>NW_025964383.1:45525775-46125775 GCF_023055435.1 Haliotis rufescens | reverse complement strand
ACAGGTGTTGTTACAAAAGGCACCATAATAACCGTTGATGCATCCTTTCACACAGTGTCCGAAGTTGGGGTGACAAATATCTTGAATACAGTTCTCATAGCATGAGCAGTCAGTCCCAGCATACCCTGGTGCACAACCATCAACACACGCTCCTGACTCAGTGCAGGACAGATTTGCACAATTCGAGCTACAGCGAGATGAGCAGTTAGTACCATACCACCCGACATTACAACCGTGGATACAATCTCCTGTGTTGTTGTCGCACTCCCGGATACAGTTGTTGGGCGTATTTCTGTCACATTCCAAGACAGAAACTGAATCTCTGTCGGGACCAGAGCGGCAGTTTTCACTGCACACCTCATCACACCAATGTCCATAGAAGCCAGGTTTACAGCCTCCTTCACATCCAGACTCACAAGATCCTGCACAGTTCTCACATGACTTCTCACAGGACACATATTCCTGTAGACCTGTTACATGATTTACATCTCTCAGAGCAGTGCTTACAGTCAAGGCCATAGTAGGAGTCAACACATCCAGAAACACACGACGTAGGACTCAGCATGCAGTACCCGCCATCACATCCACCTTCACACTCCGTACACTGTGTCCCAGGGTTGCCACATGGTATCTTGCAGCTTGTACCCATGAATCCTGGAACACATCCCTCCGTGCAAGTCTCGATGCCTACCGCTGTGAGGTTACACGACTTATGTGTGCATCTGCTGCTGCACTCTGACCTGCATTTCTTCCCAAAGTATCCACGTTCACACTGTGTTGAGCAGTCTCCGTCATCGTCACATTCTCGGCAGTGCTGACCATTACGGCATGGCGTGGCTGAAAACATAGAATCAGGATGAAATTCCATATGAAATCAATAAGGGGACATAACTGTGACATGGTCAAGTTGGGGATGTCAAGTAAAAAAATTGTTTGATATGCACATTGCCATATACCTACACTTCAAATGCTTTTTGTTTAACCATAAGTTCACCAAGACGAATATTGCCGGGAACTCCTGGTGACTAGAGAAACAGTTCGACTTATCCGGGAGTTCGAAACATTCGACCCGACCCAACTAAGGTCCGGACTAGCCGTCAGATATCAGAAAGCATGTACGTACATACCTCTCGTTCCTTTCCTTTTCCTCAATCATGTTTCTACTCACGCCGACAAGCGGCGCAATTAAATGTCATAGTTAGAACAACATATTAATAAACATTATCCTGAACCGTCTCTCACATTTCGCTTATCCGTAGGCAAGTTCGAGACAACCGGAGGGTTAAAAGAGTTATAACCATGGTGCGAGTTTGCCGGAAACGGACAGTGATTTTGACAAATTTCACAAAGGATCATAAATAGGCTTTCTTACATCGACCCTGAGACGCCCATGTCCAAGGCCATGAGACGCAAGGAACAAAGAGTATCCACAGTCCAATAAGCCCTTCTATTACTTGCCCGTGAAGAGATCACCCGTTTAATAAACATACAGCTGTATTATACATCGTGTAATACCAAAACGCGTGCTTATGTACTCTCGGAACACGTTTCACGAACAAATATTGAAAGCTCTCAACATCCCTTGGCTTATTCAACAACATTGCGTATGGAGTTGATAGATCACTGAGAGGAGCTTATGCACACCCGATGACCCCAGCAACCTTGTTGCTAGGCTAACGTCACATGGCATTGTTTCGCCAATGGATCGTGCAACAAAATTCCACAATTTACGTCATCGGGTATTGTGACGTGATTGTAAACTTTAAGGTGCAAGGCCCGTTCCACAAGGCGATCGTAGTGTAGCGCAACGACAGAAGTTAGTCTAAGTTAAAGTATGTGAGTTGCGATTAGCCCTACGATAATTTTGTGGAACGGACGCCTGAATTCTAAAGGTTGACCGTTGTATGGTATTAAATTCATACGTTCTAACTGTTGAAGTGTTTGAAGTAGTATTATGTTAAACTCAATTGGACTCATTTGACTCAATCGGCCGTGGATCGTGTAGGTGTCGGCCTATTCATACTCAACAGTATAATTCTAAAAACGTTATAAATGGCAAGTAATAAATAAAATACTAAACTCGCTCCCGTGTTAAACCAATTTTATGAAACTCGTGAATAGTTGTCTTTGAACTCGTTTCATAAAATTGGTATTACACGGGAGCTCGTTTAGTATTCTATATATCTGTGTTGGATAAAATGTCTTCAGAAGAGATATTGTATTAGTCACATACTGGTCCTATGTGGCGGAGATCGTGACTAAACACTGTATATTTAACAAACTTACCTCGTATGGTTAGTACAATGAACGCCAAACACAGAATCGACAAAGAAGTCTTGAAGTGTCTGAAAATGGAAAGTGAGTGAGTGAGTTAAGATTTAACGTCACTTCGGCAGTATTGCAGCCTAATCGTGACGAGAAAATGGAAAGGAATATATACCTTATGAATCATCATAACATACCGATCATGATACTGAATAAGTGTGTGCATTAAACCTACTTACTGAGAGCGGAGCATTTCCAATGTTGGTGTATGACAGATGTAGCCGCGGTTTCAGGGTTATATTGTCGGTTGACTGTAACTGCTGACTGTCGGCGGACTTTATTCTTCCGTTAAGAGGGGGAAGTATCATTTGTGTTTTTATGTTTCGATTTGCTATATATATACTCTGCAAAAAAAGAAACGCAAATGTAGTGTTGCCGATATCCAGACAAAATTTATACCAAAATTTACTGGTCATTTCTGCATGGATTGAGATTGATTTGTGAAAATCGCAAAAACACAAACACGTCAGAGCATGGCGCTGAAACACACCAACATGACATGCAGGTGCAACATCACTTGTTTGGATATCAAAAAGTTGGGTTTTCATTTGCTTCCGATCACAATCTTACAGCGAGTGAACAGCGAAAACATGCCACGACTGACGGAAGCCCAACGCAACAACGTCATCGGCCGACTGCATGGAAGCGAATCATCTTCGGCTGTAAACATGTTTTTCCACGAACCACCAAGCACCATTACAAGACTGTGGAACCGTTATCAGACACCCGTACTCGTGGGTTGTCAACACCGTACCCGTACTCGTGGGTTGTCATGTCATCCCCGTACTCGTGGGTTGTCAACATCATCCCCGTACTCGTGGGTTGTCAACGTCATCCCCGTGCTCGTGGGTTGTCAACATCATCCCCGTACTCTTTGGTTGTCAACATCATCTCCGTACTCGTGGGTTGTCAACATCATCCCCGTACTCTTTGGTTGTCAACATCATCTCCGTACTCGTGGGTTGTCAACATCATCTCCGTACTCGTGGGTTGTCAACATCATATCCGTACTCGTGGGTTGTCAACATCATCCCCGTACTCGTGGGTTGTCAACATTATCCCCGTGCTCGTGGGTTGTCAACATTAACCCCGTGCTCGTGGGTTGTCAACATTATCCCCGTGCTCGTGGGTTATCAACCTTATCCCCGTGCTCGTTGGTTGTCAACATTATCCCCGTGCTCGTGGGTTGTCAACATTATCCCCGTGCTCGTGGGTTGTCAACATTATCCCGTACTCGTGGGTTGTCAACATCATCCCCGTACTCGTGGGTTGTCAACATTATCCCCGTGCTCGTGGGTTGTCAACATTATCCCCGTGCTCGTGGGTTATCAACATTATCCCTGTACTCGTGGGTTGTCAACATTATCCCCGTACTCGTGGGTTGTCAACATTATCCCCGTACTCGTGGGTTGTCTACACCAAACCCGTACAATATTGGTACACAATATTTACATTCTGTTACATCTATGTGACCTCTATCTAGTTCATACTCTGCGATGAGCGAGTTCCTCACTGCGACATTATCTATGGTTTATCAGGTGTAATTTGACGGATGTGATTTACTATAGACAAAAAATGAAACAGTTGAAACAGTTTTTCCCAAACGATACTTAGAAAATGGTTTGTGAGATCAGTCATTTCAAATTTGAGATGCGTAGTAGGAAATATTATATATTAGTCATCCAACGCATATTGGCTTATGGCAAAATTCAATGTAATAAGGAAATAGGTCATATGGTCAACTTTACAACTCGCCGGTTGTCAACACTAAGCAGATGCCAGAGACTCAACATACTACACAAATCATTCTTTAACTTTCTTGATTAGCTTTTGTTTATTCATGCTCCAGTATATTTTATTTTCCGATGTTGCATTTTCCATGCATTATACACGTATTATCCATGTATTATCTAGGCATTATACACGTATTACCCATGTACTACCTAGGCACTATACACGTATTACCCATGTACTATCTAGGAATTATACACGTATTACCCATGTACTATCTAGGAATTATACACGTATTATCCATGTATTATCTAGGCATTATACGCGTATTATCCATGTACTATCTAGGCATTATACACGTATTACCCATGTACTATCTAGGCATTATACACGTATTACCCATGTACTATCAAGGCATTATACACGTATTACCCATGTACTATCTAGGCATTATACACGTATTACCCATGTACTATCTAGGCATTATACACGTATTACCCATGTACTATCTAGGAATTATACACGTATTACCCATGTATCAAATAGGCATTATACTCGTATTACCCATGTATTATCTAGGCATTATACATGTATTACCCATGTATTATCTAGGCATTATCTATGTAATACCTATGGCTTATCAGACGTATTATTACCAATGCTTTTTACTTGAGAAAGCAAACTGAAATGCAATTGTGACATTTTCCAAAAAGAACACCGCTCCAGTATATTATATTTCCCGATGACCAGGAAGATGGCACATCGCTAAAATATATTTAATCATCCACATGAAACGGACATGTTTTCACGTATCGCGCATTTCACAAGGCCTCAACGCCGCCAAAGCTTTAAAACAACGCACAGTTACATGATTTTACATCCGTTTTCATGTTTAATTTCCTTGTTAAATACTACTGACAGACTGACAGATGGGACTGTGGGTTGGGATCCTTGCAAAAAACAGTTACATTCAACGTTCCGTGAATGAACTATGGAATTGAAAAGGGATACGTGCTTGGTAATACAACTGCATGGTCTCGTGGACAAACAATGACAACAACAACGTCTACACTAGATTCCTAGTTGCTGCAGCAACATAACTAGTTGTTCTGTTTTCAAACCATTTGTCTATATTCAAATGACACATATGTTCACAATGAAGTGGTGCTAGTCTCCTTCCATGACACGATACAACATGTATATAGGGTTCCCCATTCCACAGCATAGTTTCTGACACCTCACACGGCGAGGCATTCTTGTTTATTTCATGGTTCGCCATCCTGAGATCATTCTGTGAAAGTGAGTCTGGTGGTTTAACCTCAGTATAATGGTTGCCCTAGGCAACTACTGAAGGGTCACCCATGTGTATGCAAGTTGAAAATAAATAAACCAAGATCACATGATAATAAAAACAACATGAGAACATGGACACACGATACAGAAGCGGGAAGACACTGACCAAAGAATGCGGTCAAATGTAACAAATATATAGTTGGGATAACACTTTCTTGTGTAGATCAAGTACTTTGTGTACCGCTCTGACATTATACATTGGCACGGATCCCATGGCCGAAAGCTACGTGATCTAGCCTACCAGTTGTCGGACTTCCAAATCCGAGATGGGACTTTAACCAAATAAATGATAAACAACTGTACTTTACTAAGAAAGTGTAATCACAATCATAACTGTCACTGACCAAAGTGTCTTGAATGTAAGACGTGTGTGTCGTAACACTGGTCCCTGGTCACATTAGCGTCAAAGTGAGCACAACCAAGTGTCAGATGTGCAGGGGCAAATCGTGGCATGGACACATTGTTTCGAACCTCATAAACAATAGCAGGGGACACCTGTAACGGTCAGTCGATTTCTGTGTCAATTTGAAACTCGTGCCGGAGCTATTTGATCGGAACGCTCCAAACGGGTGAAAGTCAAACTCAGGAAGCAGCACGTTATGATCACTGGAACTGTTACACATGCTCAACGACCAGGAGCATGTGGAGGTGGTAGTAGTAGAAGTAGTGTCGGCGGTAGAAGTAGTAATGCTGTCTTCACTCTTGCTTCAACGGTATACAGATTTATCTCAGTGGTGGTGGTGGAAGTGGTAGTGTTAGTTGTTGTAGCAGAAGTAGAAGAGGAAGTAGTAGTAGAAGCAGTAATAGTAGCACTAGTGATGATAGCATAAGTAGTTGTAGAAGTAGTAGTAGGAGTAGTTGTAGTACCAGTAGTAGAAGTAGTGGTAGTAGTAAAAGTGGTGGTGCTGGTGGTAGTACTTGTTGTGGTAGTAGTAGTGGTAGTAGTAGTAGTGGTGGTGGTAGTGGTGGCGGTGGCAGAAGTAGAAGTGGTGGTAATAGAGATAGTTGTAGTAGTAGTTGAAGTACCAGTAGTAGAAGTAGCAGTAGTAATAGTGGTGGTGGTAGTAGTAGTAGTGGTGGTGGTAGTAGTAGTGGTGTGGTGGTAGTAGTAGTGGTGTGGTGGTAGTAGTAGTAGTGGTAGTGGTAGTGGTAGTGGTAGTGGTAGAAATGATGGTGGGCGTGTGTGCGTGCGTGTGTGTGGCTGCTTGTACTAGTCCGGACTGATGCCGATTTATAGTGCTCGCCTAGTGAGAAACCATGCCACGGAGGCGGTCTAGTAGTAGTGGTAATAGTAGTGGTAGTAGTAGTGGTAGTACTTGTGTTGGTGGTAGTAGTAGTGTTGGGATTAGTAGAGGTAGTAGTGGCAGTAGTAGTAGTAATGGAGGTAGTAGTATTCGTGTAGTGTAGTGTAGTAGTGTTGGTGGTATTTGGCGTATATGGCGTAGTTTTTGCTTCAATGGTATGTAGATCTATCTAAGTGGAGGTAGTAGTAGTGGTGGTGGTAGTAGAGGTAGTAGTGTTAGTAGTAGTCGTAGTAGTAGTAGTAGAGGTTGTAGTGGTAGTAGCAGCAGTAGTAGTAGTTGCGGCGGTAGTAGCAGTAGTGGCGGTAGTGGTAGTAATAGTCGTGGTCCTTGTAGCAGTAGTGGTGGTAGTGGTTGTCGTAGTAGTAGTAATAGCGGTTGTGATAGTGGTAATAATAATAGTAGCTTCACTCCTCCGTAAAATATACCACATGAAGCTAGCATCGCCAGTGTTCGGACCAGCTGCCCCTGTGTGCATACGCCCCACACCTACACATACCACACCGGCAGTGGACCAGTAAATCTCAGTCTCAATAGAAAGTTATGTAGCACAAATTCATGGAGGATAGACGGTCACAGTGACCCTATCTCTGAGTTGTGTGAATGGTTATATTCTTCTCATAAAAAAGTGACAAAGCCATTTCCACAATAATAGGAAATTGCTTTTCACCCACTGCGTCCTTGTCTCTAGTGTTGTCTAACGGTCATTGCGTCAGTGTCATTTGAAGCTGTATGCATAATTTGAAAGCCTTGTCACAGACCACATCACAGGATACATTACAAAGTAACCCACATACATTGCCGGATGTGTATAAGAATGAAAGCGGTTTCATATTATGTTATGTGATCGCAGTAGAGGGCGTGTGAACTATATATATTATATATAGACTATTCCTGGACAATAGCAAAATACATGAAATTTCACATTGTTTCTTCACTGTGAAAATTTAGATATGCTGCAAAGTTTAAAGGAATAAGCAATACATTCATGTCATGTTTTCTATATAACTGATTTTCGATTTACTTCGTTAGAAACGTTTCGAAATACACTTCAGGTTATATTAATCGGGGACGAGTTTAGTATATAATTATAATTTAATTAAACTTTAAGTTGGCTTGGGATTAACGTTGTGATTAATGTTGTGTAAGCAAACAGTGCGTACATCTTGTGTCGACATGTTCAATATTGTCTGTCTACACAAGTAACACCTGGCATTGCGCTGTATAATGTCGACCATATGCACCTCCTCCCCTGCAGTGAGAGGAGCGAGCACAAGCAGTATTCAGAGGGCCACAGCGTCAAGGATATGTTACAACCCAAGGGAGACAACAAATACATGTCTGTAGCAGCACTTCCACCTCTTGAAACGTGTTTGATAGCCAAGTGAGCGATTCACTCTCGCTTATAGGTATGTTACCTATAGATTTGTCGAGGCGTAATTGAAATTGGAACTAATTTCTGAATTGAAAGTGTGTAATATGAGACAGAAAAGAGCCTGGCGTGATGTTCAGTGACATTCTCTTTCCCAGGAATAGCTGTCTGATCATGAAGTCACTTCCCTGAGTTGCACGGAAACAGAACCTGAGACATCAAAGACATCAATGTGGGGTTTGGACAGGTCTGCATCTGACTCAGTGTCCTTCACTTCCGTCTGCAGTGAATGGGGACTGAAACTGCCACAGGAAAGTCATATGACCAATAGCACAACGAGATACCAGTGGGGTTTGGACATGACCGATCCATAATAGCAGCAAGGAAACGACGGTGATGTAGATAATGATAAAACATAAATGTTGCACTAAAACTTGTAGTGGTAATTGGTGCTAGCAGACGATGATGTAATGTTTGTAGTACCCTCAAAAGCATGACTTTATATACTGTTTATATATATTATCATATAATGGGTAGGTTTCTCGGCAGGATAAAGCCAACAGATAAAAACGATATCCGTTGAGGTCATATGCGGATAGAGATGCAAATATCAAAGGTTAAGTAGGGACTACTTTCACTGTTTTTAAACAAACATGGCGTTAACCTTGTCATTCGGCGATCGATTCAGAATTAACCATCGGGAATCTGGAGAAACATCTGGGATAATTGCTATCATTATGAAACGAATCGTCTAATATACTGAAAATCAGTGTCTAACTGTGACGTGGCTAAGACATTTTATAAGTTTTGGCAACTTTGGAGATATACATTGTGAAACAATTTAGCGAGGGAACTTGCCAAGCGGGATCACTTTACATAACTGTGCTTGTAGACCTCTGCGGCTTGGAACCTTTTCGACAAATTAAAACAGTTGGATTTGCAGAAATATGTTCGAAGTGATACCTTGTATCGTTTTATCGCTGTGTGTACATCTGACTGCACTTCTTAACGTTATGACAGGTCAGGCCGACAGTCAGCAACGCGTGACTGTAGCCGTGACGTTTCGTAGACTAAGGTTAGAGTAGCTTCTCTTTGATAAAGGGCAGTTACTTTATCGGGCAGACCGATGGACTGCCGCGAAAGGCAAGTAAAACAATTTGTGTGGGCAATTGTTGTGCATATATGTAGTTACGCCACTGTATAAGAAACAGGTTTCAGTTGGAACTATATTGGCTACTCTCTCTCTCTCTCTCTCTCTCTCTCTCTCTCTCTCTCTCTCTCCCTCTCTCACTCTCTCTCTCTCTCTCACAGTCACAGGGTGTCACACACATACACACACACGCACGCACGCACGCACGCACGCACACACACACACGCACACACACACACACACACACGTGTATAAAGGAGTAGTCTCCCTTTCACCGTTCACGGTGAGCACGACGGCACCTCCCACACTGTGACAGTGTTGACTGACTTGACTGGAGAAACCTGCACCGGCGTGTGACCCGTCAAAATACCATTCACGAACAGTGCATTGTATCTGAGCCTGACGGAGTCGTCTCCCTTGGATCGTCCTCGGTGAACACTATTACAGCTCCCACACTGTCACAGTGTTGACTTGAAACTATGTGGCGTAGCCCGCTCCCGGCTTGTGTGTTGTCGATGTATTATGTGCGGTCAATGTAGTGTACCTGAGACTGACGGAGTAGTCTCCCTTTTGCCGCTTACACACACAAACACAAAAAGACACACACACCCTCACACACAAAAACAAACACATACACACTCAAAGAATCACACACAAACACACACTCAATTCAATCATTTCAATTCTTTATTGTGTGAAAGGCCATAGGCCCATATACAACGGAGTTACATAACATATTTTATAAGATACAAAGTCAAGGTATCAATTCACCTCGTAACAAAAAGCGCATGATGTATGTACACAGCCAGTTGATGTTGTGTTAGAAGATCCTGGCAGGACAGTAATGAAGACAATGTTATAGCATTAAAATGAGATAAAGACCACTGCGGTAGGTTAGATTTTCGTATATAGGGCAAATATACAAAACATGATATTCATCTTCGACAACAAAATGGGCATGACCTTCTCAACAGATGAAAATCTCCCTGTGTTAATTGTTAGATCATTCAGGCCAAGTCTCAAACGAAGAATGATGTTACGGATATTCCTGTACCGTAAATTTGATAAATAAGATTCTGGTTCAAGCAATGACTTGAACTGACGATACGTATCATTTGTTGAACTTTCGTAAATATCTGAATGCCATTTCTGATGAAACATATCAATGGCACACATGCGAAAGTACTTAATGAAAAAATTGCGTTACCAATCGTCTGGGACAGCCAAATGAAACCAGAGCCATATGTAAAAAGCAATGTACGTATACAAGAAGCCCATGTGTTCTTTCCAAGACTATCGAGGTGAAGCCCATTTCTGGTGTACCCCGCCGTGATATTGCTGGAATATTGCTAAAAGCGGCGTAAAACCATACTCACTCACTTACTCACTCACTCAAGCAACGAGTTTAAGCTATAATGTACAATGGGAATCTCCCGCATTCTCCATCAACTGTATTACTTGGTATTGACATACCAACATTCAAAAAGATTTTACAAATGAGGAGATGAAACTGTATGTGTCAATTGTATAGAACTCTTTACAACCCCATATCTCAGACCCATATAGTAAAATAGGTTGTATTTGAGAATCAAATAATTTGAAATACATTTTCGGTGAAATAAGTCTAAGCTTAGACATAAAAGAGTGGACTTGTAACAGAGCTTTCTTTGCTCTGTTAGTGAGATTAATTACAGACTTATTCAGATTCAGTGTATAGGTAAACAATATACCAAGGTATTTGTATTAATTCACAACATTAATATAGTTACCTAAAAAAACAACATTTCTCTCTTGCGGCCACTCGACCACCTCTACGAAATCTAACAATATTTGTTTTATCAAGATTAACACTAAGTATCCATTTATCTGAATATTGCGAAAGTATGTCAAGCATGAACATTTCTGGTATGTCACTCACGGACGTACACACTGCGGTTTTACGTGTTAGTGTGAATGCATGGATGCTGTAGGATCACATGCGTGGTGACATCACAGCAACACAGGGTCAGTGTGTAATTAGTTCTGGATGGGGCAAAATGACTAACGTTGTGGTCTATGTATCTCTGTGACCCTCAGGTCTAGGCATTAACGTATTGTGTTGACAAGTTTTTAACGTGTTGCTCCATGCATGTGCGTATTGTGGTGATTCATGCTTGTATGACGTTACTAAACCAAGCGTGTGACGTGATCCATGCGTGTGTGACGTGATTTATGCGTGTGTGACGTGAACGTCCAATATGTGTGACCTGATCCATGCGTGTGTGTGACGTGATCCATGCGTGTGTAACGTGATCCATCAAGGTGTGTGACGTGATTTATGTGTGTGTGAAGTGATTCACTAATGTGTGTGACGTGATCCATGCGTGTGTGTGACGTGATCCATGCGTGTGTGACGTGATCCATCAAAGTGTGTGACGTGATTTATGTGTGTGCGTAGTGATTAACTAATGTGTGTGACGTGATCCAAGCGTGTGTGATGCGATTCACCTATGTGTGTGACGTGATCTATGCGTGTGTGTGACGTGATTCACTAATGTGTGTGACGTGATTCATGCATGTGTGTGATGTAATCCAAGCGTGTGTGACGTGATTCCCCTATGTATGTCATGTGATCCATGCATGTGTCTGACGTGATTCATGCGCGTGTGACTTGATCCACCCATGTGTGAGACGTGATTCACAAGTGCTTGTCGTGATTCACCCATGTGTGTGACGTGATAAACCTATGTGTGTGACGTGATAAACCTATGTGTGTGACGTGATCCATGCGTTTGTGACGTGATTCATCTATGTGTGTCACGTGAACATGCATGTGTGTCACGTGTTTCTTGCGTGTGTTAAGTTATTCATGCGCGTGTGACACGATCCGTCCGTGTATGACGTTATTTATGTGCGTGTTACGTGATCCATGCGTTTGTGACGTGATTCCCCATCTATGTCACGTGATCCATACATGTGTGTGACGTAATCCAGGCGTGTGTGACGTTATTCACCTACGTTTGAAACGTGATCCACCAATGTGTTGGCCGTAATCCATGCGTGTGTGTCGTGATTCATGCTTGTGTGACGTGGTCCATGCTTGTGTGTGCCGTGATCCATGCGTGTGTGACGTGCTTCATATGTGTGTGACATGAGCCACCGATGTGTATGAAGTGATGAACCTATGTGTGTGATGTGATCCATGTGTGTGTGTGACGCGATCCATGCGTGTGTGACGTGCTTCATATGTGTGTGACATGAACCACCGTTGTGTGTTGCGTTATCCACCGATGTGTGTGACGTGATCCATGCGTGTGTGACGTGCTTCATATGTGTGTGACATGAACCACCGATGTGTGTGGCGTTAACCACCGATGTGTGTTCCGTGATCGAGGCGTGTGTGTGCCGTGATCCTTGCGTGTGTGACGTGCTTCATATGTGTGTGACATGAGCCACCGATGTGTATGACGTGATGAACCTATGTGTGTGATGTGATCCATGTGTGTGTGTGACGTGATCCATGCGTGTGTGTGACGTGATTCATGCATGTGTGAATTGATCCATGCGTATGTGACGTGATCCATGCGTTTCTGACATGATCCAACAATGTGTGCAACGTGTTTCATGTATGTTAGGTGATCCACTCAAGTGTGTGGCGTTATCCACCGATGTGTGTGACGTGATCCATGCGTGTATGACATGATCCACCCATGTGTGTGACGTGATCCATTCGTGTGTGAATTGATCCAAGCGTGTGTGACGTGATCCATGCGAGTGAGACGTGATCCATGCGTGTCACGTGACCCATACGTGTGTGACGTGATCCATGCATGCGTGACGTGATCCATTCGTGTGTGACGTGACCCATGCGTGTGTGACTTGATCCAGGAATGTGTGTGCCGTGATTCATGCATGTTTGACGTGATCCATGCGTATGTGTGACGTGATCCATGCGTGTGGGACGTGATACAGGAATGTGTGTGCCGTGATTCATGCATGTGTGACCTGATCCATGCGTTTGTGTGACGTGAGCCATGCGTTTGTGACGTGATTCATATGTGTGTGACATGTGCCACCAATGTGTGTGACGTGATAATTGTATGTGTGTTACGTGATCCATGCATGTTTCTGACTTGATCCACCTATGTATGTGATACAGCAATGTGTGTCACGTCAATCATGCTTGTGTGACGTGATCCATTCTTATGTGTGACGTGATCCATGCGTATGTGTGACGTGATCCATGCGTGAGACGTGATCCATGCGTATGTGTGACGTGATTCATATGTGTGTAACATGATCCACCAATGTCTGTGACGTGATAATTCTATGTGTGTGACGTGATCTGTGTGTGACGTGATCCATGCGTATGTGTGAATTGATCCATGCGTGTGTTGCATGATTGATCGATGTGTGAGACGTGATTCATTTACGAATTGACCTTCACTTTGTGTGAGTTCATTGGAGTATGAACCTTCATAGAGTGAGGGCCAAACTGTATGAACGTCGGAGCTTGTTATAATTTTTTAACACAATTTCTTACCTCAAAGGATAAACACAATTTTATTTAGTTAGTGTGACTTCATGTTTACACCGACAGCCATACAACAACCAGCTATATCGCGGAGTAAAAAAGTTCGTCAAAAGGAGAGGTGACATGGGCTTGCTCTTCAGAAACATCTTACGCAGCACATGTGTTCAAATCATATCCTCCTTAGATGAAAAAGGTCTGTAAAGAACTACCTCAGTAAGTCAGTCACAATGACAGCGCGTCGTACGTAATACATTTACATCAAGTACAAGACGTCAAAATGGCCGACTTGATAAACGTGACGGGAGAGATTTCCGAAGTTGTTAATGAATCTGTGGCGGTTACATGTGTTAATCATCATTGATCAACTGGCCGATCATTGAAAGGTGAATAAAGATACTAAGGTAAATTCATAGATTGCTGGAGACGGTCAATGTCAGCCTAGGTACGAACAAACAATATAGGTTCTTAATGACCAGAAAGAAAGCTTATGTATGTTTTCGTGCTAGGGAATTCCCAGGGGTTTCTCCAGGAATGTGGAAGTAGTTCGTCAGTGTTTACGTCATTTCAAGAACACGATCTCGTGAAAAACGTATGAACGTCAAATTGTGTCGTTCATACACTTATGAACGTCAATTCCGCGGTCATGTGAACGACCTCTCGTCCAATGGAAAAGCCGTATATCGTGTAAACTTCAAATTGAAAAAATTATGTGTGTATGTGTGTGACGTGATCCATGCGTGTGACACGATTCATGTATATGACGTGATGCATGCGAGTCTTACGAGATCCATGCATGTGTGTTACGTGATCAAAGCTTACATGTGACGTGATCAATGCGTATGTGTGACGGTATCCATGCGTGTGTTACATGCTTCATCGATGTGTGAGACGTGATTCATGTGTGTGTGTGACGTTATTCATGCGTGTGACGCGATTAATGCGTTTGACGTGATTCATGCGAGTCTTACGCGATCCATGCGTATGTGTGACGTGATCCATGCGTGTGTTACATGATTGATCGATGTGTGAGACGTGATTCATGTGTGTGTGTGTGTGTGTGACGTGATTCACCCATGTGTTTTACGTGATTCATGCGTGTGACGCGATTCATGCGTGAGACTTGATTCATGCGAGTCTTATGCGATCCATGCATGTGTGTTAGGTGATCCATGCGTGCCTGGGACGTGATCCATGCGTGTATGGGACGTGATCCATGCGCGTGTGACGTGATCCAGGAATGTGTGTGCCGTGATTCATGCATGAGTGACGTGATCCATGCGTATGTGTGACGTGAGCCATGCGTGTGTCACGTGATTCATGCTTATGTGACGTGATCCATGCTTGTGTGTCACGTGATCCATGCGTATGTGGGACGTGACCCATTCGTGTGACGTGATTCATGCGTGTGTGATGTTATCCATCAAAGTGTGTGACGTGATCCATGCGTGTGGGACGTGATTCATATGTGTGTGTCATGAGTGTGTAACGTGATGAACCTATGTATGTGACGTGATCCATGCGTGTGTGTGACGTGATCTATGCGTGTGAGACTTGATCCGTGCGTGTGTGTGACGTGATCCATGCTTGTGTGTGACGTGATCCATGCGTGTGAGACATGATTCATATTTGTGTGACGTGAGCCACCAATGTGTGACGTGATATATCTATGTGTGTGACGTGATCTATTCATGTGTGTGACGTGATGCATGCGTATGTGTGACGTGATCCATGCGTGTGTTACATGATCGATCGATGTGTGAGACGTAATTTATGTGTGTGTGTGACGTGATTCACCCATGTGTGTGACGTGACCAGTGTGTGTATGGCGTGATTCATGCGAGTGTGGCGTGATTCACCTGTGTGTGACGTGATTCATGCGTGCGTGTGACGTGATTCATGCGAGTCTTACGCAATCCATCAATGTGTGTTACGTGATCAATGCGTGTGTGTGACGTGATCCATGCGTGTGTTACATCATCGATCGATGTGTGTGACGTGATTCATGTGTGTGACGTGATTCATGTGTGCGACGTGATCCACCCATGTGTGTGATGTGTTTCATGCGTTTGACGTTTTCCATGCATGTGTGTGACGTGACCATTGTGTGTGTGTGACGTGATTCATGCGATTGTGACGTGGTTCACATATGTGTGTGTGTGTTCATACGAGTCTTACGCGATCCATCAATGTGTGTTACGTGATCCATGCGTGTGTGTGACGTGATCCATGCGTGTGTTACATCATCGATCGATGTGTGTGACGTGATTCAATTACGTATGTGACGTGATCACCGTGATCCACAAGCGATATATACAAAGAATGATAATGACGTATGTAACTTACGAGCGATATTAACCCTCAACCCTGTGTTGTGATGATGACTTAATAATCAATCATTCAGTGTGTTGTTCTTTTTTATGGTGACAGCCTTTCATACGCAATGCACTTTTCACACTTTAAGGAAATATTTAGTTTCTGTTTGAATTTTCGCTGCAGGGAGTTCTGATGGGATCGCTTTGAAACATTGTAAGACAGTTCTGCAACAGTAATTACAAAAGGAAATCAACTCTGAACCTCCAGTCTAATTGACAGACGACCGACAGCGTTTCTGCACACGAAATCAACCAAGCCAACATAAACACAACAGCTCAGTGTTGTGTACGACACACTCTCTAGCTAGCACACCCATTACACAACCAGAACAAACCGATCTTTGTTTAGGCATCAAAGACACGCTGCCTTTCTGCATTTCATATTCGAGTATTTGTGACTTGAATATCTCTTTCATGGATGAAGGGTATAATGGTTCCCTGTAAAGAAGATTATTTCTATCTTAACAACAGCACGCATTACAACCAAACACAATATATAAAGGCTGAGGTGACAATTCTATTGTACTGTTTTGTAGCCTGATCACATTACAAAATGCAAGTCCCAATTCGTTATCCTGAGAAATAGAAATCATATTTGTAGAATCACTAACGCACGAGTGATATTTGAAGAGAAGGCAAATGGTCAATGTTTGTCAAATCCTACCATACAGACAACTGTCACAACAGCTCAACTGTTATTAACAAATCTCCTTTGTGTTTCAAAGCTATGGATGCAGGATTCAACATTGAAGGACACTTTAGTATTCAATGTGTAGCGGTCGAGCCACATTCAGGTGTTTATCAGCTTCAGCTGAATACCCATCACCTGCTATTACATGTAGGACAAGGGACACAAGCTTTCAGATTTCTGCATGTTTCTGTATGGTTCAGTTTGTACTACCACCTTAGTTGACAGATCAATGTTAAGCATTTCTCCCGAGCTCTATGTGGAAACAGTTTCATTAGAGAAGACAAGATAAGAGTATATCTGTTGCATAACATGCTGTTTGTTTTACGCCGCACTCAGCAATATTCCAGATATATGACGGCGGTCTGTAAATATTCGAGTCTTAACCAGACAATCCAGTGATTGATATCATGAGCATCGATTCACGCAATTAGGACAAGATGAGATTCATCAACTAAGTCAGCGACTCTGACCACCCGATCTCGATAGTCGCCTCTTACGACAAGCATTGGCATCTCTTCCGACAAGCATGGGTTGCTGAAGACCTATTCTTGAGATCGTTAGTGTTTGTAAGACTTGCTGACAACATGACCTCCTTGTGACACCAACCATTCATACAAATCCATGTGATGTTTACGCTTTGCAACCCTAGTGGCTGTTTCGCCTTTACTGTTTTTGGCGTTAATGTCAAGACTGTTCTGTGACACAACATGTTGCACGATCTCCATACTTCCTATTTCACAGGCCAGATGAAGGACGTTGTTTCCTTTATCATTCATTTGTGATAGATCAACACCTGGACTCAGAAGGGTTTCACCACATCCCTGCAGCTCTGCCGACATCAGTGGCGTCCTCCCATCTTGATTTTGACTGTTGACGTCCCCAATGCCTTGTGACATGATGTGCTCCACCATCTCCACATGTCCTCCAATGCACGCCACGTGTAGGATGGTGTTCCCCTTGTTACAAACTACTGATGCATTAGCTCCATTTCTCACGAGTAGGTCAAATACCTCTCTGTGTCCACCAAATGCTGCCAACAATAGTGGCGTCCTCCCATCTTGATTTTGACTGTTGACGTCCCCAATGCCTTGTGACATGATGTGCTCCACCATCTCCACATGTCCTCCAATGCAAGCCACGTGTAGGATGGTGTTCCCCTTGTTACAAACTACTGATGCATTAGCTCCATTTCTCACGAGTAGGTCAAATACCTCTCTGTGTCCACCAAATGCTGCCAACAATAGTGGCGTCCTCCCATCTTGATTTTGACTGTTGACGTCCCCAATGCCTTGTGACATGATGTGCTCCACCATCTCCACATGTCCTCCAATGCAAGCCACGTGTAGGATGGTGTTCCCCATGTTACAAACTACTGATGCATTAGCTCCATTTCTCACGAGTAGGTCAAATACCTCTCTGTGTCCACCAAATGCTGCCAACAATAGTGGCGTCCTCCCATCTTGATTTTGACTGTTGACGTCCCCAATGCCTTGTGACATGATGTGCTCCACCATCTCCACATGTCCTCCAATGCAAGCCACGTGTAGGATGGTGTTCCCCATGTTACAAACTACTGATGCATTAGCTCCATTTCTCACGAGTAGGTCAAATACCTCTCTGTGTCCACCAAATGCTGCCAACAATAGTGGCGTCCTCCCATCTTGATTTTGACTGTTGACGTCCCCGATGCCTTGTGACATGATGTGCTCCACCATCTCCACATGTCCTCCAATGCAAGCCACGTGTAGGATGGTGTTCCCCATGTTACAAACTACTGATGCATTAGCTCCATTTCTCACGAGTAGGTCAAATACCTCTCTGTGTCCACCAAATGCTGCCAACAATAGTGGCGTCCTCCCATCTTGATTTTGACTGTTGACGTCCCCGATGCCTTGTGACATGATGTGCTCCACCATCTCCACATGTCCTCCAATGCAAGCCACGTGTAGGATGGTGTTCCCCTTGTTACAAACAAGTGTTGCATCAGCTCCCTTCGTCACAAGTAGGTCAAATACCTCTCTGTGTCCCCCAAATGCTGCAAACATCAGTGGTGTGCCCCCATTCTGCCCTCTACAGTTGATGTAAATATCTTCCTGTGAGAGGACATGCTGCACCATCTCCACATCTCCTCCACTGCATGCCGCATGGAGTATAGTGTTACCGTGCTTATCTGTGTGTGATATGTCACTGTCTTTCCCAACAAGTAATTCAAACACATCTTTATGTCCGTACGTAGCTGCTATCATTAATGCTGTTCTTCCACGTAAGTCTCTATTGCTGATATTAAGTGTGGGCCTATCGATGACATAATTCACGATTCCAATGTGTCCTCCATGGCAGGCATAATGAAGAGTGTTGTGTCCATCATTATCCACTAATGAACATTCAGCTCCTTTATCCAGCAGATAGCGAAACACGGTTTCCTTCCCATGCCATGCTACCCACATCAAAGCTGTTCGTCCGTCGTTTCTCCTTTTGTTGATAAGGGTAGGTTCCTTTGAGACAACATACTTCACCATGTCCATATTGTTTCCCACACAGGCCATGCTCAGAATGTGGTCCCCATCACGATCCACTAGCGTCAAATCAGCTCCGTTACTGTGAAGATATTCAAAGACATCATAGTGCCCGTTCTGTGCTGCCAACATCAACGGTGTCAATCCGTACAACCCTCGGATGTTGACGTCTACTGCACCAGTACTCACGATGTGTTTTACGCGTTCCAGATCACCTTTAGCACTGGCATCATGAAGCGGGATGTTGGCAATAGGCATTTTGTGTTGCTCTGTGAAATAAGGATAATATTAACTTTTTACATGTATATATGAATTGTTTATAACCCGTTTCATTAAGGAATTCATGATTTTATAGTGACTATGTAGTTTTTGTTTAATGCTGCATCGAACAATATTTCGGTTATATATCGAAACGTGTCAACTTAATGTTGGAAGAAAGCCCATGCAGATCCTAGACGTTTACCACTTTTGTATAACCACTGGCAACACAACAATGTAATCATAATCTGTGATACCGACCGAAGATCACTGGATACCGTCACGACAAGGAATGCAACTGGATAGTGAATTGTGTCACGTTGAACGATTGAGACACTCATGCCTCAACATGATTATGTAACGGCATTAATGCTTTTAACTCTCAATATAAAAACTATTTGATTCTTTTTAGCCATTAATTTAATAGTCATCACGACTATGTGAAACTATGTTATTCATCTCACCTCTGTGATTATGGTATGTATACCATGTGTCGTCACTGCTTACTGAGGAGAAAAGTATGACATACTGCTAAATCTGACTAAAGATGTGAAATCATCACCCATGTAACAACATGCATATCCCTTCGAATTCTGTTATTAATCTTATCTGCATCATCATATGGCCATTACTATAAGAGTTTTTTTTATGATGCGGTGGCGATGCATCGAGGCATTAGCTTAAACATTACAACTTAAAACTACATCGCACATGTGTATGTAACTGCAGTAAATGATAACACCATATGATAGATCCGTGTCAACTGTGACATAAATGACAAACCGGTTAAAACCATTCCTTCGCAGCTTTTTGTACAATTTCTGAAGACAAGAAAACTAGAGCCTCATTAATAATCCGTCTTCATTTCACCTTATCAACGTTTGATTACCCATCTAAATTGTGGTCATCTGATTACAAAAAGGTGATATTTGTCATTTTCATATTTTTATGCGACATTACACATGTCTCAATGGAATCAATACCTAAGTTGAGATAGATTCTCAGCAAAACTGAGTGATCTATTTTAATTGCCTGTTCTTTTGTCAAGGTGAAAAGATTGGAGCCAACATTATCTACCCTTTCATATAACAAAACCATAAACAATCTGAGTTGAATTCTACTCTTACCTTCCAAAAGTTCTTCGCTTGCCTCATCTGAGAACAAAATAATAAATGATATGTAGTTAAGAACGAAATCTGGTAATTAATAGCTTTATAAAATGTGTAATAATATTTTGTGTGAAAGGTGCATGCCACGCGTTATCATGTCAGTTTAAATACACTGTACAGTTGGACACTCAGACCTGTCATCTAAACATTTTACATTAACTGCCACTAAATGTGCAAGAACTGCATATTTGTCAACGTTGATACTATATTATGATTCCTCATGGTCATGAACGTGTTTTTCTTTTTACATGCGTCATTTTGCATCCTATTCTGCAGATGTGTGTATTGGAAAATAGGGATAAATATATGCATCCTAGTATGGGATACTGTTTAGCCGATAAATCAATAACGTAAAATATGTGATCATAACGCTGTTCGTGCATCAATACCTGTCGTAAAGTTAGGTCACTTAAAGACAAAATACAAAAGACGGTTACTTTCATATACGATAGGTATGCTAACATTTGTTGTAGTTTAAACGAAATTGGCTGACTCCAATCAACTTTGGCTTGAACATGGATGCCCTGAAGAAGGATCAACTATAAACAAGTGGGTGAAGTATTTCAATTATGTATAAATCGATGTGTCTGCCTAATGTAGGAGCATAATGACTTCAGGACCACACGACATCACTTATATCTCTTCTACTGAAGCTGAAGCTGTGCTATTTACACTCAAAACAACGGTTATTACTGCTTACAAGCAGAAGTTTGTTTATTTGCTTGTTATTTAAAGCCACACTCAGCAATATTCCTATTATGTGACGGCGGTCTGTAAATAATCGAGTCTCGACCATACAATCTAGTGATTGACATCATGAGTATCGATCTACACAATTCAGACACGTTGACATGCATCAACGAAGTCAGCTAGCCTGACCACCCGATCCCGTTAGTCGGCTCTTACGACAAGCATGGGTTGATGAAGATCTTTTCTGACCGTAAACTTCACGGGAGAAATGGGGGCACGGGTGGTCCAATCGTCTAAGGCGCCACGATTCGCTGTGCAGAGTTGCGTCCCGTGGGTACGCTAGAAATCTTTGATTGTGGGTTCGAATCCCGGTTCGCCCCGATTATGTTTCTAGGTTTGTCAGCAGCATACCCGTGCTCGTGGGTTTCACCGAAGTGGTAAACGTCCAAGACCTGCATCACTTCGGGCTTTCCTCCTACAAAAAGCTGACTCGCCGCGATATAACTGGAATACTGTTAAAAGCGGCGTTAAACCAAAATCACTCACTCACTCACGGGTGAAAAGCAGAAAGTTGGAAGAATGAGTTTGGATGATAAATAGATTCTCCCATCTTTCGCTTTCAAGCTGAAACTTTTCTGACGGGTGGATTAGTAGCCCCCAGCAGTGACAGCCAGAACAACTGATTATACACAATGAATAGATGGGATGGTGGGTAACCACAGCTACTGGTCAGTGAGTTATACCCTTACCGTTAATTAGGATTAATTTTCCGCTCCTGAGAACAAGGAGAACATGTGTAACGTGGTGCTCATGCTACAGACTTGTAGTCAATAGTTCTTTCAACAGGATCACGTAACATTACACAAATCAGACCTGCCGAGTAATAGTCTGGACCAGGCAAACCAGTGATTAAAAGCACGAGTAAAGCTCGCCCCCCTCTCACTATAGCCCAACTACAACGAGGCACAAGGACTACAAAACTTATGTCTCGTCGAACTTGCCCGGTCACCAAACATTCCGTATGCATGCTTAGGTTAATAATTAGAGAATGGATTACATACAACATAATTACTGCTTACGTTTGTTATGACGCCAAAGGTTAAAATAGTCCATTGAATTATGTGATCGAAGACAAAAAACAGAACTGTGTACAGTACGGCGTATAATTTCCCATCATTATTCATAAGTCTAATATACATAACGAGCAGGAACTTTATATGTTAGAAGATCTATTCTTATTTATTATGTTATAAGGTTTAACTCTTTTCAAAGTGATTATGTAGTTGGTTGTAGATTTGTGAATCAAATTACATAATTTATTTTTGAGCTTATCACATTGCTGGAAAGTAACAATTGAAATTAATTAAAAGTTATATCACCCCATCATTCCAATTTGAGTAAATAATATATTTTCACTCACATTACACTTTAGAAAATGTATTCAAAGTTTGTTAAACTTACTGTTTTTGCGTCGACTGAAAATAAAAACAATTCATAAAACTTATTAAATACATGTATAAGAAATCATTACATGTCACTGCGAGTCCATCTATTGTATCCAGACTCATATGCATACGTCAACTGTAATGTCCCATGAATATTTGAGAAATCTTATCACAACGTTTTTAACTTCCGTAAATGTCATCTGACTTTCAGCTGATTGTCTAAAGTATGAGTGAATGAGTGAGTATGGTTTAACGCCGCTTTTAGCAATATTCCAGCAATATCACGGCGGGGGACACCAGAAATGGGCTTCACACATTGTACCCATGTCGGGCATCGAACCTGGGTCTTTGGCGTGACGAGCGAAAGCTTTAACCACTAGGCTACCCGACCGCCCCGTCTAAAGTATGAATTAAGATAGAGACAATTAGCTGTCCTGCTCGTTGCTGTTGTACTTCTACGTATTTCTACCACTGCATAGCTTCTTCTGCAGAATTCACTGACATTGGTTAAATGGACGTGTACTCAATTACGATGCTATGTCTTTTCTAGTGATGGTTTTGGGGCATGTATTTTATGTTTATTGGATAAGTAAGCACTGGAACAGTTTCAGGTACGATTTACATTTGCTCACTAAACACACATTGTGTGATATGTTGGTCGGTGTGTGCTTACCTTGTGTACATTACACCTATTAGAATAATGATGATAATCTCCACAATAACAGTAGTAACAACGGCGACAAATATCTGCCACAGTGTTGATATGTTGTCCTTCGCCTTTATTGCTTGTTTTTCCCCTGAAATTACATATATATAATTAGTTTGACATGCCCGCAAATGTCACCGATGGCTATTACCAGGTAGAAAGGAGTAATTGGTTTTTTTTCATTGATTAAAGCCATGGTTATTTCTCGGTGCATTAGTAATATCGAGGTATAAGGTAAACATGTGCATCTAGGTACATCTATTTAACAAAAAATCCCACATGTTGTAAGGTACAACGAAAAGAAAAAGTTGTACATCAGACATCACACAACGTTTTGTAACTACGTTTCAGAACCTACGGTGAAACCTTTTACAGTTTGCTTCTTGATAGTCGTATACGAATAGAACTGCTTCATCATAATGTCAAAAAGTCATAGTGTACCAGTAGATCATGATGCAGTCACCCCAACTGCTTTGCTCCCACTCTTTCATGACAAAGCTCACTCTGTGGCAATGAACCGCCATTCCATGAATGTTGTCTAGGAAGCAGTCATCCGCCTGAATCCACACCTGGATGTGTCTTTCGACCAGCCATTGTCATACAAATACAATGGAACTGGCCAGACACACACGGGGAAGACCACTTTGTGATAATCTAAGGTGGTCTTCCCATTGAAATGGCGGCCATGAAGACTGCAGGAGACTGGCTGCAGGGCAGTGGGTGGACACAGGCCCTTGTGCAGGCTTAGATAGCAACCTCTGGTACGGCTGACTCCTTTCTGCGAGCAGCACATGTTTCGCGCATCAGGTGACAGCTGCCACTATGCATAACCTGCAACATGACGCGCATGACACGTACACTGAACGAGCCACTGCCGAGGAACAAGACGCACTGGCGTTTGATGCCTGGTGTGATGAGAGAGCGGGGAACTGTCCACAGTTTCAGTACTGGTCAAACAAAAGACAATACATCAGGATTGCAACTCGGTTGTTTTTTATTTTTCGTGTTAAAATTTAATAAATATTATAAATAGTGGAATGTATAGGTAAACTATTGCTGTACAATATACACTTAAAAAAAACAGGTGCAAAGACGTCCGGGGTATGAGAAAAGTTATATCCTCCTCGAGCTGCTATCATCTCATGGCAGCGACTGCCCAGAGGCGCGATCAAAGTCTGAATAACAGCCCGGGGGATGTTCTGCAACTCCTGCCCTAGCGCCACAAACAGTTCCTGAAGTGTCTGTGGCGGTGGTTGACGTTGACGGACACGACGATCCACCACGTCCCACAGATGTTCAATAGGGGACAAGTCTGGCGAACTGACAGGCCAGGGTAGCGTGGGCACGTTGTTCTGACGCAAAAAAGTCTGTGCACACACGTGCGACGTGGGGTCTGGCGTTGTCCTGCTTAAAGATGCCGCCATTAAACGTTGATGAAGGAGACAACGTGGCGCTGCAGGATCTCAATAGCGTAGACCATTTTCAGAGCACCATCCACTCTCACACAACCATGACGCTTCCACTTCCAGTCGATCCACTTGCTAAACGCAATTCGCAGCGAAACGTTCGTTACTACGTTGGTACACACGGGCACGTCCATCAGCACGTCTTAGCAGACGTGAACAGAACCCGTTTCCATCTTGCTTGAGGGCGTGTGACTCTCTGACAACACCACTGCAGACGTTCACGCAGGTGATGCGGCGTCAGGATGTTACGCTGCACGGGTCTCTCGGCTAGAATACCGACTGCTCTCGACAGTGATGAAACGGTTCCGCAGGTGCCTTTCCGGATGTAAACGATCTTGGCTAGGCGTTGTAACGCGAGGTCGTCCTGACCATGGCCTGTCACGAACCTTGCCGGTGATGTTGTAACGTCTCCACAAGTTAGAGATGGTCAATCTGATCACACCCATCGCCTGCGCCACATGCTGATGTGTTTCACCCACTTGCAGTCGGCCAATGGCGTTGTTGCGTTTAGCTTCTGATAGACTTGGCACATAACGGCCCGTTTTCTAATTTTCTGATATGTGTGTCAGCAGTAATTGTCCTAGCCTTTTAAACCTTGCCGAGACAGGAATAGTCACAGCAGTTCAGAAAATTGCATGCTGCACGTATATGGCATTGCAGCTGCGATTGGGCGAATTGCTCCGTCGCGACGCCACAATATTACGTTTCGGGCAATCTGCATGTTTACTCTTATACTTAATGAAACTTAATGATTACTTGAGAAATAACATATAAATTTCTACCATACATAAACGATCGGGCCCGGTGTCATCAAAATTATACATGTATAGTTGTTTTATTAAAGAGTTGAGTTCTAGTTTTGACTTTGCTATAATGGGAAACATTGTCGTTTTTGCTGCAGCAAGGGTGAAAATGAGACACGAGCAGGAAAACAGGATTGCTGGATCATTGAGGAATACACAAAATAAACCCGGGGCTGTGAATTATGTTAACGTAAGTTCAGTTGTTAAATTCCATGGTCCATTTACATGATGGTGGTTTTGTGGCTTTAAATGAATCCTAAGAATGTATAAAAGCATTTTGTTCTATGCCTGCACCAGTCTGAAGCATAATTATTTTTGTCAAAAGAACTTTCGACAAATCTCCTTCAAACACAAATTATTTCATGTCGGTGTGACAACGTCCATGGTAGGCCACAGAATAACGTTGTAGGGACGTAATATTATAACATTGCCACAACGTAAACTACAACGTTCCCACAACGTAAAAATACAACCTATGACGTTATCTCAACATTGTGACGACGTGAATATGACGTATCAAAACGTTAGCATACAACCTTGTGACAACATGAATGGGCGTCCACAGAATAACGTTGTATGGACGTTATGTCTTAACGTTCCCACAACGTTGTCACAACGTGAAATTGTTAGCTGAGTATGTACATTTAGGTACATGACTATTGTATTTCACATAAAGTTTCTCATGTTGTAAAGTATACATGTGCATCTGTGTACATGGCTACTCTATTTTACACAAAGTCACCCATGTTTTAAGATACAGATGTTTCCCTTAGTACATGACTACTGTATTGTACACAAATTTCCATATGACAAGCTCCTATTAGCGTCCCTTTCACCTGACTTTCAGCAGATGTGTTTAAAAAAATTGACTTATCACTTTTAGTTTTAGTACACAATCAGTAAACACGCTATTGTGTCACTGGAGTGTCTGGTCTAGTATCACTGGGTTGTCTGATCAAGACGCGATTGTTTACAGGCTGCCGTATGTATTCACGCACTTTGAAGGCGGACTCGCTAATTCTGACAACAGATTTAAAGAGTCGTGTATATCATTATGTCTTCACTGAAATGCCTGTAAAAGAGGAAAACATCCTTTTGTAGGTGAGGGGACATGGGGTTTAACGTCGCGTTCAATAATATTGAACTTACATGGTGACGTGCATGCACGTATTTGTGTGTGTGCGTGTCATGTAACTGTGGTGTCGAATCGAACAAGAGTCGACAGGGCCACGAGGGAACACATTAATCACTAACGCGTCGTTTCAACTTAAGAGCGACCATTTAAAACAGGGCGTTTCAGGGCATCCAACATGAAAAGTGGACAATACCGTTTTGGGTTTTATTAAATTACCTGACACCACCTTAATTTTGTTTCGAGCAGAATTTCATTGAACAAATCAGTTTTTTCGACACTGTTACAGACCGTTTGAATATTTGCTACAACCCACAAGATCTGCATTTGAGGCGGCTTCTCTCAGGCCCGCGACCCTAGAACCACACCACCTTAATAATATCACGGGATGGAAAGGTGTATGCTGCAAATGCTGGAGTTAACAAGACTACCGTCAACAGACACCCCTGTTGGCGAGAAACCGATCTGAGATAACTTGTATCAAATATATGTATGAGACCAAATGTTAAGCTCGTAGGGGACGATGGGGTATCCTAGCGGACCTGAGTTCGATTCCCCACATGAGTACTATTTGTGAAGCCCATTTCTGGTGTCCCCCGCTGTAAAATTGTTAAAAGTAGCGTAAAACAATACTCACTCACTTACTCCCCCAACGTCAGAGTTTGGATACCCCATGGTGTTGACTATTTCATATGCACCTTGAATTTTAAGGTGTGTAAGAAACACATCCCTGCAATCGTGCCTGTCAATAAATTCTATTTTATTCAAACTCGTTATTTCAAAGCGTATCTAACCAACGATCCTCTCCACAACCCGTTTTAGAACGAAGAATACACTCGTGTGGTATTCTCCATATCCATCGCAATCAGAGTAATCTGTGTATTTATGTAATACAAGGGATGAATATGTGTCGGCAAGAACGCAGTCATCTGGTTGGTCAGAGAAATGGGTTAAGAAGAATTACATGGTTTTGCTTACAAGAAAGCCATTGTTTGTCGGGATCTTTCGTTCAGAATTCGAACATATACCACCATTGTTTGTCAGGATCTGTCGTCCAGAACATATACCACCATTGTTTGTTGGATCTTTCGTCCAGAACATATACCACCATTGTTTGTCGGGATCTTTCGTCCAGAACATATACCACTATTGTTTGTCGGGATCTTTCATCCAGAACATATACCACCATTGTTTGTCAGGATCTGTCGTTCAGAACATATACCACCATTGTTTGTCGGGATCTTTCGTCCAGAACATACACCACCATTGTTTGTCAGGATCTGTCGTCCAGAACATATACCACCATTGTTTGTCGGGATCTGTCGTCCAGAACATATACCACCATTGGTTGTCAGGATCTTTCGTCCAGAACATATACCACCATTGTTTGTCAGGATCTTTCTTTCAGAACATATACCACTATTGTTTGTCGGGATCGTTCGTCCAGAACATATACTACCATTGTTTGTCAGGATCTTTCTTTCAGAACATATACTGCTATGGTGAGTGATTATCCCATCTCACACAATTTGAGTCAAATGTGAAAGGAACATATGACCTGTCCACAACAGCGTAAATCGATGACGTATATACAATGTATCATTAACGTTCAAGTGTTTAACCGGCAAACAGGGATGTATGAAAGGTCCTTGAACGTATTTTGTTTCAATACCAATGTAACGGTACATCATGGCGACTAACGGGATCGGGTGAAACGAAGTGCTTTCACTTTATCAGCTGTCAGCTGGAGAACTGTACTATAGGTTGTTATGTATTTTGTAACACTGGACGTTCGTTGCGCCGTTGTGGAATTTGTGTCACCAAAGGTGTTGCACTGCACTCTTGTAACTCATATACATGTTCGATTGTCTTTAAAACCTTCAAATTTATGTTAAAGGGGCTTTAATCTCTGGCTTCTCCTTGGCTGTCTGACACTGCCCGCTAGGGCTCACTAGCTGCGATTTGCTCGCAACTTTGCATGACAAGAGACTGGGCTGCGGTCTGTAAGGACAGCGTAAATATACTTCGAGACAATATTTTTTTACGCATTTTGAACACTGATTGGATACCCGTGATGTATGAAGATGTCGAAATAGGGTGCATGTTAATCAATTTCTTGAGCCTACACAAACATACAAAAGCTCATCGGATGTCCTTATTTTGGAAATACCCCTGATGGTTATAGTTTAATGATAATAAAACGTATCCCTGATGTGGAAGCATTTCCGGATTGCCTGGGTAATACGATTGCTACGCTCTTGTTGTCACGCATGTTTCCTGGTATAACCTTACGCCTGTATATGTGTTGTCATTGACTGGAAGCTTAGTTAATTAATTTATTACAGGTATAATTAGTGGTAGCACCACTCGGATTACCAGACAAATGTTCCCATTTGGCATTTGGTAATTATTTAATCTGTATCCCGGTCTGAAGTGGGGTGAAATATAGCTTATGTAATATGCACGTGGCAGCCCAGCAAGAGGAGTTATGAGATGGTTTACTTTTTTGGTAAATCAACTGATCATTCCTTCCCATTTAAGGATCAGCAGAAAATACGTTGATTGAATAATCACAGTTATTTTGCACAGTGGATCTGTTAATAGTAAGTGTTTACATGTCTAGGTTTACGAAAGCAGACGGAATACCCCCATATCTGGGCGTGAAGCGACGATGCAAAAACAACATACTTAATTCAAAGGATTAGCCGATAAAACGTTTATTGATTGTTCATTGTTATCTAACGCTATGTTTTTTTAAGAACCATGGACATTATGAAAATAGTTGTCACGTGGGCTGTCTCAGCTGGCCTTTGAGACTTGACATCTATATGAAACACTGCAAACAAACTAAGTGATCAGTTGGGAAACGAACACCGGTTATAATATCCCGAAAAGCTATATATATTTAAAATATTTGATTGTAACACAGACACGTGACATCGAATAAAGTTATTTGTACAGTTCCAGACGTATGGGATATTGTTCCTTAATGTGGATATTCACGGATACATTCCTCAAACAAGGTAGCTGCCTAAATTTATGCATTTAACATTGGTAGGTTGTAATTATGATATTTGCATATGTTTTTAATCATTTGCCATTGCATTGAATAGAATCATATTTGCTCCTCAACGTTTTCGTTGGGAAGTTCTTCGATGGGAGACAGACGCTGTTTTCACAAGCCTTTTCGTTGGAGGCTTGTATTTGTTACAGTCAATGTGAAAATGTGATTCTATAAAATGTCTGAATATTTCAGTAACTTCCAAATTGACTGAAACATCTGTCCATTTATTTAACTGATTGTTTAACAATTATTAAGAGGTTGAAATGGGCTTAAAACATCAATAGACTAATTATGGTAGGACAAGACCAAAACTATAGAAATGTTCTTTGAATTTCGATTGCTTTTAATCCTATCATTTTCAGTCACTGGGTGATGAAAGTAAAGTATAAAAATGTTTGGAATTCGTGATCATAATAACAGAACGGGACAGATTGTTCAGTCAGTTTGTAAAATAACTGAATATTTAGGCGTTTAATAAATTGCCTAAGTGAAATTGTTACACATTTTGACTATAAAATATACACAAAAAAGCAATGCACAGGTGAAATATTTTCAAAATAGTGTAAACGAAAATCGCACAATACCAAGAAAGTGACTTATCAAAATTTTGTCACCATCACCTTTGCAAAAATCAACATGTCGTTATTATTTCCAAGACTAAACCGTATTTCAGTTTGTTGATCAATATGACAATACGCTCTTACCCTATCAATAAAGGCGACAAAAATGCGCTTACGAATGGCGCAGCACAGTTCGAGTACTTGTCTAGATTTCTGCTATATCATCCGGGTACTCACGGGTACTCACGAATAAACAATAACAAAGGCAACAACCAGTCCCGGGGAATTGCTTTAGATCAGTGCCCCTTTAAGTATGCTATAAAAAAGCTCAAAACAAACTTGTGTGTTACAAAGATAAATTAAGTGTAATATCCGACTGCTGTATATTATTATTCAGCGTTATCTGTATACACTGAATAACCCATCATCATTATCATGCACTCGCAACCTAATGACGTCGTAAATTGGACTGGGCAGCACAGATAAACGCAGTGGCTAAAAGATCACATCAAAGAAGTACCAGCAGTATGACAATCACTATAAGGAGAAAAGGTACAGATAATGGACGTGGGGATTGTAAGAATATGCGGGAAAGACAAAACTTATGATAGTTATGTACATAATGTTAATATCTCATATAAAAATAAAGGACTCGTGGTCGTTGTTTACCGTTAAATAAAAAAAAACTGCAGTGAGAATAAACCACTCGGAACTTCGCATCTCATGGTTTATTCTCCCTGCAATGTTTTATTGTACGATGAACAACCCCCATTCTTCGTTTATTTCTTAAATAAAAGCGACATAATCCATTCCATAATAATACCAATATCTGCTATCAGCAGAATCCATTGTAGGATAAAACAGGAACAAATGAGGAGAACATGATTGAAGTAGGATGAACATTAAGGGGTGGGGATTACACAATGAAACAGTCTGTGGGACACATCTTAAACAGCTTGATTCCTGGTGGGGATGTCCCCAACAAACTCATGATTTGTTTATCCAGACGATTTCACCTGAAGGTCTGTCTGGACAAAGAACGTCTCACTGTGTAGAGTCTGACGATGTGATCTAGCTGTTAAATGGGTGACACTCGATATGATGTCTAGTTTAGGCAAGCATGGTACATATGGGAGGATTTCACCTATGATCCAACCATCCCTCTCCGACGAGAAGTTCGTGAAAACGATATCTGAATCCTCCCCAAGATTCTTCAAAGCCTCAGCCACTTTTGATTTCTTAAGGCCACGAACTGTTGAACTCAAGGATTGCAGGAGAAACAGTGATATTGGTAAAGAGAGAACACCAAACATCAGTCCACCGAGTCCAACCATATGATGGTTATTGGTGTAGACTGCCAGAGAATGGTTATTGGTGTAGACTGCCAGAGAATGGGCAGATGCTTCTACATTCAAGACTGCAGTTTCTGTAGCCTCTTCATGCCAGCAATGCAGAAACAGGGCGACATTTAGAATCAATGTTACCGCAATCAATATAAATTCACTGTTGCTAGATTTCATATACTCCCCAGCATGGATCTTGTGTTGAATTGTACAATGAAGAGAACGCACTTCAGCTCGAAGAGACTCATTTTCATCCATGCGGGTGACATACTTGATTGAATTCACAAATTTGTCAAGTTTCGACCCCACATCATCCCAAATGGAGTTATCTGAAATAATCAAGTACATTTCTAACACAAGAATAACTAGTCCACACAAAACTACAGTTGCTGTGAATAATTTCAAGAGGGCAGAGGTTGAAAACCAAACATCCACGAAAACACACATCAGTCGAAGTATTATAACGAACACAATGGCGGAGACCTGCACACAGATACACAACAGCTTGAGCAATGTAGGAAGGCAGTTGGACGTATCATACTTCCTGGCAAGTTCAGTTACGTCAGCAGGTACTTTTTCTACTATCTGTATCACGCGTTGTCGGCGAATTTTAGCTGAGGATAGAAATAAAAAGATAATTATTTACCATTTGATGATCAACAAGAAATTACCTTTTCTAGTGTTTTCAGGCTCAATGTGAACATGACATGGTGTTGGGTAACCTGATTAGACATTACGACTTTACACCGAGTTTAGTCACCACATGCTAACTTGCTGTTTCATCAATAAAATACGACGCTTTGTGTCCTTGATCTGTGTCAAAAAGAAGGTGAAATAAATAATCTAATTAAAAGTGGCTTAAGTGCTGATTCACGATTAACGTCTGTGTGCTTCTGTTTTAAAAAAAGCGACATTTTGTTCTGTCCTAACAAGAAAGAAAGCGTCATTGTACATGTAGATAATATTTCAATAACCTAAAACACACAGCACACGTGCATGCAGATATCGTTTTCACTAAAATACTTCAGAGGGGCCCTCTTTTCAAAACTCAAGTGAGTCAAATTCAATAGTTAAGTCTAAACTCCTACAATTTAGAGTAACTAGATGTACTTGAAGTGACCAGCACTGGTCACTTCAAGTACATCTAGTTACTCTAAATTGTAAATTATTTTCAAAATAGTTTATGGTTGTCTGTTAGGATTTTAGACTTAACTATTGAATTTGACTCAGGGCAGAGGAAGGACAATAACTGTGATATTAACTCCCCTGGTAAATTACCCGTTCATATTCTTTATTCAATACTCAACCCATCTATCTTGTTGGTTATCACTGATTCTATGCAATTGAACGTGCATGTTTGTTTGGACATAAATAAGACATTTCTTTAGCAGCAGGCAGTGAACCTGACGTAGCACCAACCATTTAGTTTCTCTAAATGTGTTGCCATATTTCGGATCTCCTCTGCAGTTTCCGACGGCGTCTTCTTATGGATCTTTATGCTGTTGGAGATCATAGTGTGCAGATCCAGTGGCACAGTCAACACCGACAGCACAACCCCTCCGATCTTCATAGCCTTGGCTCCCGTCTCCATCACGTCCATCATTGTCTTCCCCACTGCCAACGTGGTCCGAGCTGCGACTGCCCCTGCAACAGCTGTTGTCCTGGCAGCAGATCCGCCCGCCTCTGCTGCTGTCTTCAGCCCACTGAGGATCAGTTCCAGGGTCACCCGACTCTCACTTTCTCCCAGGCTGTTGATTTCCTGTAGTTGAAAGCATGTTGCTCTACTTAGCGACTTCTGATCTTGTATGATATATATTAGTTCCCATTTAGTCAAGAGGTTACATTAAACTCCTTCAAAATTCTTCACAGTTTGATCCATGTATGTTCTACGTTGTCATCTCATTTCTGAAACTATAATCTTGCTGCACTAACAGACACATGATTAAGTGGTTGAAGAGAGGTTACAATGAAGAGTCTATAACTAAAAAGAAACATAAACTGACAGAAAAACATCAAGATATTTAAAAGGTGATTACTTCAGTGATCCTATTGCGAAGTTCATGGCTGTTATTGGAATTCACACTCTTAAGGAGGCTGGCCAAGTCTGTCACAGTTTTCTGATAGTCAATCTTGGCTTGAGCTTCTGTCATCGTCTTGCTGTTGATGATCTTGTCAGCAATGGTTGTCGCCAGTCCACCAAGACCACTAGACACACCAAGAGCAACGCCCGCGATGGTCATCCCTAGGGATGCTCCAAAGGTGAAGGGGGCCGCTGCTATTCCTGCTACAGTTAAGCCTGTAGCTGCGATCCCACCGGATGCGAAGGCAGTCTTGGCGATGTTCATGTCTCGTTGCTTGACATCCAGTTCATCTGCTAGGTGCTTCAGAGCGTCCATCACCTCCTGCTTCTTCCGTTCCTCATCCTGAATGCATCGCAGTATTTCAGCAGCTAGGTTCTGGACGGAGCCTCTGTCCATGGTGCTGTAAGATTAGATGTTGAAAGTGAGTTGACGCTTTAGGGCATATCTAGCAGAAAACGTTTCGTACCATGCGGCAGTGAATATTCTGAGTGTGAAATATGTTGTCAAGATACACCTGCTTTGAATTAGATGTTTCCAGCGTAGATTCTATAACAATGCCGTTTAGTTTATTGTCATTCTACCATGACAAAATAACAAAATATACGCGACCCCTTGGCTAATATCGAACATGATGGGGGAATTGTCCAAATCAGAGATCAATCATGGTTGGTTATAATCGGTAAAAGTTTGCTTTCATACTATCGGACAACTTCTATCATGACCTGCTTACACTTACACTTACAACACTGCACTGCGAGACAATTGCATAAGCATTTGCAGATACCAAATGAAACGACCGTTTCAACGTTTAGCTATAACGTAGTTATAGGTATAATCACTATTTGATAGTGAGTGTTGAGTAACCCACCTTATCTCTGTCAGCTGTGCATCGATATCTTGAGTGATGATAAAGAAAGTCCGATTCTACCCCAGGCACGGATGTGCAACGCTGACGTCACGCTAACAATAGCTCACCAGCGTCGTACATTACAGGCTGTGGTGCAATCTGGGAAAGCCCACGCTAAAGATAGACCAATCAGTTATACATTTAAAGCCGATGGGCATCACAGACTTTTATATAAAACATGAACTTTCGTTTTTATGGCCATTTCCAGAACCCTAAATAATTGAACTTTTTATTTATAGCTAAACTAGCTCGCCTAATGAGTTGAGCACAGGCAATCAATCTGTGTAAACAAACCTTCTACCGACCAATCTTCAAAATGTATAAATAGTGTGGTCAAGACAGGCTTGGAGTTTATTAACTTAGGTTGATTATGAACCTGAGGAGAAATTGGGGTTTAACGTCGCGTTCATGATTATTGTACTTTAGAGCGTGTGTATGAGTAATGTGTGTGTGTGTGGTTGTGTGTGTGTGTTTGTGTGTGTGTGTGTGTGTGTGTGTGTGTGTGTGTGTGTGTGTGTGTGTGTGTGTGTGTGTGTGTGTGTGTGTGTGTGTGTGTGTGTGTGTGTGTGTGTGGTTGTGTGTGTGTGTGTGTGTGTGTGTGTGTTTGTGTTGTAGCGGTTATGGGGTGGATGTTGGTGGGACACACACAACACAACGCTACTCGTCAGTTCACATGACAACCATCTTTATTCAGAGTGCAGATAATAATAATCATAGTAAACCCTGAAAATATAAAATATAAAGCAAACATCATAAGTATTTTTGTAGAAGAACATAATAATATTGCCTTCATGGAGATTAAATACAATTACATGCCTTCATCTTATCAGCTAGCACATTAGCACTAGCATGAATAAATTCTTAAATATAAATAGCAGGATCTAAACTATTTCTGAATAACTATATAAAATTGCCATTTGTAAATACTTTGTGAATACATTACATTCACACAAAACATTAATTTAGAAGGATAACAATATACTAGTTATTAGTTTGAACCATATATATAATTATGTTCCCAACTTACCACTGTGTGGCAATGAGCTTAACTCAGTGGTTCGCAGCAACGTTCAAAGTTGTTTACCGTCACATCATTCTATAACAAGTTGAAATACAACCTTGACAATACTAATAATGGCCATATAAAATAAGATATAAAAACAACCGACCTCCCATACATACGTTCTTATTTCATACCACGTTCAGACAGTTATAGGTTTTAGAACATGTTTAAATAATAATTTAGTTTAGTAAAGTGTATACTAGTAATTCAGTATTTAAGAAGATAACATACTGTAAAGATGCAATATGATACATTTTAGATTGCAATAAAATAAATTCTACATACAACCAACTGTAATGATAGTTGAAATACCTACTTTACTTTAGCTACCAGCTAAGTTTAATTATACACTGATGCATTAATCTAACACCTCTTAAGAAATACAATATGTACAAGACCATATATACAGTATATGAAATACTACACATAAACTAACCTGGATAATGAAATCCTCAATACACAAATATCGGGTTCCATAAATGCCCAATATTCCACATCCACAATCAGCAAGGGGCTGATATTAAGGAAAACGATCAAATATCAATCCAAGTGACCTCCTTGAAAAAATGTGTACAACTGCCAACAGGATATGCCAGACAGAAACCTTTAAAACTACATACACAATAGATAGTAAGCTGACCAGAGACACTAAAGCAGACAGACAAAAGAAACTTGTGCAGTGTGCATACGCATGGGTCAGAACCTGGCCTGACCCAGTGAGGTGGCTATTGTTAAATGCAGGGTGCAGGGATAGGCTTATTGTATTGAGGGCTTGTATAACTCTAAAGGTTTGTTTTTAGGGTACTGTATGTAAAGTTTAAAGCTAAAATGAAACATCTAAAATATTTAACTTATATGTACAAATACTTAAAACATGACTTGGCCACATGTGTGTGTGTGTGTGAATCCGAATCATGCTGATATCTGACCAAATAAAACCAGAGTGTGGTGCTTGTGTCGGTGAGTCCTCTCCATAACTGAGGCTTGATGTGTATCAGGCGACACATATTTAACAAAGTGTATGTTGAGTAACCCACCTTATCTCTGTCAGCTGTGCATCGATATCTTGAGTGATGATAAAGAAAGTCCGATTCTACCCCAGGCACGGATGTGCAACGCTGACGTCACGCTAACAATAGCTCACCAGCGTCGTACATTACAGGCTGTGGTGCAATCTGGGAAAGCCCACGCCAAAGATAGACCCATCAGTTATACATTTAAAGCCGATGGGCATCACAGACTTTTATATAAAACATGAACTTTCGTTTTTATGAGCATTTCCAGAACCCTACATAATTGAACTTTTTATTTATCGCTAAACTAGCTCGCCTAATGAGTTGAGCACAGGCAATCAAACTGTGTAAACAAACCTTCTACCGACCAACCAAATTTCAAGATGTGGTACTTATCGCCAGTTCAAGTCATTGCTTAAACCAGAATCTTACTTATCACACTTATGGTACAGGCATTTTCGTAGCATCATTATTCGTTTTAGACTTGGCCTGAATGATCAAAAAATTAACACAGGGAGATTTTCGTCTATTGAGAAATCCCTAAGGTTATGCCCATTCTGTGACAGTGTTGTCGAAGATGAATTCCATTTTATGTTTATTTGCCCTTTTTAAGAAAATCTAAGAAACAAGTACTTACCGCAGTGGTCATTAACTCATTTTAATGCTATAACATTGTCTTCATTACTGTCCTGCAAGGATCTTCTAACACAAAATCAGCTGGCTTTGTACATACATCATGCGTTTTTGTTACGAAGTGAATTGATACCTTGACTTTGTATCTTATAAAATATGTTATGTAACTCCGTTGTATATGGGCCTATGGCCTTTCATACAATGAAGAATTGAATGTAGCAGGTACAATCGATTGCGCCTTTTTGTTGCCCCAGTTGCTCCCTGTGTGTCCTTTGTTCTTTAGATCCCGTTCTCGATACACGCTTTGTAATTTCTCCGTTATATTTCACTAGATGGCGGGTTGGCCACAGTGGATTTATACAAAGCATTCACGTGGATTGCATTCACATGCAGCAATGAAAGAAGTACTTTCACGTTCTCAGCATTGGTTGTTGTGTGTTATGTAACACTACACTTTCATAGCGTCGTTGTGGAATTTGTGTCACCAAATGTGATGCACTACACTCTTGTAACTCACATATAGTGAGTGAATGAGTGAGTTAAATTGTACATCGCATCGGCAATATTTCAGCCAAATAGCGATGGGAACAAGGTATTAGTTGTAAAATATCTGTCAACAAAGGACAGTAAAATAGTAAGATAGTTTTAAATAAAACAAACCAGATCATAATTTTTAAAAACCATATAGGTATACATAGATTAAGTCTTATCAATTAAAACATGGCTATAGACAACTAATAACCAAAGCTAGACAACCAAACTGGGGATCATGGGGACGTACAGTGCTTTTGCTTCCTGCATGATTCCCACCAGGATTTATGCCATCACTTTGGTCACGAGTGTTTGTACGAAATATTAACCAATATTAATAATCAAAACACAGTCAAGGAATTAAAACACTAGTTGATATTAATTACTTCAATATAGATGGACTCATGTGCCCCTGTCAGGGGGAAAATAATTTTACACAACGCATATACGTTTTGTATATACATGTGCGATTGTCTTTAAAACCTACACGTATGTAACGTAAGCTACAAGTGAGTCAGTGAGTGAGTATGGATTTTGGCTGCTTTTAGCAATATTCCCGGAATATCATTGAGGGGATACAATAAATTGTACCCATGTAGAGAATCGAACCCAGGTCTTCGGCATGACAAGCGAACGCTTTAAGCACTAGGCTGCCCCACCGCTTCAGTATGCTCCAAAGATAAGAGGCTGTAATATTTTTGGACAAAGATTTTATAAAAAGGTAAATTTTATGAGATATCCGACTGCTGTATGCTATTTTTCAGTGTTCATCATAACCCATTATTATTTCACCACGAACATCTGTTCTAGTTTCTATTACCCTGTGTATGTCAACATGATCTAAATGCCCATTTCCTGTGTTTGTCAGTTGTGTTTGATGTGTTAGTCATGCTAAGCACAGTGTAAGTCAGGAAACGTGGGCCACAATGTCCTGTAGCTCACCTGACTATTTCTGAAATGCAGTTTAGAGATATCGAAAATGTAACATTTAACCTCTGGCAGAATTTAAATGCAAAGTTAACAGAAGCAGTTACCGCGGAGGTGGCCCGATTGATATGGCGTCTCACTGCGTTTCGTCCGTTAGCTGTGCCAGGATATGGTGGTCGTTAGGTCGAATCTCAGAATATGATCTTTGGTGTGTCAACACCGTATGAGTGAGCATCGAGTCGTCACAGCAGTTTGGCCTGTGCGACTCTCAGCCACAAGCCGACACACTGGGAACTGCTATAATGTTGAAGCACGGCGATAACACCGATGGACAATACATACTCTTGACCCCATCTTCCTTAGTATCGACACAGTCTCCGTGACATAGTATGTTGGTGAGGGGGGTGGAAATTGGGTTTAACGTTACGTTCATGATTAGTGCACTCATATAGCGACTTGCATGCAGGTGTGTGTGTGTGTGTGTGTGTGTGTGTGTGTGTGTGTGTGTGTGTGTGTGTGTGTGTGTGTGTGTGTGTGTGTGTGTGTGTGTGTGTGTGTGTGTGTGTGTGTGTGTCTGCTTGTACTAGTTGAAACGAACGTATACAAATTCTTTAGTTCTTGCCCAACGAGACACCATACCGCAGTTTAACATGAACAGCCCATTAACTCCGAGCCAACCAGTACTTCTTTTAGCCCCTCAATGCCAAGCGCCAAGCAGGGTAACAATGCAACAAGTACCAACTTTTAACGTCTTTGAGTAATCGAACCCCGAACCTTCCGCCCTCTGGCCGCACGCTCCATTACCAGACTACAGAGGCGGTCGATATAGTATGTATATGGATACTGAAAGTAATAAGACATGAGGTTATTACAGTTTAATATTTCTAAATAAATGCGATTTAACCCATTTAATAATAATAAGAAATATCTACAAATAGCAGAGTCAATTGCCAATTGTAGGATAAACATGAACAAATAAGGAGAACATGATTGAAGTAGGATGAACATTCAGGGCTGTGGATTACACTACACAGTGAAACAGTCTGGACACATCGTAATCAGCCTGATTCCTGGTGGGGACGTCCTAATACAGTTACAATGTACTCATGATTTGTTTATCCGGTCATTTGTTAATTCAGTCGTTTTCACCTGAAAGTTTGTCTGGACAAACAGCGTCTCACTGTGTAGAGTCTGACAATGTGATCTAGCCATATAATTAGTGACACTCGATTTGATGTCTTTAGGCAAGCATGGTGCATATGGGACGATTTCGGCCATTCCGATCCCCCCTCTCCGACTAGCTAATTGGTATAAAACATATGCTGTTTTAATGCATTGACAATGCATTTCACGCTGGTCAGTATTTCCGTTTTTAATATAGCCTCGGTATCTATGTTTCAGCTGGAGTCGAATTATAATCAGCTTGAACGAGAAGTTTGTGAAAGCGATGTCTGAAATCCTCCCCAAGATCCTCCATAGCCTCAGCTACTTTTGATTTCTTAAGGCCACGAACTGTTGAACTCAAGGATTGCAGGAGAAACAGTGATATTGGTAAAGAGAGAACGGCAAACATCAGTCCACCGAGTCCAACCATATGATGGTTATTGGTGTAGACTGCCAGAGATTTGGCAGCGTCTTCGGATGTCTTGAAATTCAAGACTGGGGTTTCCGTAGCCTCTCCTTGTCTGCAATGCAGAAAAAGGCAGACATCGAGGATCAATGTTACTGCAATCAATATAAACTCACCGTTGATACATTTCATATACTCCCCAGCATGGATCTTGCGTTGAATTGTACAATGTAATGAACGCACTTCAACTCGGAAATCATCATCGTCATCCATGCGGGTGACAAACGTGATTGCATTTACAAATTTGTCAAGTTTCGACTCCACATCATCCCAAATGGAATTATTTGAAATAATCAAGTACATTTCTAACACAAGATTAACTAGTCCACACACAACTACAGTTGTTGCACATGACTTCAAGAAGGCAGAAGTTGAAAACCAAACATCCATAAAAACACACATCAGTCGAACAAGTATAACGAACACAATGGCGGAGACTTGCACACAGATACAGAACAGCTTGAGCAATGTAGGAAGGTAGTTGCATGTATCATACTTCTTGGCGAGTTCAGTTACATCAGTGGGTACTTTGTCTACTATCTGTATCAGGCGTTCTCGTCGAATTTCAGCTGAGGAAAGAAATAAACAACTAATTATTTACCATTTGAAAATACCATTACCAACAAGAAATTACCTTGAAAAGTTACCAATATACGGTTTAGGCTCAATATCAACATGACATGGTGTCGGTTAACCTGCCCATACATCACGACTTTACGGCCAGTAAAGTCACCACATGCTAACTTGCTGTTAGATGAATCGAGGGCAATGTGTTTTGTCCTATGAGTGTTCGTTTCGGATTGGCTAACATACGATGTACGATCCGTATAAAAGAAGATGGTGGAATTAATAATCTAAACAATAGTGCTGATTCACATCACACAACTCAAATCAATATTACGATTAACGTCTGTGTCCTTCTGTTTGTAAGAAGATGCATTTTGTTTTGTCAAAACAAGATAGTTTGTGTCCTAGTATATCTAGATAATTTCCCAATAAACTCGCAACTCACGTGCATACAGAAATCGTTTTCACTAAACCACTTCAAGAGGGCCCCTTTTCAAAAGTCAAGTAAGTCAAATTCAATAGTCAAGTCATAAGTCCTAACAGACAACAATAAACCAATTTGAAAGTATTTCAACACACTTACAGTTACTACATGTACTTGAAGTGACCAATGCTATACAGCTGGATAGGGGAAGGACAATAACTGTGACATTAACTCCACTAGTCAATTACTAGGCTCTATTCTAAATTCAATTTATCTTGCAGGTTATCACTGATTCTATGCAAGTGAACTTGCATCTTTGTTTTGACGTAAAGCAGACATTTAAAATAACAGCAGGCAGTGACAATGAGAAAGCACAAACCATTCATTTTCCCCAAATGTATTGCCATATTTCGGATCTCCACTGCAGTTTCAGATGGCGTGTTCTTGTGGATCTTTATGCTGTTGGAGATCATAGTGTGCAGATCCAGTGGCACAGTCAACACCGACAGCACAACTCCCCCGACCTTCATGGCTTTGGCCCCCGTCTCCATCACGTCCATCATCGTCTTCCCCACTGCCAACGTGGCCCGAGCTGCGACTGCCCCTGCAACAGCTGTTGTCCTGGCAGCAGATCCGCCCGCCTCTGCTGCTGTCTTCAGCCCACTGAGGATCAGTTCCAGGGTCACCTGACTCTCACTTTCCCCCAGGCTGTCGATTTCCTGTAGTTGAAAGTATGTTGCTCTTTTTACCGACTTCTGATCAAGTTATGTATGATATATATACATTCCCATTTATCCAAGAGGTTACATTAAACTCCTTCATAAATCTTCACAGTTTGATCCCTGTATGTTCTACGTTGTCATCTCAATTCTGAAATTATAACTTTGCTGCTCTAACAGACACGCGATTAAGTCGCTGAAGGGAGGTTAAAATACTAAGTCGATAACTAAAACGAAAGATTACAAACTAACAGAAAAACAACCAAATATTTAAAAGATTACTTCAGTGATCCTATTGCGAAGTTCATGGCTGTTATTGGAATTCACACTCTCAAGGAGGCTGGCCAAGTCTGTAACAGTTTTCTGATAGTCATCAATCTTGGCTTGAGCTTCTGTCATCGTTTTGCTGTTGATGATCTTGTCAGCAATGGTTGTCGCCAGTCCACCAAGACCACTGGACACACCAAGAGCAACGCCCGCTGCGGTCATCCCTAGGGATGCTCCAAAGGTGAAGGGGGCTGCTGCTATTCCTGCGACAGTTAAGCCTGTAGCTGCGATCCCACCTGATGCGAAGGCAGTCTTGGCGATGTTCATGTCTCGCTGCTTGACATCCAGTTCATCTGCTAGGTGCTTCAGAGCGTCCATCACCTCCTGCTTCTTCCGTTCCTCGTCCTGAATGCATCGCAGTATATCAGCAACTAGCTTCTGGACGGAGCCTCTGTCCATGGTGCTGTAAGATTAAATGTTTAACGTCACTTGATGCTTGAGGGCGTATCTAGGAGAAAATAGACGATTGCGGCAGTGAACAGTCTGAGTGTGAAGATCAACTGAAATATATTGTCAAAATAAACCTATGAAGACACAATGCCATTTAGAAAGTGGTCAAATGTAACAAATGTTATATTTGGGATAACACTTTCTGAGTAAAGTACAGATTCTCGTACTTTTGGGGGTTTAGTCCCCTCGGGGATTGAGGCATCTAATCGCCAACACACAAAGTCAGTGATCTAACCCACCCAGCCACCGAGGCTTCCACTGCCGATTAGGTGCTTCACTCTGGCAGTGTGGGTTCGAATCCCGGACGGGACTCCACCCAAAGAAGTGCGAGAATCTGTATGTTACTCAGAAAGTGTTATCCCAAATATAACATTTGTTACAAAATAAACCTGCTTTGAATTTAGATGTTTCCAGCATAGATTCGATAACAATGTCGGTTGGTTCATTGTCATTCTACCATGACAAAATAACAAAATATACGTAAACTCTTTGCTAATATCGGAAATGATGATAGAATGGTCCAAATCAGAGATCAATGACGGTTGGTTTTAATCAGTTTGCTTTCATACTATCAGACAACATTTATCATCAGAAAACTTACATCACTGAACTGTGAGACAATAACACGATCCTTTGGAGATACCTGTAAAACAAATGAAACGACCGTTACAGCGTTTAGCTATAGCTTAGTTTTAGCTAAAGTTGAGTTATACAGCTGGTGTCATCACTTTTTGATAGTGATTCATAAACACATGATCATGACATAATCGGAATCGTACAGTCGACTTAATGCATAGATAAATCGTGTCACAACTGCTCATCTATTCTACCTATATCTACACACAGTAGGTCAGTATTCGCCGACTGAGTTGGTATATGTGTTTCATTTGATTCATAAGACTGATTGACTCCCTTTCTACACCCATGTTGTCCAGTAGATCAGACAGCAGGCAATATGGTTGCTTGAGCTTCATCGTACCCCATCGGCGTGTGACGTGGCTCGTAACATCACTGGAGTATAAAAGCTCGACTATTAACACACCGATGGATATAGCTGGCATATTACTTAGTGTTGCGTTAAACAACCACATTTAAACGACGCAGTTGACATATGATAAATGATTAGCATTTACATGTCAGGATCTAGACCTTAAATATTATATTATATGAAACGCGTATGCAATTGATGGTACATGTATGTATCTATGCAAATACATAACTTACGACCCGTTAAGTTCCGGGGTAGAATAGGTCTTCAGCAACCCATGCTTGCCGTAAAAGGTGATTATGCTTGTCGTAAAAGGCGACTAATGGGATGGGGTGGTCAGGTTAGCTGACTTGGTTGATGCATGTCATCGTATCCCAATTACGTGGATCGATGCTCATGATGTCAATCACTGGACTGTCTGGTCCAGACTCGATTATTTACAGACCGCCGCCGTATAGCTGGAATAATGCTGAGTGCGGCGGTAAACAACAAACAAACAAAGCATAAAGTACACAATTTTGTTCAAATGACTAAACCGATTACTTTTGTAAACAATTTGAATGCAAGTGTTAGGACACATGTGTTTCATAAAAGTTTGTAATGTTACCTGTCTATGTGGTACCACGTTGGTAATCCACCTCGAACATCCAGTTTGGAGATGGCAGGATGTCCCCGGACATCTGCTGATCCCGGTAATATTGACACGTAACGGCTGCAGATTGACTGGGTGCGTCCAGGAATCGTTCAGCTAGGGGCGTATCCAGCTGTCAGTGATAGTAGCACCCTAGCAGCTCAGTTGCGGAGTCAGGCGTACAGCGCAACCCTGTTCACCGGATAAACCGAGGTCTGTTCTCACATGGTACACATTCTTCACAGAATCCGAATCATGGTGATATCCGGCGAAATGCAACCCGACTGTGGCGCGGGTGTCAGTGTGTCACACTCCAGGACTGAGGCTGTGTGAGTAGCGGGAGACACATGGTACACTACGTGTATGTTATATAACCTACCCCATCCCCTTTGGCTGTTCATCGGTATATCAGAGAGTCAGCAGAACTGATTTGTTTCGTGGGGATTTCCATATCCTAAAACAATGGTCGAAGAGAAGGTTGTGTTTTGGCGCAGTGTTTAACGCAATTCATCTACAACATTGAAGGTTGAACCGCGAGGTGAGGTGAAATTAGGGTTTAACGTCGCGTTCATGATTATTGCACTATATAGCGTGTGTGTGTGTGTGTGTGTGTGTGTGTGTGTGTGTGTGTGTGTGTGTGTGTGTGTGTGTGTGTGTGTGTGTGTGTGTGTGTTTGTCCGCGTGTTTATGGTTGTACTAGTTCGGAGATCATGGAGTCCTGGGCAACTAACTGGGTCGGGTTGACAGGTTGACAGTGGATGTGTGGTCCAGACTCGATTATTTACATACCGCCGTCATTAAGCTGGAATAATGCTGAGTGCGGTATTTGACAAAAAAACAACAAGAAAAACAAACTAGTCCGCCTGCTTTGACAACACGTCTCAGTTTTAACACGAACACCTAACTCAGACACGGTGTACTGACTACGGGCCGACCAGTCCTTGTTTTCTCCCCTAATGCAGAGCGCCGGGCAGGGAAACACACATCTCATAACATCTTTTTGCGTGAGGCGACCGGGGAGCGAACCATCGACCTTCCGCTCTCTGGGCTGACGGTCTCACGACGGACGTCATGGAGATAACAGCCTTACATTACTGTCAAGCTCTGACGTCTCTATGAGGTAACCTGGATAAAATATATTTCAGTTTCGTTTCATTAACAGGTAATGATTGCCTCAAGCAGGGCTAACTCAAGGGAAATAACGGTAGTAGCAGATTGCATTTCTAAAGATGGCATCATCCTGATATTACCACACGTTTGGTTCCTTCACATCGTTTTTGTTTCCTGTTTCAATTTGCTGTGATAAAAAAACTGCCTTCATTATTTAGCGTCTCCGATGAATGTTCAGATGTAGATGTAATCTGACACTGAATTCATGTTTGGTGTCGGCTCCAGGGGATGATTCAACTTTAGGATGGGATGCAACCTCACCTTGCTATGACAAACCGAGCCGCAAGGGTTAGCATTGGTCCCCAGCAACCCATTCTTGAGGAAGGAGGGGACAACATGGATAGGGTAGTCAGGCGCCGTCACATGGGTGTTGCGTGTCATCTTACCCCGGCGACGCGGGACGTTGATCATATCAATGAATGGTCAAGACTTGATTATGTACCGAACACATGCATATTGCTGAGTGCGGTGTTAAACAACAAGCAAACACAGTAAAGCGATGAGGTTCTAAACCTAAAGGACATATTCCAAATCTCGAGAGTCCTTGTTGCCGACACAGTGAGATGGTGATTGTTGGGGGTTTTCGACAAAACGCCGGGCGTTCGCAGTTCAGGGCGATGTTCAGGTGGATGCGTCCATTGAATCGTCACGTCAGTCATCATAAATAAAGACAAAGTGTTTTTTTGTTTCAAACGTCTTTATTCACAAGACACCGACGCGCATACTGTGATAGATGCAGAACCTATAACACCCTCACTTTCATAGTGTGGTGCGTTGGAACGTTGCGACCACGCCATCTGCAACATCGTAGTAGCATCATGAATATCTAGCATACATGAACTAAACACGCATAGAAGCATCATGAATGTCCAGCATACACCATCAACAAAATCATAGTAGCATCATGGATTTATCATCCAAAACTGGCTCCCACAGGAGATATCGCTTGGGTGAGATCAAGCGATATCTGCAGTGTTGATATCACTGCAAAGAAATTGCATCACAATGCTTTGCAGACTATTGTGGTGTCAAAATCAAATGACATAACTAATGGATCTGCTTCTGAAGCTGTTAGCAGTACTTGTTACACTTAAGACACTGCCTATTACTGTCTACAAACTGAAGAAGTTAGAAGAATGATGTTGGATGATAAATAAAATCTCACCCTCGTGTCTTTTGATATCAAATGATATCAACTCGTGCTGATTTATTTGATATCAAAGGACACTCGGGTGAGATGCTCTATATCTTCCACATATGAACTAAACAGGCATAGTAGCATCACGGATATCTAGCATACAGAGGTTATCTACCTGCAATGATTGTATTTTACTGAAAGCCATGGACAATCATGTGCTGAGGCAAGATGGAAGAAAAGCAGATAGTAAGGGAGGAACCTTCACTGTCCGGGATTCGAACCCACATTGTCAGAGTGAGGCACCAAATCGCCAGTGAAAGCCACAGTGGCTTGTTGTGTTAGATCACTGACTTTGTGTGCTGGCGATTAGATGCCACACTCCCGTACAAGAATCTGTACTTTATTCAGAAAGTGTTATCCTAAATATAACATTTGTTACATTTGACCACTTTCTAAATGGCATTGTGTCTTCATAGGTTTATTTTGACAACATATTTCAGTTGATCTTCACACTCAGACTGTTCACTGCTGCAATCGTTAATTTTCTGCTAGGTACGCCCTCAAGCATCAAGTGACGTTCAACATCTAATCTTACAGCAACATGGACAGAGGCTCCGTCCAGAAACTCGTGGCCGATATACTGCGATGCATACAGGACGAGGAACGGAAGAAGCAGGAGGTGGTGGACGCTCTAAAGCACCTAGCAGAAGAACTGGATGTCAAGCAACGAGACATGAACATCGCCAAGACTGCCTTCGCATCAGGTGGGATCGCAGCTACAGGCTTAACTGTAGCAGGAATAGCAGCAGCCCCCTTCACCTTTGGAGCATCCCTAGGGAAGAGCGCAGCTGGCGTTGCTCTTGGTGTATCCAGTGGTCTTGGTGGACTGGCGACAACCATTGCTGACAAGGTCATCAACAGCAAAACGATGACAGAAGCTCAAGCCAAGATTGATGACTATCAGAAAACTGTTACAGACTTGGCCAGCCTCCTTGAGAGTGTGAATTCCAATAACAGCCATGAACTTCGCAATAGGATCACTGAAGTAATCTTTTAAATATTTGGTTGTTTTTCTGTCAGTTTGTAATCTTTCGTTTTTGTTATCGACTCTGTATTTTAACCTCTCTTCAGCCACTTAATCACGTGTCTGTTAGTGCAGCAAGGTTATAATTTCAGAATTGAGATGACAACGTAGAACATACAGGGATCAAACTGTGAAGATTTGTGAAGGAGTTTAATGTAACCTCTTGGCTAATGGGAATTTATATATATCATACATAAATTGATCAAAAGTCGGTAAATAGAGCAACATATTTTCAACTACAGGAAATCGACATCCTGGGAGAAAGTGAGAGTCAGGTGACCCTGGAACTGATCCTCAGTGGGCTGAAGACAGCAGCAGAGGCGGGCGGATCTGCTGCCAGGACAACAGCTGTTGCAGGGGCAGTCGCAGCTCGGGCCACGTTGGCAGTGGGGAAGACGATGATGGACGTGATGGAGACGGGGGCCAAAGCCATGAAGGTCGGGGGAGTTGTGCTGTCGGTGTTGACTGTGCCACTGGATCTGCACACTATGATGTCTAACAGCATAAAGATCCACAAGAACACGCCATCTGAAACTGCAGTGGAGATCCGAAATATGGCAATACATTTGGAGAAAATGAATGGTTTGTGCTTTGTCATGTTCACTGCTTTACGTACAATGTCTGCTTTACGTCAAAACAAACATGCAAGTTCATTTGCATAGAATCACTGATAACCTGCAAGATAAATTGAACTTAGAATAGAGCCTAGTAATTGACTAGTGGAGTTAATGTCACAGTTATTGTCCTTCCCCTATCCAGCTGTATAGCATTAGTCACTTCATGTAGTAACTGTAGGTGTTGAAATACTTTCAAAATGGTTCATGATTGTCTGTTAGGTCTTTTGACTCGAGTATTGAATTTGACTCATTGAAAAGGGGCCCTCTTGAAGTGGTTTAATGAAATCGATCTCTGTATGCACGTGCGTTACTAGTTCAGGTTATTGGGAAATTATCTAGATATTCTAGGACACAAACTGTCTTGTTTGGCCAAAACAAAATGCTGCTTCTTGAAAACAGAAGAACACAGACGTTAATCGTAATATTGATTTGATTTGTGTGATGTAAATCAGCACTATTGTTAAGATTATTAATTTCACCATTTTCTTTTAAACGGATCAAGGCCACAAGGCACCGTACATCGTATGGGAGCCAATCCGAAACGAACACTCACAAGACAAAACACATTTCCCTCAATTCATCTGACAACAAGTTAACATGTGGTGACTTTACTGGGCGTAACGTCGAGTCGTGATGTCTCGGCAGGTTAACCGACACCATGTCATGTTGATATTGAGCCTAAAACGTATATTGGTAACTTTTCAAGGTAATTTCTTGTTGATCATAAAATGTAAAATAATTATTTGTTTATTTCTTCCCTCAGCTGAAATTCGACGACAACGCCTGATACAGATAGTAGACAAAGTACCCACTGATGTAACTGAACTTGCCAAGAAGTATGATACATCCAACTACCTTCCTACATTGCTCAAGCTGTTCTGTATCTGTGTGCAGGTCTCCGCCATTGTGTTCGTTATACTACTTGGACTGATGTGTGTTTTCGTGGATGTTTCAACTTCTGCCTTCTTGAAGTCATGTGCAACAACTGTAGTTGTGTGTGGACTAGTCAATCTTGTGTTAGAAATGTACTTGATTATTTCAAATAATTCCATTTGGGATGATGTGGAGTCGAAACTTGACATATTTGTAAATGCAATCAAGTTTGTCACCCACATGGATGACGATGATGATTTCCGAGTCGAAGTGCTTTCATTACATTGTTCAATTCAACGCAAGATCCATGCTGGGAAGTATATGAAATGTATCAATGGTGAGTTTATATCGATTGCAGTAACATTGATCCTCGATGTCTGCCTTTTTCTGCATTGCGGACAAGGAGAGGCTACGGAAACCGCGGTCTTGAATTTCAAGACATCCGAAGACGCTGCCAAATCTCTGGCAGTCTACACCAATAACCATCATATGGTTGGACTCGGTGGACTGATGTTTTGCGTTCTCTCTTTACCAATATCACTGTTTCTCCTGCAATCCTTGAGTTCAACAGTTCGTGGCCTTAAGAAATCAAAAGTAGCTGAGGCTATGGAGGATCTTGGGGAGGATTTCAGACATCGCTTTCACAAACTTCTCGTTCAAGCTGATTATAATTCTACTCCAGTTGAAACATAGATACCGAGGCTATATTAAAAACGGAAATACACACCAGCGTGAAATGCATTGTCAATGCAATAAAACAGCATATGTTTTAAACCAATTAGCTAGTCGGAGAGGGAGGATCAAAATGGCCGAAATCGTCCCATATGCAACATGCTTGCCTAAAGAGATATCAAATCGAGTGTCACTAATTTCATGGCTAGATCACATTGTCAGACTCTATACAGTGAAAACGACAGGATTAACAAATGACCGGATAAACAAATCATAAGTAATTGTAACTGTATTTGGACGTGCCCACCAGGAATCAGGCTGATTACGATGTGTCCAGACTGTTTCACTGTGTAGTGTAATCCCCACCCCTTAATGTTCATCCTACTTCAATCATGTTCTCCTTATTTGTTCATGTTTATCCTACAATTGGCAATTGACTCTGCTATTTGTAGATATTTCTTATTATTATTAAATGGGTTAAATCGCATTTATTTAGAAATATTAAACTGTAATGACCTCATGTCTTATTACTTTCAGTATCCATATACATACTATATCGACCGCCTCTGTAGTCTAGTAATGGAGCGTGCGGCCAGAGGGCGGAAGGTTCGGGGTTGGTTACTCAAAGACGTTAAAAGTTGGTACTTGTTGCATTGTTACCCTGCTTGGCGTTTAGCATTGAGGGGCTAAAAGAACTACTGCTCGGCTCGGAGTTAATGGGCTGTTCATGTTAAACTTGGGTATGGTGTTTCGTAGGGCAGAACTAAAGAACTCTTATACGTTCCAACTAGTACAAGCAGCCACACACACACACACACACACACACACACACACACACACACACACACACACACACACACACACACACACACACACACACCTGCATGCAAGTCGCTATATGAGTGCACTAATCATGAACGTAACGTTAAACCCCAATTCCACCCCACCTCACCAACATACCAAATCACGGAGACTGTGTCGATACTAAGGAAGATGGGGTCAAGAGTATGTATTGTCCATCGGTGTTATCGCCGTACTTCAACATTATAGCAGTTCCCAGTGTGTCGGCTTGTGGCTGAGAGTCGCACAGGCCAAAGTGCTGTGACGACTCGATGCTCACTCATGCCGTGATGACACCCAATAGATCATATTCTAAGATTCGACCTAACGACCACCATATCCTGGCACAGCTAACGGACGAAACGCAGTGAGACGCCAAATCAATCGGGCCAACTCCACAGTAACTGCTTCAGTTAACTTTGCATTTAAATTCTGCTAGACGTTATGTGTTACATTTTTTATATCTCTAAACTGCATTTTAGAAATAGTCAGGTGAGCTACAGGACATTGTGGCCCAAGTTTCCTGACTTACACTGTGCTTAGCATGACTAACATACCAAACACAACTGACAAACACAGGAAATGGGCATTTAGCTTATGTCGACATACACAGGGTTATAGAAACTAGAACAGATGTTCGTGGTGAAATGATAATGGGTTATGCAGTGTATACAGATGAACACTGAAACAGTCGGATATCACATATAATTTACCTTTTTTTTAAATCATTGTTCAAAAGAATTACGGTCCCATCTGGGGCGGTTGGGTAACCATACTCACCCACCGACACACTTGTAGCTTATGTAACATACGTTTAAAGGTTTTAAAGACAATCGCACATGTACATACAAAACGTATATGTGAGTTACAAGAGTGCAGTGCAACACATTTGGTGACACAAATTCAACTACGGCGCAATAAACGTGTAGTGTTACAAAATACACAACAACCTACAGTACAGCTCTCCGGCTGTGTGGCACGCACAGAGCTGAGAACGTGAAAGTACTCCTTTCATTGCTGCATGTGAATGTAATCCACGTGAATGCTTTGTATACATCTACAGTGGCCAACCCGCCATCTAGTGAATATAACGGTGAAAGTACAAAGAGTTTATCGAGAATGCCATCTGAAGAACAAAGAACACATAGAGAGTAACTCGGACAACAAAAATGCGTAATCGATTGTACCTGTTACATTTTCAATTCAATTCAATTCTTTATTGTATGAAAGGCCTAATGCCCATATACAACGGAGTTACATAACATATTTTATAAAATAGATACAAAAGATACAAAGTCAAGGTAACAATTCACTTCGTAACAAAGATGCATGATGTATGTACAAAGCCAGCTGATTTTTTTGTTAGAGGATCCTTGCAGGACAGTAATGAAGACAATGTTATAGCATTAAAATGAGATAAACACCACTGCGGTAAGTACTGGTTTCTTAGATTTTCGTATATAGGGCAAATAAACATAAAATGGAATTCATCTTCGACAACACTGTCACAGAATGGGCATAACCTTCGGGATTTCTCAATAGATGAAAATCTCCCTGTGTTAATTTGTAGATCATTCAGGCCAAGTCTAAAATGAATAATGATGTTACGAAAATTCCTGTACATACGTTTGATGAATAAGATTCTGGTTCAAGCAATGACTTGAATCGGCGGTAAGTATCATATCTTGAACTTTCGTAAATATCTGAATGCCATTTCTGATGCAACATATCAATGGCACGCATGCGAAAGTACTTAATGAAAACATTTGGATTACCAATTGTCTGGGACAGCTAAATGAAACCAAAACCTAAGTACGTATACATGAAGGCCATGTGTTCTTTCCAACACTATCGAGGTGTACAAGCATGTTGTAGGCTTTCTCAGGTAAACGGTGTTCAGGCATAATTATTATTTTACACCAATACTTCAAGCAACGAGTGTAAGATCCAATGTAAAATGGGAATCTCCTGCATTCTCGATAAACCGTATTACTTGGTATTGACAAAAACCTTTTACAAGCGAGGAGATGAACCTTTTCAATTGTACAGAACTATTAACAACCCCATATCTCAGACCCATACAGTAAAATAGGTTGTATTTGAGAATCAAATAATTTTAAATAAATTTTCGGTGAAATAACTCCAAGCGGCCACTCTACGAAATATAACAATATTTGTTAAACACTGAGGTTCCATTTATCTGAATATTGCGAAAATAGGTCAAGCTGCTTCTGCAGACCAATAATAGTACCAGACATCAAAATCACATCATCTGCAAAAAGTAGCATGAAAAGTTCTAATATGTCAGGGAAGAGCTGAACGCCATGTCTACCATGAAACACATCCTTGGCGTAAGCCTATCGGACAATCAAAAAAGTTACTTTTAGTATCACCACAGCGTTCACATGATTTTACATTTGCATACATTGAATTAACCATTCGCGAGCATTTTGCCTCCTAAACCCATATTTTTCAAACAGCTCTATAATTTAGCTCTATTTACAGAATCAAATGCCTGTTTAAAATCAACAAGGTCCACATATTTCTCAATGACTGCATACAAAGTAAATATGTGGTCAAAAGTCGAACAGTCCTTTTTAAATCCTGCTTGTGTTTCAGGGATCAAATCTCTCATATTTGACAACAGTGTTGATCTATTGTTGATGATAGAGGTAAATGCTTTACCAAGAATGCTCGTGAGAGATATACCCCGGTAGTTGTCAAGATTGTTTACATTACCATTCTTTAATAACGGGATAATGATTTTGACCTGACAGAAGGAAAAACACCTGTATTCAAAATCTGAGTGAAATATTTAACCAGAAAAGGCACAATATCAGGTAATGAGTGCTTAAGCACTTCAGCTATAAAACAATCAACCCCAGCAAGTTTACCTCCTCTACATTAGCTTCAGTTTTATCCATCAAAGAATTTTCATGAATATGCAAGGACCCTCTCAGTGTTGGGATAAACATACTTTCCTTCGATTCGTTCCATAAAACTGTACTGTTCATAGAGACATAATCCTCACGGCCTTAACTATGTATGTCACCAAAATGGCTACAAGGAAACCTGCAGGATAACTCAAGGGGGGAATAGTATGAATCTGAATCAATCACCAACATTTAAAATATCTACATTCTTAAACAAAATCAACAGATGCAATAAAATAATCAACAACACTAGAACCAGTATCTCCTACAAACGTAAACTCGCCTGCTCTATCACCATGAACCCTCCCATTTGGTATAAACATACGAAGAACAAAGCATAGATTCAGTAAAATGCGCCCGAATCTATTGATAGTACCATCGTGAGATACACGCTGTTCAACAGGGGCATAGTCTTCATCAATGTATAAATCATCATCTCCAAAGTCATCACTATCCTCAGAAAGGCGATTATTTTCGCTGCCTGTGCGGGCATTAAAATCACCGCAGAGTAGCACGTGTGAAGAAGTGAGACCTGTTACATTTATGATCAACAAAAATGATATGTTCGAAAGATGTCATTTCATGCTGTAATTATTTAAATCCTTTCAAGATTTCACTATCACTGGTTGCTTGAACATAGACATCAAGTGTAACACATAGACAGCCAGCGTTGTGCATCCTACCCGTGAAGATCCGGGGTAGAATAGGTCTTCAGCAAACATGCTTGCCGTCAAAGGTGAATATGCTTGTCATAAGAGGCGACGAACGGGCTCGGGTGGTCAGGCTTGCTGACTTACTTGATGCATGTCATTGCAAACCAATCAACGATGTATTAGTGATTACTGTATTCGCTCGTGGCCCTGACGATTCTTCTTCGATTCCACATATGGGTATAATTTGTAAAAGCCATTCATCTTTGTGTCCTCGCTGTGAATTGGCTGGGAACTAATACGAGTGGCGTCACATCACTCTCACTCTCTGGTGTTAGTCATATTAACTAACTATCCTGTATTTCTATATTTCCGTCCGGTGTGAAGATGTTCTGTTCTCACGTCATCATCAACATACACCTTTCAAGATTTAATATTCTTCTTTCACCACAACGTTTCAACAGTCAGTCATTCCTTCATAGAGCACGCTTCATCTCTTTAGATGAATGGACACTAAGGTCACCGCCTGTCAATCTTGCTCCTGGGAAGATCGGGACATGGAAAAGGCTCTCTAAGAAACATCATTCTAGTAAGGAAAGCACCTCGACAGTCTCGACTATAAGGCATACAAGTGAATGTGATGAAACAACGACTGCGGTTAACCGCTGTTTCACTGAACTCCTGAAGGAGGTTTTACAACCATAAATTATGTTCTGCAGAACAATCAGAGACATGTGTTATGTGTGAAACGGTACTATAACAAAGTAATCTTTGCAAAGCAAATATTTGTATTTTTTTCACACGGGACAAACTTTAGCATTGAGATTTATCCTTTCTCTTATGAAATCGTGCTTGACTTCTGTACTGTCCATGCCGTTGCGGTTGTCGTTGGTGTCACAGCAACAGCCTCAGACGCTGCCACAGCCTCAGACACAGCAACAGGCACCGACACAACCACAGCCTCAGACACAGCCACAGCATCAGACACGACCACAGACTCAGACACAGTCGCACAGTCACTGACACATGCAAACATTTTCGCGGCCATTGCTGCAGTCAAAGCCTCACACGGACAGACACATACAGGCAGAGTTACTCACGACATTTTCTCTCCCACGAACGTTTAATTCATGTCTGTAAATTACATTTAACAGCATATTCGAAAATCTTATTTTCTTAAAAAAATAACAGTTTCCTCTCTCACACAATGCTGCCAGTCACACTAAAATCCAATGGTCGGCCCCCTCAGACAAATATGGTATTTCACGAGATCCTCTTAGTGCCAAAGTGTCCTTAATTACTTACTTCTACTGACGCACTGGCTGCTGTCTGTCTTCCCATCCACTCTCACGGCGCCATTCAGGTCGACGGATTTACTCTCGCCAAGCTTCCGGAAGTGCAGGTTCATCAACATGAGGCGGATGAATACAATCATCACCGGGTGGGTGTGTTGGTTCTCCACGTGCATCTAGCCAACATACACCACAATACCTGAACAAAAACACATTATTCTAAACTCAGATGCTATGTGTCGGTTGTCATATAAGTGTGTGTGAAGATATAATGTTTGACTCCGCAGTCAAGAATATTCCAGCTATAAATAGGCTACATGTGAAATTTGAGTATAGACAAGACAAAGCTGTAATTAATGAAATTACACACATTATACTTGGTCGATTGCATTCCATCGCCGATTATTTTTTCAGCACTGCCTTCAACTCCCCAATCCTGGGTTGTTTTGATAAAATACCAAAAACGCCTATATTTCAGATCTAAAGAAAGTAGGAAACAGTCATCTAAGGCGCTGCAATGTAGAGTTGCTTCTTTTGTGCCCGCCAGAAACATATGATTGTGTGTTAGATTCCCGGTTCGTCCCAATGATGTTTCTAGGTTTGTCAGCACCAAACCTGGTCTCATAGTTTTTCACCATAGTGGTAAGCTTCCGAGGCCTGCATCCATTCGGAAATTAAGCTGACACCCATGATATGACTTAAAAACTGATAAAAGCAGCGTTAAACCCATCTCAATATCTCACCCTAAATAAGGCGACAAAACACTTTCCAAATCCAATAGAAATCTCTGCATAAAGCAGAGTCGATGGTACAATTCCGACTACATAATAAGTGTGTGTTCATGAATCACTGTCAAATAATAAGGATATCAGCAGTATACGAAAAGGTGAGCATATCCTGAAAAATAACCTGAAATATCATCTGAAAAACATGGGAACATATGCTACAAGTCAAAATAGGCAATTGCATCGAACATCATTTTTGTGACTGATGCGTCAAATTTGAAAATGTATTCCACACGTCTACCACGGGAGTAAGTTATGAAATGTAACTTGACATATTGCTTGACATGGAGGGAAAGTTTATTATTGGAAAGCTGAGGTCAACCCTCTTGTTTTTTCACTCTGAGTCTTTATGCGTAAATCTAAGTATGAAATAGATGAGGTGGTCTCACAGGTTTCCTTCATTTCAGTTCAGGTGGGTTAATCAGTGGAAGGGAATAGGTTATTTGATTGTTATTGAACAATATCTGATCATCGATGACCATGGGGATGCAATTTCACATATTGTTTTCTCAGTTTGATTTCACTTTTCACAAATTAAAGTAAAGAAAGTAACAACAACGTTGAAAATGGCATCATGTATATGAACTACTACTGATCCCTAATGCAGACCAATTTGTAATGAGTATGTTCTTGTTTCGTCCAAAATACAGTGGAACGCTGTTAATCCACACAGGGACATCGTCACACTAGCGCTTTCCTGCACACACGAGTCATGGGTACAATAGGACTTAGACAGACTCTGCCCAGAATATGAGATGTCTAGGGAGGTTTAACTGCATAAAATACATCTCAAAAGGACCAACAGTATATAGTTGCAAAGGTAGAGTAACTCATCGGGATGTCACTACAAATACAAATACAGTCCCAATGAATAACAGACAAGCTTAGTACCAGGATCGAAGAACTGGAATCTGTGGGACAAGGTGCTGTGGTCGAGGCGTGGCATGAACAAGGCCCCCAGGACGATGGCCTTGATGATCCTCATGAGGCAGGACACGAGGCCGAGGAAGATGTTGAGGAAGAACATGGAGAACGTGAAGATGAAGAAGAACCGCCTGAAACAAGGGAGGCAACTCGTGAGAGAAGGTTGGTACTTTTGATTGTAAGAATTGGTACTTCCAGCTGACTGTGGGACTCCCATTGATTGTCACAAGTACATTGAAGTGATATACAAGTGTACAACAATAATATACTCGCCGCGATTACCATACATGTTGCTTGATATATGAAGAATTACTCATTTTCAAGAGATAAGATATTGGTTTGATGCACAAATCAATATGCTGTCATGATTTGGGAACGGACGCTCATGATGTCATTGATCCGTGAACTTGTTGACTATATACAACGTGTCATGCCAACCCCTCCAAGGAAGACAGCATAAATACAGCGTGTCCCTGCCCTCCCCCAACCCAAGGAAGACATATGCACCTGTTTTCTATATACAACGTGTTCCCGCACATCCTTCTAAGAAAGACATACACACCTGTTGTCTTTATACAGCATGTCCCCGCCAACCCCTCCAAGGAATACATACACACCTGTTGTCTTCATACAGCATGTCCCCAGACACGCTACCAAGGAAGACATGCACACCTGTTGTCTTTATACAGCAGGTCCCCGCCAACCCCTCCAAGGAATACATACACACCTGTTGTCTTCATACAGCATGTCCCCAGACACGCTACCAAGGAAGACATGCACACCTGTTGTCTTTATACAGCAGGTCCCCGCCAACCCCTCCAAGGAATACATACACACCTGTTGTCTTCATACAGCATGTCCCCAGACACGCTACCAAGGAAGACATACACACCTGTTGTCTTCATACAGCATGTCCCCAGACACGCTACCAAGGAAGACATACACACCTGTTGTCTTCATACAGCATGTCCCCAGACACGCTACCAAGGAATACATACACACCTGTTGTCTTCATACAGCAGGTCCCCAGACACGCTACCAAGGAAGACATGCACACCTGTTGTCTTTATACAGCAGGTCCCCGCCAACCCCTCCAAGGAATACATACACACCTGTTGTCTTCATACAGCAGGTCCCCAGCCACGCTACCAAGGAATACATACACACCTGTTGTCTTTATACAGCATGTCCCCAGCCACGCTACCAAGGAAGACATACACACCTGTTGTCTTTATACAGCAGGTCCCCGCCAACCCCTCCAAGGAATACATACACACCTGTTGTCTTCACACAGCATGTCCCCAGACACGCTACCAAGGAAGACATACACACCTGTTGTCTTCATACAGCATGTCCCCAGACACGCTACCAAGGAAGACATACACATCTGTTGTCTATATACAGCGCATTCCCGCTTTGTTGTACGAAGAGGAACTTGGCCATGAGTTGCTGGAGGACGTTCAGCACTATTGTCCTTACAACGATTGGCCTGGAGTCACAGATAGATGCGGCAATCATTAGGATGGCGATTTTAATAATAGGATTTGATGTACTTAAGGGTCTGGTCGCATATCAAAAGGTCTGTGACTTGAGGTCGCTAGGTTTGTTGTCTGACCTAACTAAGATCTTCATAGTGTTTATTCCTAATACAGGATATTTACCATCCCCAAACACACAAGCGTGATAACCTCTTTATCATATATTGTCATTCTTTAATTCTGTGCTTGAAAATCGCTTTCCCTTTCTCACAAACATTACCGAAACATTGCTAGTTTTGCTGAAATGCGCGCAATAATATTAATTATGTCACAGTGTAAGTGATGTGTCAGTCGGACAGTGACAGTTGCCAATATAGTTCCAACTGAAATCTGTTTTATATACAGTGACGAAGCAACATATACGCAAAACAACAATTGTTTTTACTTGCCTTTCGTGGTAATCCATCGTTCTGTCCGCTAGGGCAACTGCCCTTTGTCAAAGGGAAGCTACTCTAACTATAGCCAATGAGACGTCTCAGCGACGTTCAGACGTTGTTGACACTCGGCCTCTCCTGTCATAACGTTAAGAAGTGCGGTCAGAAGTACACACAGCGACAAAACGAAACAATTAAAAAATATTTTGGCCAAATCCAATTATTTTAATTTGTCGAAAATTTCAAGCCGCAGAGGTCTACAAGCACAGATATGGCTACTGATCCCACTTGGCTAGGCCTAGTGCCCTTGCAAAATTTATATCTCCAAAGTTGCCAATACTTATAAAATGCCTTAGCTGCGTCACAGTTAGACACTGGTTTTCAGTAGATTAGACCCTTCTTTGGATAATGATTCGACTCAATCGCCGAATGCGGACGCCAGGTTTGTTTATAAACACTGAAAGTAGTCCCTACTTGACCTTTGATATTTGCATCTCTATCTGCATATGACCCCAACGGATATAGTTTTAATCCGTTGGCTTTATCTTGCTGAGAAACCTACCCATTAAGAAATCTGTTATCTGTTTAATGATTATATCTGTTTCCCTGTCCCGGCAAAACGTATCAGTACGTTTGGTAGATTTTCTGTTGGCGTAGCACTGTACATAGGAAAGGCATATGATCACGATTTCAAGAGAATTCACCCAGAATGGCAAAACTCTGTGTTTGTAAGCTCATTAGGCTGTAGAGAACCCTTTATTTTAGGAGGAATATATACACAAAGAAAAAGGTTAAGCACAGATGAATATATTTCATTATTGTTTGGTCCCAATATTAGCAACAGTCATGAAAGATATAATTACGGGAAGAATTATGTTTTCCCGAGATGATGTAATCAGTCATGCGTGAAGGAAGCTCACGTGCCATGCATTGTATGACCGTGCAGCATGCTACACTCAGGTATCGCTAAAAGCAATATATCCAAATGTTAAAATTGCTGTCTTAAGCTCGGTTTTAAACAGTTATTCCATGACATTGTGTGACCATGGCACGAAGGCGATTATCAAACGCCACAAGATGGCACATAATCGGCATGCATAATGCAAGAATGTCTTGTAATGCCATTGGTCGGAATTTGGGGTATCATCATACTGTCGTCAGCCGTTTAGTTGAGATAGGAAGACACATTGCAAAGACAGGGTCCTTCTTTGTCTCATACACCGAGAACCCTCGGCACTCGTCTGAAACAGCTGTGGGTGCCCAATCGCCGTTTCAGCACCTGAACCGTCAGGAACCGACTGAAAGCAGCAGGACTGAAGGCTAGACGAGTCATAAAGCGTCCCTTCTTGAGAGATCAACACAAAGCTGCTCGTTTTGCATGGTGTATTGTGCGACAGAACTTGAATCTGAGAACTTGGAGACCATTGGTCAGACGAAAGTCGCTTTCTGCTCCACATCACTGATGGAAGAATGAGTTTGGAGGCACCGGAGCACAGCCTACACCCCCAGGAACATAAAACTGACTGTTGCATACGGCAGGGACTCGATAATGGTTTGAGGTGTATCTCTCATGATTGCAGATTGGATTTGGTCACCTTGCGGGGCAACTTAACTGGGGCTCAGTACATCCTAGACGTTTTGAGGCCAGTCGTCGTTCCTCATTTTTGACAACCACCTTCTTGCTACTCGACCTCAGTACATTGATGACAATAGCAGGCCTCATCGTTCGCATTTAGTCGGGGATTACATAAGGGCCAATGCAATAACGACTCTACCCTGGCCAGCAATGAGCCCTGATTCGAACCCTGTTGAACACGTTTGAGGTATTCTAGGGAGGCGCATAAAGGCACGACATCCTCCTGAACAAGATTGACGCCAATTGGAAGCAACATTGCAACAGGAGTGGTTGGTGTCAACAGATCCAACGTCTGACTGGAGGCATGATGCGTTGGGTGTGGAATGCGTCATCCGGGCACGTGGAGGTCATACCCGCTACTAATATGTTTCACGTGTCATGTCAAGTATAGACTTTGAGAAACATTTTCACATGAAACATCAAACGTTACTCTTTTACTTACTCCTGCAGCTCCATACAATTTTTAGATATTGTCTGAGGTCAGAAACAGTATCTGTGTTACCATGATATTTTTGTCAGTAAATGTCAGTCACAACTCACCAATATCTTCTTTATTTGTTGTCAAATGTTTGTTCTATCCGATGAAATTGGAATGGCCCAGCTCCTGTGGTTGGTCATGCCATGCCATGTTTTTTGCCATTTGTCATGGTTCAGAAATAGGGGTGTGATTAACTTATTTCTTTGTGTATATATTCTGACAGAAGATTCCACATTGTATGAAAATCTTAAAGGTAAAGGTATTGAAAATTTTGATGATAAAATAGATGGATGCCATTAAGTCCGAACATGATAGTGACATAGATCTACTCATATTTGGAAATTCGAACACTGTTGCAATGCAGGACGATTTTATCATTTAAAATGAAGAACATGTAGATCTGCTTAACCTAGGTGAAATATATAGCTCTGATTTATGTTTTATGCCTAGAACTCCTCAGGATGAAAAAGTAAATAAGTTTGGTTTATCACTTGTTCACACCTATAAACTTTGGGTTATCCATATAGTTCATGAAAGAAAGCCTGGAGACAGTGGGGGATGTTTTACGTTTATCAGCTTGAATGAACTGAGCTTGATAAACTATTTTTTTGCATCAACTACTATATGTGTTCATATTACCAACATATTTGTGTATAGTCATTCAGAGAGTGATCACTTACCAATATCGTGTCATTTAGTTATCGTCCCAATCAAATAAGTCAATATCCAAAATATATCGTACATACAACGAGTATCCCAAGTCATATTTGGGTGGAAAACAGCATATTTAATGCAATTTCTTCTTTGGATAAAGTACAATCAATTATTCAGAATTTTCTAACTTAATACATGAGGACATCAATGAAGCTGCAGATGAATTAACAAATGTATTTTATGTTGCAGGATCTCATTTTGAGAAAGAAAGGAAAGTACAATCAGATTCATTTCAGGTTTATAATCAACCTCAGTTAATAAACTCCAAGCCTGTCCTGACCACACTATTTATACATTTTGAAGATTGGTCGGTAGAAGGTTTGATTACACAGTTTGATTGCCTGTGCTCAACTCACTAGGTGAGCTAGTTTAGCTATAAATAAAAAGTTCAATTATTTAGGGTTCTGGAAATGCTCATAAAAACGTAAGTTCATGTTTTATAAAAAAAGTTTGTCATGCCCATCAGCTTTAAATGTATAACTGTTGGTCTATCCTAAGCGTGGTCTTTCCCAGAATGCACCACAGTCTGTAATGTACGACGCTGGTGAACTATTGTTAGCGCGACGTCATCCGCGCCACATCAACTGACCAATCAGCGCGCTGGGCACCCGTGCCTGGGGTAAAATCGGCCTTGCTTTACGATCACTCAATTTATAGATGAACAGCCGACAGAGATGAGGTAGGTTACATAACATACACGTTGTTAAATATGTGTCGCCTGCTACACATATAGCCTCAGTTCTGGAGAGGGACACACCGACACAAGCACCACACTCTGGTTTTATTTTGTCGGATATCAGTATGATTCGGATTTATTGAAGTATGTGTGAGAACAGACCTCAGTTTATAGAGTGAACAGGGTTTGCACTGTACCCCTGACTCCCCAACGTAGCTGCTACGGTGCTACTATCACTGACCTGGATACGCCCCACAGGAACTCGATGATAGCGTGTATAGCATTATAGCTTATAGAAAAATTCTCGCCCGTCTATTTACATATAGACAAGGAGTAACACCCGCCATGTTTGTCTTTATTCAATCATATCGTGCGATAATGAGCTGTGATTCGAACTGGGTGCGAAATCTTGAATAAGATGGACGGATCTACCCCATTTCTGTCGGCTGTTCATCAATATATTCAAGAAATCAGATTTGTCATGAGAACAAAATTGTATACGTGTTGCATTTGCTAAGATACATACATATAATAGTTAAGGTCTAGGTCCAGACAGATGTAGATACTAATCATTTATCATATATTTACTTCGTCGTTTAAATTGGTGGTCATTTAACACCGCACTAAGCAATATTCCGGCTATATCTATCAGTGTGTCAATAATCGAGCCTTGATAATCCAGTGATGTTACGAGCAACGTCACACGCCGTCCGGGTTCGATGAAACGCAATCAACCATCCTGCCTGCTGTCTGCTGGATGAAGAAAGGGAATCCATCAGTCTTATGAATAAAATGAAATACAAATACAAATTCTACAGAACTTTGTTTGAATTTAGGTAGAATATATGAGCAGATGTGAAATGATTTTTACTATCATGCATAAAATCTATTTTACGATTTCGATTATATCATGATCGTGTGTTTATGAATCACTATCAAACAGTGATGATACCTATAACTGTAGCAGGTGTATATATTTGTATTTTAGTCTTTTTTTGTAAATAAATCTATTTCAAGTTTTGTTTCTGTTGAACTTTATTCAACAGAGGTGTGTGTTTGTTTTTATCCCATCATTCTAAGTCCAGGCCTCAGTGATCAATCACAACCCAAGCTCAACTACATTATTTGTCCAGCCCTCTGCTGATCAATCACACCCCAAGCGATCCTGTGATTGGCCACATTCAAACTTTACCTTCTTGCTCTGACTAACTCCATATTGCTACCTTCACTATGCACTGCACTGGGAGTATTCATAGATCACCACAAAAGGACATATCATGAATGGTGACATTTCAAGGGTAACACGTTTTACACCCTTGTGCCACACATAGGGGTGACTATCGTGATTATAATAAACATAAGCCTCACACCCCGTAGCCGTCTTGGTGTCATCTGTTTAAAATAATGGATAAAGCCAAGAAAACCCGGTTACATGTTTGGAGCCCCCAGTGAGGATTCTTATGTGATGTGATGCTTGGATCCCCGCATGGAATGCAAGTGTATGAACGAACTGTAATTATGGTCTATTTGGCTATCTCGCGAGTGATTGTCAGGTCCATGTGGTTGGGTCTTGTGACCCTAGGACTTACTGATCTTTGACAGCGACCTTGACCCAGAGGCTCCAAGGCAGGTCAAGTTAACAATTTGCTGGACTTGGTTCAGTGATTGTGATTGTGACTTGTGACTCATTTTCCGGACTATTTTGTTTCTCGTATCTAATTGGATATATTTATATTGTTCTTCTTGAACTGTAAGTACTGTTTCTACATTTTTTGCAATATTGCTTTGTCTTTGTTTACATTTGACATGTCTGTAAACATTCATATTTGAATTTTCTGTTCATTATGAACTTGTAAATATTTGCCTGGCATAACGCCTTGTCGTTTCTTCAAATGCCTTTACGGTTTGTAGCATTGCTATTGTTTACATATATACCTGCAGGTTATTTACCCTCAATAAGATGTAGTGTCAACTGCATTTATTTTCATTCGGTGTAAACATATCCATATCAATTTGCGTTTGTTTATACTTAGCTGCAGCTTAATTAGTTAGCATTTAGTTGTGCTTGTACAAGCTTCACCGGTGTTCTCGTTTATTTCCATACTGTAGTATCTTTAATCATTTACAATTTGTTTTAGGTGTGACGTGTGAGTATGATTGTGTGAATATACTTAAACCAATAAACTTAGCCAAATAAACTTAAGTTTTAAATAAACTTAGCATTTAAACTTCAGTTTAATCTTAGATTATACATGTCATAGTTAAGTTAATCATTATTAGCTCTAATCAAGGGTTATATTATTCAACCTGCGCTGCGCTGCACTGCACTGCACTACACTTAGTTTAAATATCTAACCAGCTCATACACTTTCTTTGTCTTCCCCTTTGCTTGTGGTCTTTATTCATTCATTATGTAGGGTCCATTTGTAATTATCACCCTTTGCTTTCGTGTCTTGTTGTTTTCTTTTTTGGGGGGAATTGGTATTCCCGTTTGCCGTTCGTGATTATTTTGCGTTTGCGATGTTTTTTGCTCCGTTTGCGTTTGTCGTGAAATGTCTACATCATGATGGCGTTGCCTTGAGCCGCGACCCGTTTTGTACATATTGTCACGCGTTCCGACACACTGTGGTCTTCATAGTTATTGTAGTCCACACATTTCATTATTCTGCCTCTGCAAACCATGTTATAATCTAATCCTAGGGTCAAATCTTGTTAATCACCCATGTGTGTAATACTTGCATTTGCCATATAAACCCAACTGATGTCCTTTAATTTGTTTATTTGCCGCTGAAAATACAATTGTTGTTCTCTCACTGTATATGTTTCTTTTTGTATGGGACTAAAAAACATCGTCTTTGTAGTTATTGACACATTCACAAACCACCATCTACTGCACTTCAAGTCATTGTGTTGTGCCTGTGAAATAATTACTGCCAGCCTTGGATCCATGTTTGATTTTGTTTATTCTTTACTTGGAGTCTTGTGCCTTTGAAGATGAATTTCTCTGAAGAAGAATATGCTAGTCTTGTTGATAGTTTTGCTAAGATGGGTTTGCACCCTAAGGCTGATAACCCCGATGACTTTAAGTCTTGGTTGAAGCAGTATGCCACGCAGGGTGGCCCAGTTGTGAAGAAGGAAGAAGCTTCCACTTTAGATGGTTCTCAGCCAGAACAGGTGCCACTTAGTTCTAAGGTTGCTTATCGTCACTTCCCTAAACTCCCTGTGTTTAGTGGAACGGCCGGCAAGGATGCTGACTATGATGTTTGGCGGTATGAGGTGAACTGTCTCATGGAGTCCAAGACCCATGACAACTCTGTTATCCTTCAGGCTATTCGTCAGTCACTTAAGGGTGAGGCAGCTCTTATTGTGATGAAGCTTGGTCATCATGCTTCTATTGTGGATATTCTGTTGAAGTTGAAGAGTGCTTTCGGTACTCTCCGCCGAAGTTCTTCATTATTTTCGGAGTTCTACAGCTCCTACCAGCAAAATGATGAAGACGTGACTGCCTGGAGCAGTCGACTTGAGAGACTGTTATACCAGTTGTCGGATTAGAAGCAGATTTCTTCAGCAGAGCAGGATGAGATGTTGAGGTCCAGACTTTGGGATGGATTGAAGACTTCACTGAAGAGTCTTGCTGCTCATAAATATGAGAGTATCTCCGACTTTGATGAGCTAAGACTGTGCCTCCGTGAGATAGAATTTGAACAGAACCGAGCCAAATCAGATATCCAGAAGTCCAAGTCAAAGCCCGCATCCGTCAACATGGCCAGTAACCAGCCCACCTCCAAGCCTGATGACATCGCTGAGCTGAAAGGGATGATCAAGGATCTGACCACGAGTGTGTTCGACCTACGTGACCAACATCAGCAGCCGTCAGCCCAAGTGTACCAGCAACAACCTTCCTTTGGTTCTACCACCCACGGACAGCAGTATGGGAGAAGACCACTGAGATCAAGAGGTCGCGGACAGGGAGGACGAGGATATCAGCCAGCTATGTATGATCCTCGATCCAGCCAGTATCCTGCTCCATCTCCCGAGGGAAGGAGTGCCGCTGCCGCTGCCCCTTCCCACTTCTATCAACCTGGGGCTGGAGCTAATGACAACAGATCTCTCACACCTGGACAAGCATCGGATCACGAGCCTGTGTCTTTCAGGTGTGGCTATCCCGGACATTTGTATTATGGTTGTCGTATACGTCTTGACCATCTTAAGAGGCCTTTAAACTCGGCCACGCCTATGGCCCGGGGGCGCCCGTAGGTGTTACATCTAGCCCTCATGTATTCGCACACACTGACTTAGTTGGGAATTCAAATGAGGTAGATATACTTATTGAGAATATTCCTGTTAGGGCATTAGTGGACACAGGTGCCACAGTGTCTATTGTGTCTAGCTCTTTTTATGATAGGTATCTCACTCATATTCCCGTACATTCAGTAGAAAGCCTTCTTAATATTGAATGTGCAGGTGGTAACTCATTACCTTACTCTGGTTACATTGAGGTTAAGGTCAAGGGCATTGGTGATGGTTGTGATAACCAAGATGACATGACTTGTTTGTTACTTGTTGTGCCTGACACTAGCTATAATGCCAAAGTTCCTGCTCTTCTTGGGACTAATGTTCTTGGAGTGCTTTTGGATGCCTGCAGAAAGGTTAATGGAATCCGATTCCTTCAGACGGCCAACCTCTACACACCTTGGTACCTGGCCTTTAGAAGTATGATGCTTCGAGAGAAGGAGTTAGAGAGGAATGGTGGGAAGTTGGGCTTTGTTAGGTCCATTGAATATAAGCCTGTAATCATACCTGCTAATGGTTCTGCCATTATTCGTGGACAACTGTGCAAGGGGATTCCATATCCACAAGTGTGTGCCCTTATACAGCCAACTGTAGACTCTACTATTTCCAAGGACTTAGACATCATACCAGCCGTTGTGAGATACTGCCATGACAGACCAGATGAGATACAAGTTCATGTGTCTAATGTTACTACCCAGACCATGATTGTTCCCACTAAGGCTCTGCTGTGTGAACTTCAACCAGTGACAATAGAAGACCTACCAGACATGAGATGTTCAGACTCTGAGAAGTGGATTGACGACATTGAGTTGGAGGAAGATGGACTTACACGTGATGAAGTTGCACAGGGACTTGAGGTTATAACGAGGTATGGTGACATCTTCTCTAAACACGATAAAGATCTTGGACATTCCAACATGGTCAAGCATCGGATAGAACCTAATGATGACGTGCCCTTCAAGCAGAGACATCGGCGTATACCACCAGCGATGTATGACCAGGTTCCGAGTCATCTTCAAGAACTGTTGTCCTCTGGTGTGATTAGACACTCTCATAGTCCTTGGGCATCCAACGTTGTGTTAGCCAAGCGCAAAGATGGCCGATTACGTCTATGCATAGATTTTCGCCAGCTGAACAACCGGACAATTAAGGACAGTTATGCTCTCCCAAGAATTGAAGAACTTCTAGATTGTCTCGGAGGGAACAAGTTCTACTCAGTGTTGGACATGAAGAGTGGCTATTACCAAGTCGAGATAGATGATGACCATAAGGAGAGAATGGCTTTTACTGTAGGTCCACTTGGATTTTTCGAGTACAACAGGATGCCGTTCGGCTTGTCAAACGCCCCAGCGACCTATCAGCGCCTTATGGAGAAGTGTCTAGAGGGACTGAACTTGAAGATTTGCCTTATATACATTGATGATCTCATCATATTTTCCCGGACATACGAAAAGCATGTGGAGAGGCTGGAGCTCGTCTTTAGAAGATTACAAGAATGTGGACTGAAGCTCGCCCCACAGAAATGCAAGTTCTTTAAGAGGAAGGTGAGGAACGTTGGGTATATTGTGTCTGCTGAGGGGATTGAAGCTGATCCAGAGAAGATAGACAAGATTCAGCACTGGCCAACACCATCTACGCCAGAAGACATCCGGAAATTCTTGGGATTTGCTGGATACTATCGGAAATTCATCCAGGACTTCTCTAAGATCGCCAGACCTCTCTCAGAACTTATGCCAAAGTGTGCCACCAAGAAGTCGAGGTCTAAGACATCCCAAACTGCTTGGAACTGGGGTCCTGCTCAAGAAGAAGCTTTCCAGGAGTTAAAGAACAGACTTTCATCACCTCCAGTCCTCGGGTTTGCTGACTTCTCAAGACCTTTCGAGCTGCACACTGATGCTAGTACCCATGGCCTAGGAGCAGTCTTATACCAGGAGCATGATGGTCACCTACGAGTTATTGCCTATGCAAGTAGGGGTTTGAATCGATCTGAACGGAACTATTCAGCACATAAACTCGAGTTTTTGTGTCTGAAATGGGCCGTTTCAGAGAAATTTCACGACTACTTGTATGGCAATGATTTCGTAGTAATGACTGACAATAATCCCCTGACGTATGTACTTACTACAGCACGTCTGGACGCCACAGGACATCGGTGGTTAGCTGCTCTAGCAAGTTACAACTTTACCATCAAGTACCGACCAGGGAAGAGCAACGTTGATGCTGATGTGTTGTCTCGTTTGCCCAGCAAAGACCCAGTCCAGATGGAAGACCTGTCTCGTGATGTGGTGAGTGCTATCTGTAACAAGATTTGTGCACCTAATCTTGTTAAGAGTTTGTGCTTGTCTACAGAAGTGGTTCCAGGAAGTGAAGCAGATGTAAGTGACCATGTGTGTGCTGCCAATGCTAAGGATTGGCGTCATGCTCAGCTGAAGGACACATCCCTTGCTGTTATCATGGAGCATCTGGAGAATGCCACGAGACCTGACAGAACTCAGTTCCAAGGAGACCCGGAGATGACTACTTTATTGAAGACATTTGCACATTCGACTTTGAGGGAAGGTGTGTTATATAGAGTCACCAGCATGGATGGATGTGATCAAGAACAGCTAGTACTACCTTCCAGATGTAGGATTTCAGCACTCAGAAGCTTGCATGATCGTGTAGGACATCCAGGCAGAGATCGGACCTTATCCCTACTCAAGGAACGTTTCTACTGGCCTGGTATGACCAAGGATGTAGATGACTACCTGAAGATATGCGAGAGGTGTCTGAAAAGGAAGGGAAACACATCCATCAGAGCCCCTTTGGTGAGCATCCAGACGTCGCAGCCAATGGAACTGGTCTGCATGGACTTCTTGACTCTGGAGCCATCCAAGGGTGGTCAACAGTATGTGTTGGTCATTACTGACCATTTTACCCGGTACGCTCAAGCCTATCCGTGTCGGAATACATCAGCCAAGACGACAGCAGACTTGTTTTTCAACAACTTTGTCATCCATTACGGTCTACCCAAGAGGATTCATTCCGACAAAGGAGCCAATTTTGTTGGTAAGCTGATGACAGAGCTGTGCCTGCTGCTTGGGATCGATAAGTCGTCCACAACACCCTACCATCCCATGGGTAATGGGATGTGTGAACGATTCAACCGGACCCTATGTGATATGTTGGGGACTCTGGAACCAGACGCCAAGAGGGACTGGAAGGCTCATGTTGGACCCTTAGTCCATGCATACAATTGCATTCGACATGAGTCTACCGGACATTCCCCCTTCTTCCTTATGTTTGGGCGTCGCCCAAGACTTCCAGTGGATCTAGCATTTGGACTTGACATCCAGCCAAGCAAGCCCAAGTCACTGCAGCAGTACACAAAGTCATTAAGAGATCGACTCCAAGAGGCATACCATCTAGCTTCACAGAACAGCAAGGAAGCACAGCAGGATCAGAAGACCTACTTTGATAAGAAGGCAAGAGCAGCAATTATAGAGACTGGTGACCGAGTTCTGGTTAAAACCGTCGCCTTTGAAGGAAGACACAAACTAGCAGACATATGGGAAGGTGACATATACACAGTTCTTCGTCAGCCGAACCCCTCCATCCCTGTCTATGTGGTCGGAAAGGAGAATGGTGAAGGTAGGAAGAGAGTGTTACACCGGAATCTTCTACTTCCCATTGGTGCACTCCCTGTACCGGATCCACCAGCACCAGAACCACCGAGACCTATCCCGAAACCAAGAATATCAAAGAGACTTGCTATTCCAGTCAAGGACTCAGAGGATGACGAGTCAGACATATATTTCCCTTCGTCTGAGCCGTCAGTGTCAGCTGCGGATACAGCTGATAGGCCAACTGAGGCTAGAGCAGAAGTTGAAGATTCTGCATTGGACGAAGATGATTTAGTTGGAGATGCAGTTGGGAGCCAGCCAGACCAGCCTGAAGATATTTCAGCTGAGGTTGATCCTGCTGCAGAGGAGACATCAGATGTGGAGACCACTGACGCAGATCCTGGTGCAGCCCCAGAAGAACCTGCCAATGTGGAAGATGATCCTGAGTTAGCTGAAGATGTGCCGGCACAGCAACCCAGAAGATCAGGGAGGACTCGGACACAGCCACGGTGGATGTCTAGCGGTGAGTATGTCATGTCTGCAGTTCTGCATCCCGACTGGAGGAACAGAGCTGAGTATCTCAGTTCTCTTATCAACGCTGGAGTCCTTGCCAACGACAGTACTGATGTACAGAATGCATTTCTCTCCCTTGTTTTAGGCAAATGCTAAGGACATCATTTTCATGCCGGGGGGAAGTGTGTAGCAGGTGTATATATTTGTATTTTAGTCTTTTTTTGTAAATAAATCTATTTCAAGTTTTGTTTCTGTTGAACTTTATTCAACAGAGGTGTGTGTTTGTTTTTATCCCATCATTCTAAGTCCAGGCCTCAGTGATCAATCACAACCCAAGCTCAACTACATTCTTTGTCCAGCCCTCTGCTGATCAATCACACCCCAAGCGATCCTGTGATTGGCCACATTCAAACTTTACCTTCTTGCTCTGACTAACTCCATATTGCTACCTTCACTATGCACTGCACTGGGAGTATTCATAGATCACCACAAAAGGACATATCATGAATGGTGACATTTCAAGGGTAACACGTTTTACACCCTTGTGCCACACATAGGGGTGACTATCGTGATTATAATAAACATAAGCCTCACACCCCGTAGCCGTCTTGGTGTCATCTGTTTAAAATAATGGATAAAGCCAAGAAAACCCGGTTACATAACTACGGTCGTTTGATTTGTTTTATATGGTATCTGCACATGATTATGTAATTGTCTCTTAGTGCAGTGATGTAAGTGTACGCGTAAGCAGTTGATGATAGAGGTTGTCCGATAGTATGAAAGCAAACATTTACTGATTAAAACCAACCATCATTGATCTCTGAATTGGACAATTCTCTCATCAGGTTCCATATTAGCAAAGGGTTCGCGCATAGTTTGTTATTTTGTCATGGTAGAATGACAATAAACTAAACGGCATTGTTATTGAATCTACGCTGGAAAATCTAAATTCAAAGCAGGTGTATTTTGACAACACACTCAGACTATTCGATGCCGCATGGTGTGGAACGTTTTCTGTTAGATACGCCCTCAAGCGTCAACTCACTTTCAACATCTAATCTTACAGCACCATGGACAGAGGCTCCGTCCAGAAGCTAGTTGCTGATATACTGCGATGCTATCAGGACGAGCAACGGAAGACGCAGGAGGTGGTGGACGCTCTGAGGCACCTAGCAGATGAACTGGATGTCAAGCAACGAGACATGAACATCGCCAAGACTGCCTTCGCATCCGGTGGGATCGCAGCTACAGGCTTAACTGTAGCAGGAATAGCAGCGGCCCCATTCACTTTTGGAGCATCCCTAGGGATCACAATAGCGGGCGTTGCTGTCGGTGTCTCCAGCGGTCTTGGTGGACTGGCGACGACCATTGCTGACAAAATCATCAACAGCAAAACGATGACAGAAGCTCAAGCCAAGATTGATGACTATCAGAAAACTGTGACACACTTGGCCAGCCTCATTGAGAGAATGAATTCCAATAACAACCATGAACTTCGCAATATGATTACCGAAGTAATCACCTTTTAAATATTTTGATGTTTTTCTGTCAGTTTGTTATGTTTCTTTTTAGTTATAGACACTTCATTGTAACCTCTCTTCAACCACGTAATCACGTGTATGTTAGTGCAGCAAGGTTATAATTTCAGAATTGAGATGACAACGTAGAACCTACATGAATCAAACTGTGAAGATGTTTGAAAGAGTTTAATGTAACCTCTTGGCTAAATGGGAATTCATATATATCACACGTAACTTGATCAGAAGTCGGTAAAAAGAGCAACATGCTTTCAACTACAGGAAATCGACAGCCTGGAAGAAAGTGAGAGTCGGGTGACCCTGGAACTGATCCTCAGTGGGCTGAAGACAGCAGCAGAGACAGGCGGATCTGCTGCCAGGACAACAGCTGTTGCAGGGGCAGTCGCAGCTCGGGCCACGATGGCAGTGGGGAAGACGATGATAGACGTGCTGTCGACGGGGGCCAAAGTCTTGAAGATCGGAGGGGTTGTGCTGTCGGTGTTGACTGTGCCACTGGATCTGCACACTCTGATCTCCAACAGCATAAAGATCCATAAGAAGACGCCGTCGCAAACTGCAGAGTTGATCCGAAATATGGCAACACATTTAGAGAAACTAAATGGTTGGTGCTACGTCAGGTTCACTGCCTGCTGCTAACGAAATGTCTTATTTATGTCCAAACAAACATGCACGTTCAATTGCATAGAATCAGTGATAACCAACAAGATAGATGGGTTGAGTATTGAATAAAGAATATGAACGGGTAATTGACCAGGGGAGTTAATATCACAGTTATTGTCCTTCCTCTGCCCTGAGTCAAATTCAATAGTTAAGTCTAAACTCCTAACAGACAACCATAAACTATTTTGAAAATAATTTACAATTTAGAGTAACTAGATGTACTTGAAGTGACCAGTGCTGGTCACTTCAAGTACATCTAGTTACTCTAAATTGTAGGAGTTTAGACTTAACTATTGAATTTGACTCACTTGAGTTTTGAAAAGAGGGCCCCTCTGAAGTATTTTAGTGAAAACGATATCTGCATGCACGTGTGCTGTGTGTTTTAGGTTATTGAAATATTATCTACATGTAAAATGACGCTTTCTTTCTTGTTAGGACAGAACAAAATGTCGCTTTTTGAAAACAGAAGCACACAGACGTTAATCGTGAATCAGCACTTAAGCCACTTTTGATTAGATTATTCATTTCACCTTCTTTTTGACACGGATCAAGGACACAAAGCGTCGTATTTTATTGATGAAACAGCAAGTTAGCATGTGGTGACTAAACTCGGTGTAAAGTCGTAATGTCTAATCAGGTTACCCAACACCGTGTCATGTTCACATTGAGCCTGAAAACACTAGAAAAGGTAATTTCTTGTTGATCATCAAATGGTAAATAATTATGTATTTATTTCTATCCTCAGCTAAAATTCGCCGACAACGCCTGATACAGATAGTAGACAAAGTACCTGCTGACCTAACTGAACTTGCCAGGAAGTATGATACGTCCAACTACCTTCCTACATTGCTCAAGCTGTTGTGTATCTGTGTGCAGGTCTCCGCCATTGTGTTCGTTATAATACTTCGACTGATGTGTGTTTTCGTGGATGTTTGGTTTTCAACTTCTGCCTTCTTGAAATTATTCACAGCAACTGTAGTTTTGTGTGGACTCGTCAATCTTGTCTTAGAAACGTACTTGATTATTTCAGATAACTCCATTTGGAATGATGTGGAGTCGAAACTAGACAAATTTGTGAATTCAATCAAGTATGTCACCCGCATGGATGAAAATGCGTCTCTTCGAGCTGAAGTGCGTTCTCTTCATTGTACAATTCAACACAAGATCCATGCTGGGGAGTATATGAAATCCAGCAACAGTGAATTTATATTGATTGTGGTAACATTGATCCTAAATGTCGCCCTGTTTCTGCATTGCTGGCATGAAGAGGCTACAGACACTGCAGTCTTGAATTTAGAAGCATCTGCCCACCCTCTGGCAGTCTACACCAATAACCATCCTCTGACAGTCTACACCAATAACCATCATATGGTTGGACTCGGTGGACTGATGTTTGGTGTTCTCTCTTTACCAATATCACTGTTTCTCCTGCAATCCTTGAGTTCAACAGTTCGTGGCCTTAAGAAATCAAAAGTGGCTGAGGCTTTGAAGAATCATGGGGAGGATTTCAGATATCGTTTTCACGAACTTCTCGTCGGAGAGGGATGGTTGGATCATAGGTGAAATCCTCCCATATGTACCATGCTTGCCTAAACTAGACATCATATCGAGTGTCACCCATTTAACAGCTAGATCACATCGTCTGACTCTACACAGTGAGACGTTCTTTGTCCAGACAAACCTTCAGGTGAAATCGTCTGGATAAACAAATCATGAGTTTGTTGGGGACATCCCCACCAGGAATCAAGCTGTTTAAGATGTGTCCCACAGACTGTTTCATTGTGTAATCCCCACCCCTTAATGTTCATCCTACTTCAATCATGTTCTCCTCATTTGTTCCTGTTTTATCCTACAATGGATTCTGCTGATAGCAGATATTGGTATTATTATGGAATGGATTATGTCGCTTTTATTTAAGAAATAAACGAAGAATGGGGGTTGTTCATCGTACAAAAAAACATTGCAGGGAGAATAAACCATGAGATGCGAAGTTCCAAGTGGTTTATTCTCACTGCAGTTTTTTTAATTTAACGGTAAACAACGACCACGATTCCTTTATTTGTATATGAGATATTAACATTATGTACATAACTATTATAAGTTTTGTCTTTCCCGCATATTCTTACAATCCCCACGTCCATTATCTGTACCTTTTCTCCTTATAGTGATTGTCATACCGCTGGTACTTCTTTGATGTGATCTTTTAGCCACTGCGTTTATCTGTGCTGCCCAGTCCAATTTACGACGTCATTAGGTTGCGAGTGCATGATAATGATAATGGGTTATTCAGTGTATACAGATAACGCTGAATAATAACATACAGCAGTCGGATATTACACTTAATTTATCTTTGTAACACACCGGTTTGTTTTGAGCTTTTTTATAGCATACTTAAAGGGGCACTGATCTAAAGCAATTCCCCGGGACTGGTTGTTGCCTTTGTTATCGTTTATTCGTGAGTACCCGTGAGTACCCGGATGATATAGCAGAAATCTAGACTAGTACTCGAACTGTGCTGCGCCATTCGTAAGCGCATTTTTGTCGCCTTTATTGATAGGGTAAGAGCGTATTGTCATATTGATCAACAAACTGAAATACGGTTTAGTCTTGAAAATAATAACGACATGTTGATCTTTGCAAAGGTGATGGTGACAAAATTTTGATAAGTCACTTGCTTGGTATTGTGCGATTTTCGTTTAGCACTATTTTGAAAATATTTCACCTGTGCATTGCTTATTTGTGTATATTTTATAGTCAAAATGTGTAACAATTTCACTTAGGCAATTTATTAAACGCCTAAATATTCAGTTATTTTACAAACTGACTGAACAATCTGTCCCGTTCTGTTATTATGATCACGAATTCCAAACATTTTTATACTTTACTTTCATCACCCAGTGACTGAAAATGATAGGATTAAAAGCAATCGAAATTCAAAGAACATTTCTATAGTTTTGGCTTCTTGTCCTACCATAATTAGTCTATTGATGTTTTAAGCCCATTTGAACCTCTTAATAATTGTTAAACAATCAGTTAAATAAATGGACAGATGTTTCAGTCAATTTGGAAGTTACTGAAATATTCAGACATTTTATAGAATCACATTTTCACATTGACTGTAACAAATACAAGCCTCCAAACGAAAAGGCTTGTGAAAACAGCGTCTGTCTCCCATCGAAGAACTTCCCAACGAAAACGTTGAGGAGCAAGTATGATTCTATTTAATGCAATGGCAAATGATTAAAAACATATGCAAATATCATAATTACAACCTACCAATGTTAAATGCATAAATTTAGGCAGCTACCTTGTTTGAGGAATGTATCCGTGAATATCCACATTAAGGAACAATATACCATACGTCTGGAACTGTACAAATAACTTTATTCGATGTCACGTGTCTCTGTAACAATCAAATATTTTAATTATATATAGCTTTTCGGGATATTATAACCGGTGTTCGTTTCCCAACTGATCACTTAGTTTGTTTGCAGTGTTTCATATAGATGTCAAGTCTCAAAGGCCAGCTGAGACAGCCCACGTGACAACTATTTTCATAATGTCCATGGTTCTTAAAAAAACATAGCGTTAGATAACAATGAACAATCAATAAACGTTTTATCGGCTAATCCTTTGAACTAAGTATGTTGTGTTTGCATCGTCGCTTAACGCCCAGATATGGGGGTATTCCGTCTGCTTTCCTAAACCTAGACATGTAAACACTTACTATTGACAGATCCACTGTGCAAAATAACAGTGATTATTCAATCAACGTATTTTCTGCTGATCCTTAAATGGGAAGGAATGATCAGTTGATTTACCAAAAAGTAAACCATCTCATCACTCCTCTTGCTGGGCTGCCACGTGCATATTACATAAGATATATTTCACCCCACTTCAGACCGGGATACAGATTAAATAATTACCAAATGCCAAATGGGAACATTTGTCTGGTAATCCGAGTGGTGCTACCACTAATTATACCTGTAATAAATTAATTAACTAAGCTTCCAGTCAATGACAACACATACACAGGCGTGGGGTTATACCAGGAAACATGCTTGACAACAAGAGCGTAGCAATCGTATTACCCAGGCAATCCGAAATTCGGAAATGCTTTCACATCAGGGATACGTTTTATTATCATTAAACTATAACCATCAGGGGTATTTCCAAAATAAGGACATCCGATGAGCTTTTGTATGTTTGTGTAGGCTCAAGAAATTGATTAACATGCACCCTATTTCGACATCTTCATACATCACGGGTATCCAATCAGTGTTTAAAATGCGTAAAAAAATATTGTCTCGAAGTATATTTATGCTGTCCTTACAGACCGCAGCCCAGTCTCTTGTCACGCACAGTTGCGAGCAAATCGCAGCTAGTGAGCCCTAGCGGGCAGTGTCAGACAGCCAAGGAGAAGCCAGAGATTAAAGCCCCTTTAACATAAATTTGAAGGTTTTAAAGACAATCGAACATGTATGTGAGTTACAAGAGTGCAGTGCAACACCTTTGGTGACACAAATTCCTCAACGGCGCAACGAACGTCCAGTGTTACAAAATACATAACAACCTATAGTACAGTTCTCCAGCTGACAGCTGATAAAGTGAAAGCACTTCGTTTCACCCGATCCCGTTAGTCGCCATGATGTACCGTTACATTGGTATTGAAACAAAATACGTTCAAGGACCTTTCATACATCCCTGTTTGCCGGTTAAACACTTGAACGTTAATGATACATTGTATATACGTCATCGATGTACGCTGTTGTGGACAGGTCATATGTTCCTTTCACATTTGACTCAAATTGTGTGAGATGGGATAATCACTCATCACAGCAGTATATGTTCTGAAAGAAAGATCCTGACAAACAATGGTAGTATATGTTCTGGACGCACGATCCCGACAAACAATGGTGGTATATGTTCTGAAAGAAAGATCCTGACAAACAATGGTGGTATATGTTCTGGACGAAAGATCCTGACAACCAATGGTGGTATATGTTCTGGACGACAGATCCTGACAAACAATGGTGGTATATGTTCTGGACGACAGATCCTGACAAACAATGGTGGTGTATGTTCTGGACGAAAGATCCCGACAAACAATGGTGGTATATGTTCTGAACGACAGATCCTGACAAACAATGGTGGTATATGTTCTGGATGAAAGATCCCGACAAACAATAGTGGTATATGTTCTGGACGAAAGATCCTGACAAACAATGGTGGTATATGTTCTGGACGAAAGATCCTGACAAACAATGGTGGTATATGTTCTGGACGAAAGATCCTGACAACCAATGGTGGTATATGTTCTGGACGACAGATCCTGACAAACAATGGTGGTATATGTTCTGGACGACAGATCCTGACAAACAATGGTGGTGTATGTTCTGGACGAAAGATCCCGACAAACAATGGTGGTATATGTTCTGAACGACAGATCCTGACAAACAATGGTGGTATATGTTCTGGATGAAAGATCCCGACAAACAATAGTGGTATATGTTCTGGACGAAAGATCCTGACAAACAATGGTGGTATATGTTCTGGACGAAAGATCCAACAAACAATGGTGGTATATGTTCTGGACGAAAGATCCAACAAACAATGGTGGTATATGTTCTGGACGACAGATCCTGACAAACAATGGTGGTATATGTTCTGAACGAAAGATCCTGACAAACAATGGCTTTCTTGATAGCAAAACCATGTAATTCTTCTTAACCCATTTCTCTGACCAACCAGATTACTGCGTTCTTGCCGACACATATTCATCCCTTGTATTACATAAATACACAGATTACTCTGATTGCGATGGATATGGAGATTACCACACGAGTGTATTCTTCGTTCTAAAACGGGTTGTGGAGAGGATCGTTGGTTAGATACGCTTTGAAACAACGAGTTTGAATAAAATAGAATTTATTGACAGGCACGATTGCAGGGATGTGTTTCTTACACACCTTAAAATTCAAGGTGCATATGAAAAAGTCAACACCATGGGGTATCCAAACTCTGACGTTTGGGGAGTAAGTGAGTGAGTATTGTTTTACGCTACTTTTAACAATATTACAGCGGGGGACACCAGAAATGGGCTTTACAAATAGTACTCATGTGGGGAATCGAACTCAGGTCCGCTAGGATACCCCATCGTCCCCTACGAGCTTAACATTTGGTCTCATACATATATTTGATACAAGTTATCTCAGATCGGTTTCTCGCCAACAGGGGTGTGAGATAGAGTCTGTTGACGGTAGTCTTGTTAACTCCAGCATTTGCAGCATACACCTTTCCATCACGTGATATTATGGAGGTGGTGTGGTTCTAGGGTCGCGGGCCTGAGAGAAGCCGCCTCAAATGCAGATCTTGTGGGTTGTAGCAAATATCCAAACGGTCTGTAACAGTGTCGAAAAAACTGATTTGTTCAATGAAATTCTGCTCGAAACAAAATTAAGGTGGCGTCAGGTAATTTAATAAAACCCAAAATGGTATTGTCCACTTTTCATGTTGGATGCCCTGAAACGCCCTGTTTTAAATGGTCGCTCTTAAGTTGAAACGACGCGTTAGTGATTAATGTGTTCCCTCGTGGCCCTGTCGACTCTTGTTCGATTCGACACCACAGTTACATGACACGCACACACACAAATACGTGCATGCACGTCACCATGTAAGTTCAATATTATTGAACGCGACGTTAAACCCCATGTCCCCTCACCTACAAAAGGATGTTTTTCTCTTTTACAGGCATTTCCGTGAAGACATAATGATATACACGACTCTTTAAATCTGTTGTCAGAATTAGCGAGTCCGCCTTCAAAGTGCGTGAATACATACGGCAGCCTGTAAACAATCGCGTCTTGATCAGACAACCCAGTGATACTAGACCAGACACTCCAGTGACACAATAGTGTGTTTACTGATTGTGTACTAAAACTAAAAGTGATAAGTCAATTTTTTTAAACACATCTGCTGAAAGTCAGGTGAAAGGGACGCTAATAGGAGCTTGTCATATGGAAATTTGTGTACCAAGGGAAACATCTGTTTCTTACAACATGGGTGACTTTGTGTAAAATAGAGTAGCCCTGTACACAGATGCACATGTATACTTTACAACATGAGAAACTTTATGTGAAATACAATAGTCATGTACCTAAATGTACATACTCAGCTAACAATTTCACGTTGTGACAACGTTGTGACAACGTTGCGACAACGTTGTGGTAACGTTAAGACATAACGTCCATACAACGTTATTCTGTGGACGCCCATTCATGTTGTCACAAGGTTGTGTGCTAACGTTTTGATACGTCATATTCACGTCGTCACAATGTTGAGATAACGTCATAGGTTGTATTTTTACGTTGTTGGAACGTTGTAGTTTACGTTGTGGCAATGTTATAATATTACGTCCCTACGACGTTATTCTGTGGTCTACCGTGGACGTTGTCACACCGACATGAAATAATTTGTGTTTGAAGGATGAAATGTGTTGCGACAACGTTATCGCATGACCATAGTCCGCGACAATGTTGTAAAAGCATACCACAAACATTTCGCGACATGTTCCGTAAATATTTTGGAATACGCTTTAGTCACGTTAATAAATATGGTTTGAAACCAGGGCGTCGCATAGCCCAGATAACAGTTAGGTCTTGTTTTTCTGACAATGTTCAAAACGTAAAGATACATATGACTATAACAAATAGTCAGACACCATAACCCTCTAGGCTTGAACTGCAGGAAGCAAAATACGAATGGCAGACATTGTAAGGGGTTGGCCATTTCATATTCAAGGGGGGTCTGAGATTTTGTCGAAAGTTCTTTTGACAAAAATAAATATGCTTCAGACTGGTGCAGGCATAGAACAAAATGCATTTATACATTCTTAGGATTCATTTAAAGCCACAAAACCACCATCATGTAAATGGACCATGGAATTTAACAACTGTACTTACGTTAACATAATTCACAGCCCCGGGTTTATTTTGTGTATTCCTCAATGATCCAGCATTCCTGTTTTCCTGCTCGTGTCTCATTTTCACCCTTGCTGCAGCAAAAACGACAATGTTTCCCATTATAGCAAAGTCAAAACTAGAACTCAACTCTTTAATAAAACAACTATACATGTATAATTTTGATGACACCGGGCCCGATCGTTTATGTATGGTAGAAATTTATACGTTATTTCTCAAGTAATCATTAAGTTTCATTAAGTATAAGAGTAAACATGCAGATTGCCCGAAACGTAATATTGTGGCGTCGCGACGGAGCAATTCGCCTAATCGCAGCTGCAATACCATATACGTGCAGCATGCAATTTTCTGAACTGACGTGACTATTCCTGTCTCGGCAAGGTTTAAAAGGCTAGGACAATTACTGCTGACACACATATCAGAAAATTAGAAAACGGGCCGTTATGTGCCAAGTCTATCAGAAGCTAAACGCAACAACGCCATCGGCCGACTGCAAGTGGGTGAAACACATCAGCATGTGGTGCAGGCGATGGGTGTGACCAGATTGACCATCTCTAACTTGTGGAGACGTTACAACACCAACGGCAAGGTTCGTGACAGGGCATGGTCAGGACGACCTCGCGTTACAACGCCTAGCCAAGATCGTTTACATCCGGGTAAGGCACCTGCGGAACCGTTTCATCACTGTCGAGAGCAGTCGGTATTCTAGCCGAGAGACCCGTGCAGCGTAACATCCTGACGCCGCATCACCTGCGTGAACGTTTACAGTGGTGTTGTCAGAGAGTCACACGCCCTCAAGCAAGATGGAAACGGGTTCTGTTCACGTCTGCTAAGACGTGCTGATGGACGTGCCCGTGTGTACCAACGTAGTAACGAACGTTTCACTGCGAATTGCGTTTAGCAAGTGGATCGACTGGAAGGGGAAGCGTCATGGTTGTGTAAGAGTGGATGGTGCTCTGAAAATGGTCTACGCTACCGAGATCCTGCAGCGCCACGTTGTCCCCTTCATCAACGTTTAATGGCGGCATCTTTAAGCAGGACAACGCCAGACCCCACGTCGCACGTGTGTGCACAGACTTTTTTGCGTCAGAACAACGTGCCCACGCTACCCTGGCCTGTCAGTTCGCCAGACTTGTCCCCTATTGAACATCTGTGGGACGTGCTGGATCGTCGTGTCCGTCAACGTCAACCACCGCCACAGACACTTCAGGAACTGTTTGTGGCGCTAGGGCAGGAGTTGCAGAACATCCCCCGGGCTGTTATACAGACTTTGATCGCGCCTCTGGGCAGTCGCTGCCATGAGATGATAGCAGCTCGAGGAGGATATAACTTTTCTCATACCCCGGACGTCTTTGCACCTGTTTTTGTTAAGTGCATATTGTACAGCAATAGTTTACCTATACATTCCACTATTTATAATATTTATTAAATTTAAACACGAAAAATAAAAAACAACCGAGTTGCAATCCTGATGTATTGTCTTTTGTTTGAAGAGTATATATTCAATAAACATATATTTACAGTTTATTTAAAAAAAACAATATATATATATATTGTATAATTGCCTAAAATTTAGGAAACACGGTAAATTAAATTTCCACATGTATAACGTCAGATCAGCCTACTACAGATATTAAGTGACACAATACCCATTAATAAGAAACACCTAAAGTAATTTGGTTCCAATACCATACTCCGGTCTGAAAAGAATGGATTCTCGGCCAGACAAACCAGTGATTGATATTATGACCCACGTCCCACAACCTCGTAAGGTGTACAGTGACACACAATCAACCTTCATTTTATCGCCCCTTAGGCAGCTCTTCGTTCAAACATGGATTATTGGGGACCTAGTCTAAACCGTAATCCAAACGGGAATAGATATATGAAAAAGGCCTTGTTACTAATTACGACACATATCGTCATCGCTGTGCAGTTAATAACTGCAGTACGAGTTAGGAGTGAGCATTGTAGCACCAGAGTCGTTCAGTTTTCGATCACATCTGTTTTTTCTCTTATTGTCAAAACGTTTTACAGAACGAAGTATCATTTGAAATGTATTTGGTACTACATTAACTGAACATAATATAGTATCGTTAAATATAATTATAAATATAATTCGGTAACAGTATAATACATGGCAAAATATGACGATCGACATCGGCGAAGTGCTGTGAGGTTTTCTGTGAGGCCAACGGCACAACCATCTCCCTTGATACACTCATTACTTTGTTCATGTGCATGGTCTATTGCAATTGCTGAGAAGGGGTGACGGGCATAGTGGGTATGGTCAGGAGCAAATAACCACACGCAGAGCTCTGCCAAAGCATCAAGGTTCAGTGTGAAGTTTGTTTCGCAAGTGATCGCACAAACATGAGGATGCAGAGCTCAATTGACCAGTACTGAAACTGTGGACAGTTCCCCGCTCTCTCATCACACCAGGCATCAAAGGCCAGTGCGTCTTGTTCCTCGGCAGCGGGTCGTTCAGTGTAGGTGTCATGCGCGTCATGTGGTTATGCATAGTGGCAGCTGTCACCTGATGCGCGAAACATGTGCTGCTCGCAGAAAGGAGTCTGCCATACCAGAGCTCGAGGTTGCTATCTAAGCCTTCACCAGGGCCTGTGTCCACCCACTGTGTCCACCCACTCATGGCCGCCATTTCGATGGGAAGACCACCTAAGATTATCACAAAGTGGTCTTCCCCGTGTGTGTCTGTCCAGTTCCATTGTATTTGTATGGCAATGGCTGGTCGAAAGACACATCCAGGTGTGGATTCAGGCGGATGACTGCTTCCTAGACATTCATGGAATGGCGGTTCATTGCCACAGAGTGAGCTTTGTCATGAAAGAGTAGGAGCAAAGCAGTTGGGGTGACTGCATCATGATCTACTGGTACACTATGACTTTTTGACATTATGATGAAGCAGTTCTATTCGTATACGACTATCAAGAAGCAAACTGTATAAGGTTACACCGTAGGTTCTGAAACGTAGTTACAAAACGTTGTGTGATGTCTGATGTACAACTTTTTCTTTTCGTTGTACCTTACAACATTTGGGATTTTTGGTTAAATTGATGTACCTAGATGCACATGTTTACCTTATACATCCCATGGTTGAAAACATATCAAGGTTTTGCTCCATTGGTCTCATGGGCTTAAGGGGAGAAGGTCAAATCAAGGTCAGGATTAATATTATTCAGAAAGACGGGGGCTGTGTTGAGTCTGACTACGAACTACTAAACACATACCAAATTTGTCTACTTATAAAAGAAACAATGCTAAATAGCCAAGAACAGATGCTAAATATAACTGCCAACAAATTGGGTAAGAACAAGTGAGTGAAGATCCAGCCAGCCTCAACTGAGGTTTCAGAGACGATGTGGAAAAACAGGCGACGACATAATCTCACTTGACTTCCATTTGTCTATTTTGTTTTGTAACAGTGGGCTGTTCTGAAATCCATTTATTTCATCTTAAACCATGCAGCGTTAAAGATGTTTATGTTTCAAGGCGTTTATGGTGAGCTTCCATAATTGTAACATTGTAAGGCGTAGGTGAGGTAAAATGGGGTTAAATAGCGTCACGTTCAAGTTTATTGCACTTATATGACGACTTGCATGAACGTGCGTGTGCGCGTGCTTGCGTGCGTGCATGCGTGCAAGGCTGCTTGTATTAATTGGGACTAATGCCAGTTCTATAGTGCTAGCCCACTGAGATACCATGGCTCTTTTTCATTATTCTGACTTCGTGCCGACCTTGTTTCATTCTCTGAAACCAGGCACTAAACAGGGTAACACTACCATCTTTTATCTGATTTTGGTATGACTCGACCGATATTCCGCTTTTTCGAGCAGATGCTCTATCCACTTGACCATGGGGGTTGTCTCATTAAGCACATTCACCAGGAAAAAGGTCAAACTAACACTACAGATGCAGTGGTTTTATTGATACAATAAGGAGCATAAATTACAAATATACAATAAGAAACCCATTGTGTTGTTTACATTCAGAGTAGTAATAGATAAATATATAATGAAATATGTACTGGGACGTGCAAAAAGATTGTGGAGGCTTCGAAACGCCGACGAAACCTCAAGGATAATTTATCAAAGCAGGAGGCGATAAAGAAAGTTAATGGGTTTCGTTCTGGGTGATGTCGACATTAAACAGTTTAATGAATCCTTCCCTGACATCTACTCAATGGGGACTCCAAAGCACCGACATTAAGTTCACAAGAAAGATACACGGATTGTGGGTATTTTCTTATGATGAGGATCAAGAGGATAAGGTCATAGTTTTACCATAAATGTAGAAGGACCACTTGAACATGGCATACACTATTGAAATATGTATATTTTAACACAATATAAGAGATAAGTTTACTTTCTATATGCTAGTATGTATATATAAACATTCATAATTTCGTATTTCTCAAAACAGCATACATGTATGGTAAATGTTACCAGGAATGAGGTTACCATACATGACAACAAGTACAAGTAAAGGACAATGAAAAATACTAATCGGCTGTATATAAAACATAAATAAACATTCCTTTAGTCCCCTCAAAAGAGCAAACTGGTTAAAAACACCAATATTTAAATTGCCTCCTGCACCAAGCCAAGCCAAAGAATCCTGAGCATGTGTTGATGAATCACGGTAAAATGGTGATGGTACTAGGTGTTGTAACTAGGCATGCGTGATTGTGAACTGTAGAGTTCCAAAGACAGGAGCCGCTGTGATATTAATCGCCAAAGAGTATTGGTATGTTTGTTGTTTAACGCCGCACTCAGCAATATTCCAGCTATATGACGGCGGTCTGTAAATAATCGAGTCTGGACCAGACAATCCAGTGATTAATATCATGAGCATCGATCCACGCAATTGGGACCGATGACATGTATTAACCAAGTCAGCGAGCCTGACCACCCGATCCCGTCAGTCGCCTTTTACGACAAGCATAGTCGCCTTTTACGGCAAGCATGGGTTCCTGAAGACCTATTCTACCCCGGAATCTTCACGGGTTGTTCGACAAAGAGAGAAAGTTGACTATTGGAGAGTTGAAATCATCCCTCTTTTCACTCTGAATCTATATGAATACATCTAAATAGGAAATAGATGAAGCCGTCTCTCATTTTCATTATAGACGAAAACCACATCAAAACAATCAGCACAATTTGATGGACAGATATATCATTATATATACATAATATCCATATATACATAGGCTTCACATGCAGCACACACAAATATAGCAAACTAAACCATCACAGGATCGGCAACTGTCCCACAGCAAAGTCAAGTACGTTATTGCATACATTTCCAAAATCCAACCTATGAAACAATCGTTTTACTTTTTCAACCAAATATGCATAAAAACCAGTGAACTTGACCTTCAAAAATATGTCCCGTGTCACGACAAGCAGTCTTCAGTTCGTGTTTGAGAAAAACAATTGCAGGGGCAAATTTGAGAGTTCGAATTTGTGCAGTCACATTTGGCACCAGCACCCTACTCATTCTCATGCTTACATTTGTGAAAGTGCTTCTTTTAGAATGCTTTATAATGGTGTTTGTTCCCATATTAATATTTTGAAAACAAAATATTACAAAATATTACGTAATGTCCTCACTTGATGCACATCCAATGATCAACCAGACTTTCCCTACTTACAGTGTCTAGGAGAGTTATCTAAAACAGATATAAGAGGAGGTCCCCTTCAACCTCCACAAGTCGGAGGGATAGGGGTTGCCTTCGAAATTACAGTTTACTCCACATCCTGTTCCGCAGGTGGTGTTATATATTTGATATAAGTTGTTTGATCATCGACACCGATGTCCCTCACTAGGTGAGTGTACGACGAGTTGTCTCCAGAAGTATCATCGGAGGAAATGTCACTGTGTGCCCCTCTGTCACTGTGTGACTCCTGAAGCTGTTTTGCCACAACACCAGATGACTCATTTTCAGAGTAGTCACATTCTTGGTCCACATCTGATTCTCTTATTTCCCAATATCTGTTTGATGGAGGCTGGTACTCGACTATGTATTTGTTTGCTTCAGCGTTCCTGTGTATAAATTGAGAAGGTTAATGTAATTAACTGTGAAATACATAGCAGAAGGAAGACATGAACACTCAATAGCTTGGAAGACCTTTTCCATCGAGCTAGATGTTACAGTTTTGGTTACGCCCACTAACACGTGTATGATGTTGACAGACAATGATCATAATTTGGTCTATCCTGGGATTTGAATCCACCATATCTTGGGAGACTCGTGTTTGATGAATAAGGACATCCTGGATCATTTGGGAAATACTCCTCCCTCAAAAGAGTGTAGTTTTGTCTAACTGTCTTTCCATATGTGAATAGTCTATTGTCGCTTGTGTTTTGATGTTTATGCAGAGAGACATAAAATAACTCAAAAACCGAGGACAAAACCGTGGCGCAATTGAGGACTCACCTTCTTTTCGACCAGCGTTTTCCAAAACAAAATACACAGAGGATGCCAGTAAGAACAAGCAATGCTGACAGTCCTATTACGATATACTTGATATCCATCTGCCGCTGCTTGCCTGCTGAATAACATTAACAACACATCAATATTCAGGGAAACATGTGACAATAGGTCTGAGTATGTTGACAATGTCATTATCATTTGGAAACATGCTGTTTTTGCTTAATTCACACTGATTGGATGCTTTTATGGATGCTTACAACGACTATGAAAACATTGAAAAGTGCAAGAATGTAGGTGATGAATGAAGCTACCCAAACACACACGTTTAAACGTTACCAATGATTTAGTCCATGCACGTGCAACACATGACAAGTAACAGTCAAAGGTTCATTCCAGATGCGATTGAACTGCACTCTCGGAAGTTGAGATGTAACGTTTTTTTCAATACTTTTTATATGTCATATGATGTGAAAGATGTAAAGGTACAAGTTGCAGAGACGTCGTCGTATTTTGAGATGGATGGGAATGTTAACTGAATTGTGAATACAAATACATATTGGTCAATAAATACAACTTCAATGGTATTTCTTTCCCCACATCTATCTTCAAACAACATCCTGGGTCCCGAAAAGACATTCAGCATGGACAATGGATAAAGACACAAAGTGATGGTATATATGATTATTTGATCTATCTTTAAATGCATATGTCAAGAACCTACCTTCACAAGACACATCAGTAAGGCAAACATCTAAGGGACAATCATGTGTACAGGTAGATTTGCATCGAAGGTCAGTAAAATTACATCCTCGAATGCAGGTTCCTAATTCCCAATCACATATGCCGTCAAGACAGATCTCACACGTGTTGTTACAAAAGGCACCATAATAACCGTTGATACATCCTTTCACACACTGTCCGAAGTTGGGCTGACAAATATCTTGAATACAGTTCTCATAGCATGAGCAGTCAGTCCCAGCATACCCTGGTGCACAACCATCTACACACGATCCTGACTCAGTGCAGGAACGATTTGCACAATTCGAGCTACAGCGAGATGAGCAGTTACTACCATACCATCCGACATTACAACCGTGGATACAATCCCCCGTGTTGTTGTCGCACTCTCGGATACAGTTGTTGGGCGTATTTTTGTCACATTTAAAGACAGAAACTGAATCTCTGTCGGGACCAGAGCGGCAGTTTTCACTGCACACCTTATCACACCAATGTCCATAGAAGCCAGGTTGACAGCCTCCTTCACATCCAGACTCACAAGATCCTGCACAGTTCTCACATGACATCTCACAGTTCAGACCTCTGTATGGATCACGACAACGATCACACATTCCTGTAGACATGTTATTACATGATTTACATCTCTCAGAGCAGTGCTTACAGCCAATGCCATAGTAGGAGTCAACACATCCATAAACACAGGATGAAGAACTCATGCAGTACCCGCCATCACATCCACCTTCACACACTGTACACTGTGTCCCAGGGTTGACACATGGTATGTTGCAGTTTGAACCCTGGAATCCTGGAACACAACCCTCCGTGCATGTCGCGATGCCTCTCGCTGTGAGTTCACACGACTGATTTGTGCATCTGCTGCTGCACTCTGAACTGCATTTCCTGCCAAAGTATCCACGGTCACACTGTGAACAGTCTCCGTCATCGTCACATTCTCGGCAGTGCTGACCATTACGGCATGGCGTGGCTGAAAACATAGAAACAGGATGAAATTCCATATGAAATCAATAAGGGGACATAACTGTGACATGGTCAAGTTGGGAATGTCAAGTAATAAAATTGTTTGATATGCAGATTGCCATATACCTACAATTCAAATGCTTTTTGCTTAACCATAAGTTCACCAAGACGAATATTGCCTGGAACTCCTGGTGACCAGAGAAACAGTTCGACTTATCCGGGAGTTGGACACATTCGACTCGACCTAACTAAGGTCTGGCCTTGCCGTCAGATATCAGAAAGCATGTACGTACATACCTCTCGGTCCTTTCCTTTTCCTCAATCATGTTTCCACTCACGCCGACAAGAGGCGCATTTAAATGTCATAGTTAGAACAACCTATTAATAAACATTATCCTGAACCGTCTCTCACATTTCGCAAATCCGTAATCAAGTTCGAGACAACCGGAGGGTTAATAGAGTTATAACCATGGTGAGAGTTTGCCGGGAACGGACAGTGATTTTGACAAATGTCACAAAGGATCATACATGGGCTTTCTCACGTCGACCCTGAGACGACTATGTCCAAGACCATGCTACATAAGGAACAAAGAGTATTCATATTCCTGTAAGCCCCTGTCTGTGTTGGATATAATGTGATGTGAGGTGAAATGGGGTTTAACGTCGCGTCCAAGATTATTGCACTTATATAGCGACGTGCATGCACGTGTGTGTGTGTGTGTGTGTGTGTGTGTGTGTGTGTGTGTGTGGCTGCTTGGAATAGTCCGGACTGATGCCGATTTATAGTGCTAGCACACTGAGATACCATGCCGCAGTGTAACATGAATACCCCACTCAGACACAGTATACTGACTCCGAGCCGACCAATCTTTGTTTTAGCCCCTTAATGCCGAACGCCAGATAGGGTAACAACAAGTACCATCTTTTTACGTCTTTTGGTATGACGTGGCTGGGGATCGAACCCCGGAGCTTCCGCTTTCCGGGCGGACGCTCTACCATTAGACCACGGAGGCGGTCTGGATAAACTGTCTTCAGAAGAGATATTGTGTTAGTCCTATGTGGCGGAGATCGTGATTAAACACTGTATATTTAACAAACTTACCTCGTATGGTTAGTACAATGAACGCCAAACTTAGAATCGACAAAGAAGTCTTGAAGTGTCTGAAAAAGGAAAGTGAGTGAGTGAGTTAATATTTAACGTCACATTGGCAGTTTTTGAGCCACATCGTGACGAGAAAATGCAAAGGAATATATGCCGATATGAATCACCATAACAAACCGATCATAGCACTAAAAAAGTGTGTGTATTAAACCTACTTACTGAGAGCGGAGCATTTCCAATGTTGGTGTATGACAGATGTAGCCGCGGTTTCAGAGTTATATTGTCGGTTGACTGTAACTGCTGATGGTCGGTTGACTTCATTCTTCCGTTAAGAGGGGGAAGTATCATTTGTGTCATCATATTTCGATTTGCTTTATATATACTCTGCAAAAATAGAAACGCAAATGTAGTGATGCCGATATCCAGACAAAATTTATACCAAAATGAACTGGTCATTTCTGCATGGATTGGCATTGATTTGTGTAAAAAAATGAGGTTCTGCATAAATTGGGTGAAAAGATGGAAAAATCGCAAAAACACAAACACGTGAGAGCTTGGCGCTGAAACACACCAACATGACATGCAGGTGCAACATTACTTGTTTGGATATCAACAAGTTGGGTTTTCATTTGCTTGCGATCACAATCTTTCAGCAAGTGAACAGCGAAAACATGCCACGACTGACGGAAGCCCAACGCAACAACGCCATCGGCCGACTGCATGGAAGGGAATTATCTTCGGCTGTAGCAATGTTTTTCCACGAACCACCAAGCACCATTACAAGACTGTGGAACCGTTATGAGACACCCGTACTCGTGGGCTGTCAACATCATCCCCATACTCGTGGGTTGTCAATATCATCCCCGCACTCGTGGGTTGTCACCATCATCCCCGCACTCCTAGGTTGTCAACATCATCCCCGCACTCCTAGGGTTGTCAACATCATCCCCGCACTCCTAGGTTGTCAACATCATCCCCATACTCATGGGTTGTCAACATCATCCCCGCACTCGTGGGTTGTCACCATCATCCCCACACTGGTGGGTTGTCAACATCATCCCTATACTCGTGGGTTGTCACCATCATCCCCGTACTCGTGGGTTGTCAGCATCATCTCTATACTCGTGGGTTGTCAACATCATCCCCGTACTCGTGGGTTGTCACCATCATCCCCGCACTCGTGGGTTGACAACATCATCCCCGCACTCGTGGGTTGTCAACATCATCCCCGCACTCGTGGGTTGTCACCATCATCCCTATACTCGTGGGTTGACAACATCATCCCTGTATTCGTGGGTTTTCACCATCATCCCCGTACTCGTGGGTTGTCAACATCATCCCTATACTCGTGGGTTGACAACATCATCCCCATACTCGCGGGTTGTCACCATCATCCCTATACTCGTGGGTTGACAACATCATCCCTGTATTCGTGGGTTTTCACCATCATCCCCGTACTCGTGGGTTGTCAGCATCATCCCCGCACTCGTGGGTTGTCAACATCATCCCCATACTCGCGGGTTGTCACCATCATCCCTATACTCGTGGGTTGATAACATCATCCCTGTATTCGTGGGTTTTCACCATCATCCCCGTACTCGTGGGTTGTCAACATCATCCCCGTTCTCGTGGGTTGTCAGCATCATCCCCGCACTCGTGGGTTGTCAACATCATCCCCATACTCGTGGGTTGTCAACACAAACCCGTACTCGTGGGTTTTCACCATCATCCCCGTACTCGTGGGTTGACAACATCATCCCTGTATTCGTGGGTTTTCACCATCATCCCCGTACTCGTGGGTTGTCAACATCATCCCCGTTCTCGTGGGTTGTCAGCATCATCCCCGTACTCGTGGGTTGTCAACACAAACCCGTACTCGTGGGTTTTCACCATCATCCCCGTACTCGTGGGTTGACAACATCATCCCCGTACTCGTGGGTTGACAACATCATCCCCGCACTCGTGGGTTGACAACATCATCCCTGTATTCGTGGGTTGTCTCCACCAAACCCGCACTCGTGGGTTGTCATCATCCCCGTACTCGTGGGTTGTCATCAGCCCCGTACTCGTGGGTTGTCATCATCCCCGTACTCGTGGGTTGTCAACATCATCCCCGTACTCGTGGGTTGTCAACATCATCCCAGTACTCGTGGGTTATCAACATCATCCCCGTACTCGTGGGTTATCAACATCATCCCCGTACTCGTGGGTTGTCATCATCCCCGTACTCGTGGGTTGTCACCATCATCCCCGTACTCGTGGGTTGTCAACATCATCCCCGTACTCGTGGGTTGTCAACATCATCCCCGTACTCGTGGGTTATCAACATCATCCCCGTACTCGTGGGTTGTCAACATCATCCCCATACTCGTGGGTTGTCAACATCATCCCCGTACTCGTGGGTTGTCAACATCATCCCCCGATTAGCGAGTTCCTCATTGCGACATAGTAGTATCCATAGATTATCTTTGGCTCATCGGGTGTAATTTGACAGATGTTTTTTACTATAGACAAAAAATGAACAGTTGAAACAGTTTTTCCCAAACGAACCTTAGAAAATGGTTTGTTAGATCAGTCGTTTCAAATTGCGCAGTAGGAAATATTTTATATTAGTCATCCAACGCACATTGGCTATGGCAAAATTCAATGTAATAAGGAAATAGGTCATATGGTCAAGTTGCATGTGTCTTCATGGACCGAACTTTACAACTAGCCGGTTGTAAACACTAAGCAGATGCCAGAGAGTCAACATACTACACAAATCATTCTTTAACTTTCTTGATTAGCTTTTGTTTATTCATGCTCCAGTATATTTTATTTTCCAATGTTGCATTTTCCATGCATTATACACGTATTACCCATGTACTATCAAGGCATTATACACGTCTTACCCATGTACTATCAAGGCATTATACACGTATTACCCATGTACTATCTAGGCATTATACACGTATTACCCATGTACTATCAACGCATTATACACGTATTACCCGTGTAGTATCTAGGCATTATACACGTATTACCCATGTATTATCTAGGCATTATACACGTATTACCAATGTATTATCTAGGCATTATACACGTATTACCCATGTACTATCAAGGCATTATACACGTATTACCCATGTACTATATAGGCATTATACACGTATTACCCATGTACTATCTAGGCATTATACACGTATTACCCATGTATTATCTAGGCATTATATACGTATTACCAATGTATTATCTAGGCATTATACACGTATTACCCATGTACTATCAAGGCATTATACACGTATTACCCGTGTACTATCTAGGCATTATACACGTATTACCCATGTACTATCAAGGCATTATACACGTATTACCCATGTACTATCAACGCATTATACACGTATTACCCGTGTAGTATCTAGGCATTATACACGTATTACCCATGTATTATCTAGGCATTATACACGTATTACCAATGTATTATCTAGGCATTATACACGTATTACCCATGTACTATCAACGCATTATACACGTATTACCCATGTACTATATAGGCATTATACACGTATTACCCATGTACTATCTAGGCATTATACACGTATTACCCATGTATTATCTAGGCATTATACACGTATTACCCATGTAATATCTAGGCATTATACACGTATTGCCCATGTACTATCAAGGCATTATACACGTATTACCCGTGTACTATCTAGGCATTATACACGTATTACCCATGTATTATCTAGGCATTATACATGTATTACACATGTATTATCAAGGCATTATTCACGTATTACACATGTATTATCAAGGCATTATACACGTATTACCCATGTATTATCTAGGCATTATACATGTATTACCAATGTATTATCCAGGCATTATACACGTATTACCCATGTATTAGCTAGGCATTATCTATGTAATACCTATGGCTCATCAGACGTATTATTACCAATACTATTTACTTGAGAAATCAAACTGAAATGCAATTGTGACATTTTCCACAAAGGACCTGCTCCAGTATATTATATTTCCCGATGACCAGGAAGATGGCACATACCTAAAATATATTTAATCATCCACATGAAACGGACATGCTTTCACGTATCGCGCATTTCGCAAGGCCTCAACGCCGCCAAAGCTTAAAAACAATGCACAGTTACATGATTTTACATCCGTTTACATGTTTTGTTTCCTTGTTAAGTACTACTGACAGACTGACAGATGGGACTGTTGGTTGGGATCCTTGCAAAAAACAGTTACATTCAACGTTCCGCGAATGAACTATGGAATTGAAAAGGGATACGTGCTTGGTAATACAACTGCATGGTCTCATGGACAAACAATGACAACAACAATGTCTACACTAGATTCCTAGTTGCTGCAGCAACATAACTAGGTGTTCTGTTTTCAAACCATTTGTCTGTATTCAAATGACACATATGTTCACAATGAGTGAGTATACGTGTATAACGGGTATGGTGCTGGCAAACCTAGAAACATCGGGATTCGAACCCACAATCATAGGTTTCTGGCGTGCCCAAGGGACGCAACTCTGCACAGCGAATCGCGGCGCCTTAGACGACTGGAACACCCGTGCCCCCTTGTTCACAATGAAGTGGTGCTAGTCTTCTTCTATGACAAGGTACAACTTGTATACAGGGCAAGGTTTCCCATTCAACAGTATGATTCCTGACACCTCGCACGGCGAGGCCTTCCTGTTTATTTCGTTTTAGCCATCCTGAGATCATTGTGTGAAAGTAAGACTGGTTGTTTAACCTCAGTATAATGGTTATCCTAGGCAACAACTGAAGGGTCACCCATGTGTATGCAAGTTCAAAATAAATAAACACAGCGCACATGATAATCAAAACAACCTGAGAACATGGACACAATGTCATGATACAGAGGCAGGTAGACACTGACCAAAGAATGCGGTCAAATATAACAAATGTTATAGTTTGGATAACACTTTCTTGTGTAGATCACGTACTTTGTGTAACCCTCTGACATTATAGATTGGCACGGATCCCATGGCCCAAAGCTACGTGATCTAGCCTACCAGTTGTCAGACTTCCAAATCCCAGAGGGGACTTAAACCAAATAAATGATAAACATCTGTACTCTACTAAGAAAGTGTAATCCCAAATATAACTGTTACTGACCAAAGTGTTTTGAATGTAAGACGTGTGTGTCGTAACACTGGTCCCTGGTCACATTAGCGTCAGAGTGAGCACAACCAAGTGTCAGATGTGCAGGGGTAAGCCATGGCATGGACACATTGTTTCGAACCTCATAAACAATAGCAGGGGACAGGGTGCACCTGTAACGGTGAGTCGATTTCTGAGTCGATTTGAAACTCGTGCCGGAGCTATTGGATCGGAACGCTCCATACGGGTGAAAGGCAAACTCAGGAAGCAGCACGTTATGATCACTGGAACTGTTACACATGCTCAACGACCAGGAGCAAGATTGATACCGTTTTAACATGTCTTTATGTCATAAACATCTGCATTATGATGTCCACCAAAAGAAACTGCCTGCTTTCTGCTTGTCCGGTCTCTGCATCCACCACTTCGTCCAACACTGTAACCATGATTATAGCCAAGCTAGTGTGCTGTGATGTCATCAGAGTTAAAATAAACGTTAGCTCTGTTCTAGAGGGTAGATTCAGTTTGTTTTTCCATGATGGTACCATTTGTGAAGACCATGCGTCATTATACAGGTGCCCCGATCTTTCAATACCATAAGAGCTGTGTCCCCAACATAGTCTCCATAACTCACATAGTTTCAATTGTTTCGGCATTGCAATGTAAAATGACAGTTAAAGGAACTATTTGTTTTCCAAATTGTTATGATTGATGAATAATCTTAATTGCCCCGCCTTGATAGATCCTTGTACTGTACTGTTTTCGGTCTTGCTTTAACGGTATATAGTAGTAGTAGTAGTAGCAGCAGTGGTGGTGGTGGTTGTAGTAGTATTGGTGGTGGTAGTGGTAGTAGTAGTAGTGGTTGTACTGGTGGTTGTAGTAGAGGAAGCAGTGGTAGTATTAGTATTAATGGTAATAGCAGTAGCGTTAGTGGTGGTATTTGTAGGTAGTAGTAGTAGTGGTCGTCTTAGTAGTAGTAGTGGTATTTGTAGGTAGTAGTAGTAGTAGTGGTGGTAGTGGTAGTAATAATAGTAGCTTCACTCCTCAGAAAGATATACCACATGAAGCTAAACTCATGTTTGTAATAGCTGCCCCCGTGTGCAGTGTACATGGTGTGTTCTATACACCCCACACCTACACATACCACACCGGCAGTGGACCAGTAAATCTGAGTCTCAATAGAAAGTTATGTAGAACAAATTTATGGAGGATAGACGGTCACAGTGACCCTATCTCTAAGCTGTGTGGATGTTTATGTGCTTCTCACAAACAAAACGCCCTTTCCACAATCATGAATTCGCTCTTCACCCACTGCGTTCTTGTCTCTGGTGTTGTCTCACGGTCATTGCGTCAGTGTAGTTCTAAGCTGTATGCGTAATTTGAAAGCCTTGTCACAGTCCACATCACAGGGCACATTACAAAGTAACCCACATACATTGTCGGAGGTGGTTGCCGGAAGAATGTAAGCGGTTTCATATTATGTTATGTGGTCGCAGTAGCGTGGTATATATATATATATATATATATATATATATATATATATATATAGTTTTTTAGAAGTAACTATGTCTGGACAATAGCAAAATACATGAAATTTCACATTGTTTGTTCAGTGTTGAGTTTAGATATTCTGCAATGTTTAAAGGAATAATAAATAAATTAGGTTTTTGAAAGGCATTTAGAAGGGATACACATAAGGAAGAGAATATATGGATGTCAACTTCTTTATGATGAGGAACACAACGTTTCGGAGTATACTTCTGGTAAAATCAATCGGGGACGAATTAAGTACATATTACTTAAACTTAGTATTATTTACTGAAACTTTGCTCTTCATCCAAGAGACCTCAAATGAAATGTACAGTTATCGATACGTAACAGAATTCTAGTTCTGTTGAAGTTGAACCATATGGTTTAATTCCAAACGGTTATAAGCAAGTTTTTGGGTGAAAACGCTGGTTAAATTTTGATCAATCAGAATAAAACATTTTTCAATGTGACGATAGAACCTACGTTTGGGGCCTTAAATGAAGGCGCAGTATATATATATATATATGAAAAAATGAGGTAAATGTTCACTCGGTGTACATGTAATATATAATAAAATAATAAAGTCCACGTTAGTCCATCATCTTCTTTATATCAGTTTCATACATAGTACTTTCGCTGTCTCATATATACAACATCATAAAATAAATAATCAACCAACCTTAAATATGAATAAATCCCTCTACAAATCCAAATCCTCACATAGAAATGAATGCGGCAATAAATCTCGCTGAGTCTCTCCTTCAGGTGACAATAGCAACTGATTTTCTAAAATTCAACAACAAACATTGTTGTAGCTATGGCCAGCCTGGCCTATCAACAAGACAATAGACTGGGCCGGGGCGCTGGGGCAAAGAGTGCTGTAAGTCATAGCATGCAGTGTGACAATTACTGGAAGTTAGACTGAGAGTAAGCTTACTTAATGTTACAGAGCTATGGAATGAATGTTTAAGGTATAAAATACTAAGGTATAAAACATAACTAATATTATAACTAATAATATATTCTTATAATGTAAATATCATAATAAACTAATTAGTTAAAATGGTAACAAGGCCATATAACCTTACTACTAACTAATAAATCTTAACTAAAAGTTCTGTACATAATTGGGGCTGCCACAATAGCAGCATGGTAGCGATTATGATGTATATAATGATAAAACATTGTAAATATTGCAATAAAAGTTGTTGTGGTAGTTGTTACTAGTAGACGCAGAAGTAATGCATGTATTACCCTCACTAGCGATGACAGAGAGTATATATTATATACATGATCTACGTATTGACAGTCACTGAGTGTCACTGACAACACACACAGACACACAGACACACACAGACAGACAGACACACACACAGACACACACACACACAGACACACACACACACACACACACAGACACAGACAGACACAGACAGACAGACAGACAGACACACACACACACACACACACACACACACACTGGCGTTAACAGTGTGAGACGGAGTTTGAAGCAGAGCTAAGGCAACATTCGAAACAAGGGAAGGTGTGATGTGCATAAAGGAGTAGTCTCCCTTTCACCGTGCACAGTGAGCACGACAACACCTCCCACACTGTGACAGTGTTGACTGAACTGACTGTGACTGGAGTCACCTGCACCCAGCGTGTGAGCCGTCAATACACCATTCACGACCAGTGCATAGTACCTCAGCCTGACGGAGTAGTCTCCCTTGGATCGCCCACAGTGAGCACTGTTATACCTTCCACACTGCGACATGGTTGTCATGCCTGAACTGACTGTGTACCCTGTATCCAGCATGTCGGCTGTCAATGCAACCTGATGGAGTAATCTCCCTAAGATCGTCCTCATTGAGAACTATTACACACCCACACTGTCACAGTGTTGACTGAACGAACAGTGAGAGGCGTAACCCGCTCCCGGCATGTGTGTTGTCAATGTGTTATGTGCGGCCAGTGTCGTGTACCTGAAACTGACGGAGTAGTCTCCCTTTTGCCGTTCCTGTCAAGCAATAGTTTACACAGACACACAGACACACAGACACACACACACACAGATTCACACACACAAACAAACGCACACATACACACACTCGCGGACGTACACACTGCGGTTTTACACTTTTGTGTCGCGTCTATGCATTTGTGTAACCCCCTTGGTTTTTTTCCATGCATGTGCGTAGCATGGTGACTCATGCATGTGTAACGTGGTGATTTATCAAATGTGTGACATGATCCATCCATGTGTGTGACGTGATTCATGCATGTGTGTGACATGGTGATTCATGCATGTGTATGACCTGATTCATGCATATGTGTGACGTGACCCATGCATGTGTGACGTGATTCATGCATGTGTGTGACGTGATTCATTCATGTGTGTGATTTGATTCATGTATGTGGGTGATGCTGTGATTAGTTCATGTGTGTAACGTGATGATTCATTCATGTGTGTGACGTGATGATCCATGGTTGTATGTAATATTATGTCATGTGTTTATGTGTAACGTCACATTTACTACATCTGATATATATAAAATGAATACTGATGACGTATGTAAGTTACGAGTGATATCAACTCTAAGCCATGTGTTGTGATGAAGACTTAGGAATCAATCATTCAGTATTTTGTTACTTTTATGCTGACGACCGTTCGTATACCATGCACTTTTCACACATCTGTTGGTTGCACGGGAATCACGCACGTCCGAATACGGTGATAGCGTTGTGCGTCTCAACGTGCGTGATTCCCGTGCAACCTTTCGAGTTGAGTTGATTGGTTCAACTGTGCCATATGGCCCTGTGACGCAGGGTAGCATTATGCAGATGGCTGTTACAATGAATGCTCGTTCCACACGTGACGAACAGGTCTGGTTGTTGATGAAATATAGTGATAGCTAAACAGACAAATTTTGTATTCATGCACCGATTGTCTTTAAATGTAATATCCAGTTATGTATGACTGTTTAATAATATCATACCAACTTTGGAGTAGGTCCAATAGTTTTTCAGATATTGTAGTAAACGTCGGTACCTTAAATTACCTTCCAGACTATTAAACAGCTCAGTGTTGTGTCCGACACATTCACTAGCTAGCACACCCCTTACACAGCCAGAACAAACCGATCTCTGCTTGGGTATCAGACACGCGCTGCTTCTCTGCATTTGATAATAGCGTAATTGTGACTTGAATATCTCTTATATGGATTGAGGGTATAAATGTTTCCTGTAAAGAAGATGCTTGCTATCTTAACAGCCGCACGCATAACAAACCCACCCAATATAAACAGGTTGAGGTGACGATTCCATTGTACAGTTTTTTAGCCTGGTCACATTACAAAACCAAGTCCCAGTTCGTTATCCTGAGAAATAGAAATCATATTTGCAGAATGATTAACGCACAAGTGATATTTGAAGAGTACGCAAATGTCTGTCAAATCCTACCATACAGACAACTATCACAACAGCTCAACTGTCACTTACAAATCTCGTTTGTGTTTCAAAACTATGGAATAAATCATGGATTTATCTTTGAAGGACAATTTAGTATTCATTGTGATGCGGTCGAGCCTCATCTGCATTTACATGTAGGACAAGGAACACAAAAGACTGCAGATTTTCTGCCTATTGCTGCATGGCTCAGTTTGTACTACCACCTGAGCTGACAGATCAATGTTAAGCATTTGTCCTGATTTCTATGTTGAAACAGTTTCAATTCAGAAAACAAGACGAGCGTCTCTCTCTTGCATGACATATTGGTGTTTGTTTGTTTCTTCTTGTTTGAAGTTCACCGTCGCTCCCAGCAGTATTCCAGCTATGTGACGGCGGTCTGTAAATAATCGAGTCTGGACCAGAAAATCCAGTGTTTGACAACATGAGCAGCACTCTACGCAATTGGGATACGATGACATGCATCAACCAGGTCAGCGAGCCTGACCATCCGATCCCGTTAGTCGCCTCTTACGCAAAGTATAGTCGCCCCTTGCGGCAAGCATGGGTTGCTAAAGATCTATTTTCTTCCCGGATCTTCATGGGTAACATACTGGTGTAAACAACGATCATACTAGCTTAACTGGGACAAAATGTGTCGCTGCATTATAAATGCTACTTTATACTTGACAATGTCAATGCACATTACCATATGGCGACTATCCACATTATATGACGGTGAAAAGAAGACGAAGAAGTCCTCGACAGTTATTCAGATCATTTAATGGCAGTCTATTATTGCATTGTCATCGGCAAGGCATAGCAATTTGTCAACAACACGGACAGCGCGTGGTTACATAACAAGTATGAACCGGGTGCATACAACTGTCGAACCGGAACGGAATGGCAAACAAACGAAATCACACCCGACGACATGTACACAGCATCAGCAATAGGCGAACAGCCTTACTATTCTTACTATTATTGAACAGCATTCATTCAATACTTTATGGCAGACAGCATTGATACAAATTCAGCCAATCCATGATGGGATCACATTTCAGTAAAATGTTTGAACCTTGTTGTTAATGGAGTAAAAATACCTGAACAAATTCAAAGAACACTTTACGTTTTCGCTCCCTTTTATATTAATTCAATGACAGTTAAAGAATTATTTTCCTTCTCGAATGTCAAACATACGTCGTTATTTCAGGACATTAAATTGCAGTACATTTTATGAGCACATAGTATCGACTACAGAGTTTAGTTCTCGATATTGCTTCTAAACCCTTGCTCAAACAAGAATAAGACTCCACATGAAACTTGCTTATAAGGGACAAGGTAAATTTGAGTGACATCTTCAGACAAAAATCATTCTCCCAATGAAGAACACTATTTCAAATTTCAGGAAACTATCAGATGTTTCATTTTCGATACGAACACCATTTCAGAACGTTGACGTGACTGCTCATTTCTACTAGTTCTGCCGTTCAGGACTCATTATACTTCTACCAACATGTTGGAAATAATAATCACAGGTGTCTTCTTCTGTTGTTGACCATAAATACCTCTGTCAGTATTCAAATATGGACCAAAATATCATGAGCAGCATCCAACCAATTGGGGATCACATGATGCTATGGATGCAATTGAAGGATATGCCAAAAACTGGCAAAGAGAGAACATGAACTTGTTGATCGTCTTTCTAAATGGGTAAAAGTCAGTGCGTGATCCTGTCAGTTATCAAAATGCACAAACTGAAAAAAGAAAGTCTGGCTGCCCTGTTGGAAATGTTCGTAGTTCCCACCGGCAAGGCATCAAATACGATAACCATTACATATTAGCATAACTTCATTAATTGTTTGATCAAAGAACTTTGTATAACTCACGTGTTAAATAATGCCACACACAATGTTAACCGAGAAGGAAATCTGCCCAAACCACGCAATAGCACCATCAACTTTTGAATTGACACAAAAACCTGAGGACCGATCCATTCTGGAATCCACTGGAATCCAAAGCTCCACAAAGTGCCCCACTATGGGAGAGATATTGCCTGATCCAGCTTCGTACTTTATAATGCAGAGCCCTATTGGACAGTGGTTTAGTGTTCCTTACTATCTGTCATTAGATTTACCAGGATAACTTGTATTACATTCCTACATCAACCTTTGAAGAGGTATTACTCACTTCATGTGCGGATGGAAATATTCATCCATACTTATACAGGGAGATATTATCACTCCATGCTTACAAGAAGAGGCTAGTTTGCTCGGTTTTCTTCTAGTTGTTTTTACAAATCATTATAATTTAATGGTACCTATAGTCTTAAGGACTGATATGTTAATTATAGATAGAGGTACGGACCACATTGGACCAACCTTCTTGCAAAGTTCCATGGTGTGTTACTGCTTCGCAGCACTTCAGAGAAGTGATAGGTTGATCGTAAAAATCTTTGCACATGATGGTAAACACAAGTTGGTAGACAAATGAGAGCAGGAAGTTAATGCTGTCATTGGTTGGTTGGTTGGTTTCTTGTTTAACGCCGTACTTAGCAATATTCCAGCTATATGACGGCGATCTGTAAACAATCGAGTCTGGACAAGACAATCCAGTGATTGACATCATGAGCATCGATCCGCGAAATTGGGATACGATGACATGCATCAACCAAGTCAGCGAGCCAGACAACCCGATCCCGTTAGATGCCTCTTACGACAAGCATAGTCGCCTTTTACGGCAAGCATGGGTTTATGGTGTCATTGACCAGTCCTACTCCAGAATCCAAGTTTTGGTTGTTTCACAAGAGTCGGGTGACGATAGGACAAGACCTATCCATAGCAACCGCTTGTATGGTATGTACAATATCGGGAAGATACTCAACCCTGTGCATTGTGCACAAAGGGACTAGTTAAAGAAGTCTGAGCATGATTTGACAGATGTTGAATCCACCTGTCCGGAGGTTGACCTCATTCTTATTGAGTACAGACTCGGTTGCTTCTGGATTACCTTTCGTGTCTGGTGGAGTTGCAACTGAGATGTAATTCATGGAAGAAGTTCACACAAATGGTGACGATCATATTGCAGGTCTCTGATACGGAGAAGGAAGGAAAAGCAGAGATTGAATCTCAGATGAAACTGCTCAGACTGTTGGAGCAGAAACGGAGACTGCTTGACATGCAGTGATAGAAACTGAAGCACAGGCACCTTTAGTAGAAGCACAGATACTGAAGAAACGGAACTGGCACCAGAATGGAGGAAGCACAAGGTTAAACATTACCTCGTCGATCTACCAGGGACAGACCTGATTGGATGACAAGTGGACAACATGTTGCAGGCGATTTGTATTCCAGAGGAGATGGAAAAAGCGAAACTTTTAGAATCATTAGCGTCCAGAGGTGTCATTCAGTTACAAATCTCCGATGCGCTTTTAACAGTAACTTCTGAAGCCTTAAGTATGTAGCTAACTGTTAGCTATTTTTTTCTTTTTTTAGCACAGATGTGTACATAACTATGACATCATTTGTGAACAGAGGGGATTGTGTAGAAGTGACGTGTTTACGTTGTAATATAGTTTAGATAACTTCAATTCATCAATTCTTAAAACAACACTTCTGTCGTGTATTTTCTTTGCCTGTTCTGTGTTTAAGCAACGTTAATGAATATGCATAGCATGTGCATTTCATGTTAGTGGGAATCAGGTAGTTATAATATTGAGGATTGCGATTTGCTGATTGGGTTATCTGATTCAATGAGATTGGACCACGTGGTTTCTATAGCCTTCCATTTCCTTTTGAGAGCTCACGAGTCGGGAAAGTGATCACCAGTTTAAATAATTTTTGTTGAAGGTCTCATTATAAGGTAAATAGGACATGGTATGGTTGATATTGTATATTGACTTAAGTCAATATTGGTGGTCTCAAATGTTTCAGATAATAAAGTTTATAGACCTAATATAGACCTAATTGGCCGAAATATGTCCGAATTGTTACCTCCTGTTATGTCGTAGCTGACTTTGTATTTCGTAACGTTATGACAAGCAATGCAACCTCTAAACAAACGTGACGTTTCATGGAATAGAGTTGTTGCCTTCCTTTGTACAATCACTGGAATATACCTGAGCTTACGGTCCGAGTATTGTGACCAGAGAAGTGCGTGGCAGTGGTTCTGTTCCAAACCCAGGTAAAATTTCAAATAATAAAATTATAGATTGTTAAATAAAATATACAAGAAGAATCTTGAATTCACACATAGACATTTGACAATTCAGGCCAACCGCGTGGCAGGAACAAAATGTCCTCTCTTCACAGAGAGCACGTGCGTCCATTTATACAATTCGCATCATAAATACGACACATGAACATTCCACAATTCACGCCGACCACGTGTAAAAGAAAACAAATGGCCGCTCTTCATAGAGAACAGGTCGTACCAGCTTATACAATTCATACCATAAATGCGACACAATCAGGTAATTCGTCTTACCGGTGGCGGTGTATACAGGCACACTCACAATGAGCCACGCACATAGTCAACAACAATACATTCTACCTCTGCCCTACCCAAACAAAATGAGAAAAGTGGTGGCTGACTGATACCATAATTCCTATACAGGTGGCCCGATTTTTTTTCTTATTCTTAGAAATGTGGAAAGTGTTTTGTCGCTTATATTTTGACGACATAAATTCAGAATGACATGTGATAAAAAGTTATCATGCTTGTCGTGATGTGGGATTGTAACTATCCTGTTGTGACCCATGCTTGACTACTTTAACTGTGTACAGTCGAATAAAATCACGTCATGATTCAGACGCGCTTTCAATCCGAACACTGCTGGGACGTTTATCTGCGAGATCATATGATTTCACGTCTGGATTAATTGCGGGTGGTTGCATGGTATTTGATTCGCTATCCAAGCAATTTCGAAAAAACTAAAATCAATCAGGCCACGCCCATTAGCGAACTACTGTTTCTGGAGTGACTGATAAAAAAGTAGGCGGGCCATGTGTTGCTTTCTTTCGTTGAACGATGTGGCTGAATTTGTTTCGTTGTCACTATTGTTTTGTCCTACCCTGGTGATGCTGTTACTTCTCTGTCAATGTAGACCGCCCTACCATTGTGGTGTTTTCGCTAATCTGTCCTGTACTGCAGACTGTCCTACCCTGGAAGCCTGTCTGTCTAGCATCTTGACGTCATCAACTCCTTTGTGATGATGTCCGTGACTGTCGTTTGGTTCTTGTAGAAAATCTTCCCCGTTACCTGGAACACTTGTCCGAGAGTTTTTGTCTCATCCTTAAAGTTGACCGCCCTAGACATACTGGGGATTACTGCAGCAACAACACAGATGTGGAGCAGGAGCAGCCTCATAGTCTCGGAGTGTCATTGAGAAATATCACCATTTCCGTGTAATCAGTGTCTGGCGATGAAACAGGATGATGTCTGTATTGGGTCATGCGTTCAGTGTACATGTATAAGCATTATCAATGCTTCGTTAAGCAACATTCACTCACTTACTATACTTAAGTCTCTTAACAGGATACCACCCCACATGTTTTAATTCAAATTCTACCATGCCCATTAAATGGAAATGAATGACATGGTTGGTTGTGCGCCATCTTGCCACGACGATGGTGGTGGTTGCTCATGCTTTCAACTACAGAGGAGCTGTGATTATTGACATATTGACGTGATGCATCGAGAATATTTCAGACTCACGTCTAATTTAACATATAATCAGTCAATTATTTTATTCTCTAAACACCACCAACCGGTGCATGTATTTACACGTATATATGATTATAAAAAACATGATCGCATTAACTAGTAAACTTTACAGTGCTTCTTCAAAGTATTTTACATGTATATAATTGCATTAAATTTAGACACATGTTTCATTATAGATATATTGTTCGAGCACAGGACTCTTGTATTTATATAGATTAGGCCAATTACAACAGAAAGGAGATGTGTCCAGTCATATAGTTTCAACAAAGGCGGTACATTTTAAAAAAGAGAATGAAATCCTTCGGCAATGGTTGGTGAGTCACAGACAGGGCCAGTTCTTTCTTCTCGTGTTATACCTTTCCAGCGGTTGGTCTCCGGGCAGAGAACAGTTTGAAGTTCGACATAACAGAAATGAGTACGATACAGTGTTTGACATCAATATATATTTTTCAAAGGAGGGTAGATCTTTAAATAGTTTATAATATATGCCTTCCGAGCTGTTGTTATATCACCGTGCCATGTTTGTATAAATCGGTCTTTCAAAGTCGTCTCTATTGTGACAGTGAAAAGTTGTTTCAATACACGTTAACCAACTATTATCTATAGCAATATGATCATTTTTCAGTTTGATAAATGTGTACATACATTTTGATAACTTGATCGGGAAACTGGTTCTTTTCTTTACAGTAAGTCTAAGTTGATACCTTCAAAGCTCTCCAAATACCATATTTTGGGGTTGAGTTTCAAAGTCCAGAGGCATGTTTTGAAACCTTTAGCTGATGTTTTTCTATTACATCAAGATTTTCATATCCCAAACTTCTGAGCCTTATGTAAGAATAGACAATATCATCACATCGAAAGCTTTCATAAGACACTAACACTAACTAACGGTAGATTAACATTACGTGCCCTCTTTAGAAGTACATACATTGCTTTAGTCGCACACTAGATGTGACTAATCGTCTGTTCCTGTGAAAACTAATATGTATAAATATCTACAGCTTCTATTTTTTTCTAATCCGTCATAATATGAAATTTGAGATTTCTCCTAACCCCTCCACCAACAAATATAACTTTTTACTTTGATATAAATTTACAAATATTATAATACGTATTAAAATGCATTCAATGATTTCTTTTAAAAAAACGTCCCCACTTTCTGCCATGTTGATCCGTGTCATCTGCATTTAGCAAGATAAGAAATTGTAAAAACAGTGTCATACATTCATCATCTTTACATTTCATAAGTATTCCTTTAGAACCTTTGTAATCAAGAATTTTTTTTAAGTCATTGAGGTAATGGTGAACAACAGTGGCGATACATGTTCTCCTTTGCGTACTCTGGTCCTGATTTACGAAAGAAGAAAGTACACAGCGAATCGTTTGCAGCCACGCATGACCTGCTATTATTATACAATATTGCTACGCAATGGGATTGCATACCCTCACTGAATTCCGATTTGTTCGGAATTCCGAATTCCGAATGAACATCCGTATATCAGAGGGAGATATTCAGAATTTCTAAATCCCCGAATAAATGGAGACACGATGGGGAACTAATGATTTATCAGACCCTTATCTCTACACGTAGTGTTGCCAAGACGTGGCTTATTACCAATTCTGCAATAATATATAAATAGATTTAGTATTTTCAGTAAGCTTGGACCGTGTGGATTTGGGGCGGTCGGGTAGCCTTGTGGGCAAAGCGTTCGCTCGTCACGCCGAAGACCCGCGTTCGATTCCCGACATGGGTACAATGTGTGAAGCCCATTTCTGGTGTCCCCCGCCGTGATATTGCTGGAATATTGCTAAAAGCGGCCTAAAATGAAACTAATTCACTAACTCACCGTGTGGATTTACCCTACCTTCGTTCTGATTGTATCTTTCTTTGGGGATTTCAAGAGAATCTGGAACAAATTCTGGATTTAATTAATTTTTTATTTCCACATTATCTGATCAAAATTCTTCTATTATGTATTTATCAATTGAGCAATAAACAGGAATCGCTCTTGGATTAAAATCTCCTGCTACCATAACATGGTCGACGTCACTTTGTGAGAGAATGGACTCTTCTATTATTGCAAACATAGCATTTGTATAATGGTGTGATTCTTCTGGTGGTACGTGTACAATACCAAGTAATAGGTCCTGGTCAACGTTAACATATCCTTAGAGATATAAATCCAGAATATATATTCTGGTTCATGCTAAGTTCAGAGACTGATATATAATGCTCATATTTATCCTCGATGATTATAGCCATATCCATAGCTTGATACATTCAGGGCATTATACACAGTCAGCTTGATTAATCGTATTCCAGCAGAGAATTCGGGTGTACTATTAACATCGGGGATTTTATAAGTATGACTCTTAGGATTTGTACTATCTGAATTGTTCTTACCGTTTACTACACTATAATTATCTGTACCGTTTTCAGATGACATGCCATTATATGCTGTCGGACTAACGGGATCGGGTGGTCATGCTCGCTGACTTGGTTGATGCATGTCATCGTATCCCAATTGCTTAGATTGATGCTCATGATGTCAATCACTGGATTGTCTGGTCCAGACTCCATTATTTACCCACCGCCGTCATATAGCTGGAATATTGCTAATTGCGGCCTAAAATAACAAACCAAAGCAAACCTTATCTTTTCCCAATTGGATAGCATCATTTAAAGCCTGACTATTTGTTTTATGATCATTACATCAGTACATTTGGAATTAATGTCATCTTAAGAAACATACTCAATAATTATATCAGCACACAAAGTAACACTTATGCATTCTACATGCATTCTACAAGCCAAGGACCGTTTCCACTTTCTAGTTGATAGAGAGTCTGTCCGGAGAGGGAAAGGTCTGTGGTTCGACCCCGAGCTGCGTCATACCCACATTGTCATATTGTAATTGCTTTTAACCTACATGGCACATGGCATTACATGGATAGAAAAAGGAGTGGTAGGGTCGGTGTCTGTATACTGTGTATGGATTGTGGTATCCATATTAAAACAACGCATTACGTGTTAGTGGGCTTGGACTATAAAACGGAAATAGCACACACACACGCACGCACTCACACACATTGAACTTCACCTACAAGCGGAACTGCTGGGATAATCTAAATGCATGTTGTAGTAGTGCTGTTGCTTTGCGAACTTCTGACTACATGAGGCTGACCTCGAAATATGTTCTGTTCAGTGAACATTTAGCTACATAATGTCTTTATCGCTGGTGTTCTTACCTGGATATGTGTTGAACCACCGTTACAGTATATCACACAACTAGCGTCACTTGCCTTTCTTGTTACAGTGTCTTGTGAACGGATCAGGTGCTTATCTGGTGCCGCCATCATGGTCATCGGATATCAGATGACAGTTCGTCCGCTGTGTCGATACTAGTGACCATAACGCGTGAGTTGAGTATATATACTGCTCTGGGTGCGGAGATATGAAGGAAACTCTACTCACTCACGTAATCAAATTACATTGCTAACTACATTTGAACTATCTAGATGTGTGGCATTTAGATCTTAGAATAAACATTCTTTATTAAAGTGTCTGTTTCTTTAGCTTGCGTTAAGTGATGTTCATGATGTCATTCACTGGATTGTCTAATCTCGATTGTGTACAAACAATCGTCGTAGAGCTGGAATATTGCTACTAATTAAATAGTTAATTTAAGTGACCAACTGTTTATAGTTCCGAACATGTGTACAGTAGGTGAAATAGTTACCTTTTTAAAAAAAACAATTCAAATCTACCACAGAATTATTCTATTAATCAGAAACTCTTTCTACGCACCAAGTCCACTCCCTAACGTCTAAGACATTTGCCGAAAGAACAGTGACAACAAGCAAGACAAACATCTCTAATGGGGGTAAATGACCAACAAAAATGTCACAAGTGGACAAAATTCTGCACTCTTCATTTGCTCAATACTGATCAATGATGTAAGTATAGGCGGCTGAGTGTAACGTGGCATCACGTGCCATTCGTCACCACTCGTCCCTTTCCGTAACCTGCATTCGGCTTGTCCCGGAATAGCACGAGTTGGTCACGAATGATCAGGTGCGTCCATGGAAAGGTGACAGTGACACGTGGTCTTGTGCACAGCGCACAGGTTACACCTCTGATCCAGAGCCCAAATCTTCACTGATCCTTTGACGGAGCAGTACTATTGTGCCGCGACACAATAGTAGGGACTTCCCTGTACTGCCGTGAGCGTGTGTCCCGGCCGAGTGCGTCCCGGTTACCGCTGCATCCTGTTTCCGTTCACACTTTACACATAAGTGCCATAGTAAAAACAAGTGGCTGCAATCATTCGGATTCTGATCACGTAACTCAACCCATCTTTTCATTTTCTTAATGTCAGATCCACAACTTTGAATCTGCAATCTATTACTATATTGTTCCAGGACATAAAGATCTACAACGTCCACGTACAGTCCGTTTGACTCCAAATGAGAACGATGAATTGCAAAATAACTCGAAATCCAGAAAAGTGAATGAAACAGCAATACGGTACTTGACCATGAATACCCTGTACCCAACAAAATCTGAATTTTGTTTAATTTAAGACCTATGACGGATGAAGTTCTTTAAGAAACTATCATGTATTTTTGTATAGAAATGTGTACATGACACGTAGGGGGACAAACCGTGGAAGGCACAGCGCAAGCACGCATGTACTGCACGTTCTGTGGCAGGGGAAATGAAAGAGCGTTAGAGGGGCCGTCTCATGATAATTTCAGTCGCAATTTGACTCGCTCATGCCATAGAGTCAAACGGACTGTAGTTTTCACACTCACACTCGGAGATAATAATCACTGAAGTGTGGTCCCAGCCGTATGCATTGTATAGCAGATCGTATAGTCAATCTGACTCAATCTACACATGACAGTTTACTCCTATTAAGAATAGTCAACATCGTGCGTTCCCTTTGTAGGTAATATTGGCGTGAGACAAGAGTATGGACGAACCTCTACTTTCACCAACAGTGCCCTTATTGATTTGTGTGAACTGCCAATAATACAACTCTTGGGGAAACAACAACTTGGAATCAGCCGTGTTCCATTTTAAGTCACCATACGGTATGACTCATTAGAGGCTCGGTTCGAGTCTCCACATCGGTAAAAAGTGTGAAGCTCTTTTCCAGTCTAGAAATGTAAGTACTGAGATGACTTGAAATAAAAAGACTCACAACATGGGTGTAGGATGATGTTTTTATTAGTGAGAACAACATAATTCTTCAAATGTAGCTTTATAGCTGCAAAAAATAATAATAGTATTACCTCGTGTTAATCACATGGACCAATATTCCAAATGACACAATAGGTAAAATTCAAAGTTATAACCATGTCCTTCTTAATAATTATGTAACACAAAATGACATTTAATTGTGATAACAAATGTACAATTGTAAAATATACTGAGAGAACAATAGTTTCACTGTGTTTGACACACTTACAAATCACACTTTACACAATGTACATATACATGTACAGTTGGCAAACATATGAAGTCTTGTCCAGCATGCGGAGTCTACACAAACCCTGTATGAGTTTTGCAACAGAGGACATTTGTGCAAGACGGACCAGTTAGGAGATAGATTAATGTTAACACGAACTTAGATACCTAATAAAAACAATAAAAACGAAGCTAACAAAACACGCAGTCCAAACGTGTACATGTCGGCTTTATTTATAAATACACAAATGAAATGAAATAATATAAAACATTAGAACAGTTAACAAATAAGCCAGATTCCCGTTATGCAGGTATTGCCATGGCGCTCAACAGTAGGAAACAATTGTGTCATATATGTGGTGTCGGATTGTAAACATAAAATGATACAAAAGTACATATTACAGCTAGATACCTCGCGAAGACATGGATCAAGTTGGAATGTCAGTGAAACGTACAAGCATTATATGTCAAAGCTTAGATGATATAATGATGCGTACTCCAAATTTGTCGACAGGTGAAAGCAAAGGCACGAAATAAATACGCATGTAACAACATATTGAAAAAAATATGAAATATCGCGTCGTGAAATTCGATAAAGTTCGCTTCTTTGAGGAAGTGAGTTAGTACTTATACGCAGGAGAGTTGCATAGGGAATGGGCGCAGGGAGGGTAATTCATGAAGCACAATGCACTGTACTTTCATCTAAACGGCCGCGCCCGCGGAGCTACGACGACATTTGGTGTCTTTTTTCAAGCCTCGTCCACCAACACGAGATTATGATGTCGATAACTTGTTGAAGCCTTCCCATAATTTTAAGTTCTGTTGTTTGCATTTGACATGTAATTGTCGCCGGTTACCCGGTACTCCATGCGAGGCGACATACTCCAGGATGGTGCGTGGATAGTTCTTGGGAAACTAACGGTTTTTCGCACGCTATTTTAATGTAAATATTCTTTGTTTTGCAGGCGACCGCCTACGTGATCTAGTAGATTCATACTTAAAGACGTTAAAGTATAATACTTGAAGAGATCGTGGCTGGCGCTCGCCATTAAAGAGATAAACTGTGGTCTGGTCGGCTCGAAGTCAGTATACCGTGCCTGAGCTGGATTGCTATGTTAAGTAAATGAGTGAGTGAGTATGATTTTACTCCACTTTTAGCAATATTCTAACAATAGCACAGTGGGGACTCCAGAAAAAGGTTTCAAACATTGTAGCCCCGAGGGGAATCAGACCCTGGGTCTTCGGCGTGACGAGCGAACGCTTTAACCACTGGGCTACGACGCCGACCTAGTAGTTATGTGAAACTGCGTCTTGGTATCTCAGTGGCACTAGAAAACCGACATCAGTGGGGACTAGTACAAGCAGACAGACAGACAGACGGACATGTACACGAGTGTCGCAATAATCTTGCACGCGACGTTAACGCGGCATTAAGCTTCATTTCACCTCACCTGATGTCTAAATTGTGGCACGTTAGATTTTGAATGATTTGAAAAAAAAGAATCTTCCTCATGATAAAGGTTATCTGCATGACCTATTTGTGCAGAATGTCACATGAAAGAGCCCCAGATCTGATATCATGTGTTCACAAAGACATGGAGGCCAGCGGCCCACATGACATAGTGTTACATATCCTATATAAATGAAAACATAGTTTTAGCATGTAACAATTAAAAGGGTAAAGGATAACCAATCAAAACAAACAGAAGATTTCATCCCTGTACGACACACGCGTGACCTTTACATTCAGTACATTCTATTTTAAGGCCGCGTGGAGAAAATATTTTCAAGTTTGACTTTTTTTAATATCCGGTCAGTCATAATAATTTATTTTCACCTCGACTCTCGAACCGGTTAATATAAAATGCCAATGCAAGATATTAACCAGTCTTGATTATCCACTGAAACAGATACCATTTTGCGTAAAAGGCAAAATAGTTGTGAAAATGATATGGCTGGGCAATCTAAAACCGGTAATGATACCAGGTGTTAGCGAAAAGGGTAAGGATGTCCTGCCCTACCGGAAGAACCCGCAAATCACACAAATAAGTAAGTATTTATTGTCTGACGCTGTACAGCAATACTCCTGCAATGTGATGGCGGCCTGTGATCAAACAAGGGGTCGATGAACGAACAAATCTAGTGAGACAATGGTGCATTTACTGATTTTGTTGAAACGATTAATTGGTTTTGAATTAAGCCTGTTGTGTAAACGTGCAGCGATTCTACAGCACCTTAGTAAAGAAAAACGTTTAAGAAATATATTCGTTTTGAAAACAGTGTGTGTGGAAGGTGGGGGTTTGGTGGTGTCAGTCTTTATGCCTCGCCCCAAGTACTGCTATCAATTCAGTGTCTCCATGTTCAAGGTCAGTTGACACGGATTAAGTGAGTGAGTGAGTTTGGTTTTACGCCGCTTTTAGCAATATTTCAGCAATATCACGGCGGGGGACACCAGAAATGGGATTCACACATTATACCCATGTCGGGAATCGAACCCGGGTCTTCGGCGTGACGAGCGAACGCTTTAACCACTAGGCTACCCGACCGCCCCGACACGGATTAAGCCATAAATGTAAACAACAGTAATAATGGGAAGTGACATAGGTGCACAGCTCGTTCAGGATGCCTGAAAGTCAATGGGAATTAACAATTATGATTAAGTGATTCTAGATATATACATGCCATGGCTACAGTGTAATTGGCCTTCAGATAAAACTGTTCATCCATACCATGGATGTTCCACATCGGTCGCCGTGACAATACAGTTCCATTTGATGTTTTGCAACAATGGAGGCTGTCACACTTTGACTATTACTTGCACGATCTCTATACTTTCTGTGTCACATTCGATATGAAGGATGAGGTTTCATGATCACCGTCTTTCACGGTACTTGGTCCTCGCCCTGTTGGGAAGGAGATAACGATTTTATTTATACGCGTTCAATCATGAAGAACAGGTATCCACTCTTAAAAAAGTAGGGAATCATGAAACATTTATGAACAAAGATAAAAATTCTATGCAAAAACATGTATATCTATAAAAACAAATTCTATAGTTTGCACGTGCGTTATTCTTTTATTCGACTTATCACACGGATGTGACCTACTTGATTGCATTCATTGTTTGTGTTAGAACAAGTGATACGGATCTTGCAACAGGAAAAAGGCATGCTGGAAACTGACAACATGCAGCTTACAGTGGCCAATGCGTTCAATGAGTGACAGCCTGTGATTAGCAGAATATGGAACAGGTACGAACAAACCATGAATTCATGATCTTATGTTGACTATGCTACCTTTATTTAATGACACTTCGAACAATATTTCCACTATATGGTGTGTCAACTTTTTGCGTAGGGACATGTTTGGTATAACCACTGGCACAACTACAATGTAATCAGCGCGAACCTGTGATGTGACCCCAGGATCATTGGATACTTTCACGACAGAGGGAAGCAACTGTTAGTTGCATTGTAGCGCTATATGTCTAACTATAGCTAAATAAGGCTTGCACCTAGATCATAGAAGGGATCAGGCGATATTACTAATTTACATCCCATGTATATATCAACTTGTTCTCGTCGCTATATGGCTGAAAAGATGTCGATGCGAGGTTAACTTTTAACTCACTCACGTCTATGAGTCTTTCAGAGCCAACCCTTTAGCTACTGCACAACATTCCTATCTGCATACAATGTTTTGGCGCCAGTGATCAAATAGTCCACTGAATTTTGTAATTGAAGACAAACAGTATACAGAACTGTGCACAGTATGGCCTATAATCTCCCATCTTTGTTCGTGTTATTCCAGTTCAACCTTTCGTCGGATGAATAGCTGACAGTGAGTTTTGGATTAAGTGCATTCTCCTACTTGTGGGAAAGCAGCCGCGTGATCTGGTGTGACTCTATTTTTACAGACTTTGAGGGTGGTAGTCGACATTTTTGTGCTGGGGGCCTGGTTGTCCCTGGTAAGTATAGTATTCGGGGGCTTACCATTCTATATAAGACGACAGAGTCATGCTCTTTAATTTGAAAATGTGTTGTTCAAAGTTTCAAAAAGAGTCTCCAAAACAGTATTAATGTCGTTTGTTGGGGTGCGACAAGGTGAGGAATTGGCAGAGAGACTTCAGAAGTTTCTGTTCACCAGCACTTGTTTACTGAGTAGTCGTCAGATAACCATTGGGCTCACAACTTTGTGCCAGTAAGGAGGGTTCGTCAGTTACGTTGCGGCAGTATGCATGTTGTATTGACAAGGTCTAATGTAAAGACAAGTGAATATAGCGAGCAGGCACTTTCTGTGATATAGAGAAAATTCAATGCATGGTCACTCGCAATATCATCTACTGTGACCAGCTAATATATGTATCACCAACGAAGCCGTCTTAGGTTATTTGTTTACCCCCTGCTGCCGTATGTGAGACAATGATTGTAAAGAGAGAAGATATACACAACAGGAATGTTGAATCATGTCTATTCTTATCTTCAGAATACATTCATGTTTTAATGTCGATTTAGTGTTTATTTTGTTATTTCGTTTCACTCTTGTCAAAGTGATCGGTTGTAGATTTGTAAGTGAATAAAATGTAGAGCATTTTGTAATTCTCAAATTATCTTTTTTATCATTGAGCCAAAAACTTTGCAGCAAAGTGACGCTTTGCCATTGAGAAATAATATTAAACGTTTCATCAACCCATCAATCCAAGTTGAGAAATGATTGCTTTTCTATCACGCATCGTACGTTAGAAAATGAAATGAAAATATGTCACACTTACTATTATGGCAAAGACTGAAAAGAAAAGAAAGAACTAATTAAACAAATTAAATATTAAAGAAGTCAGTACATGCCACTTAAGGTTGGTCGTTCAATGCATGATGAATGTTTACAATGACTTCGATAATTTAGGCTTGCCATCTCCAAGTCAATCTATTGTGTCCAGACATATTTGAATACGTCAGCCATGATGTTCCTTGAGAACTTACTACAATGTTCTTTACTTCGTAACTAAAGATTATCTAAAGTAAATATTACAAATTAACGAGGAGAAAATAAGCTGCCATGCACGCCGTAGTTGTACTTCTATGTATGGTTTTCACGAGGTTACTGACATTGATTTAATAGTCGTGTACTATCCAACACTATGATGTTGCTGGGAAGTGCTATGAAGTCTATGCTGGTGGATATTGAAAACGTGTAACAGTTTCAGGAGCGACTTACATTAGCCCAATAAACACACATTGAACACATTGAGAGATATGGTGGTACGTGCATGCTTACCGGACGCATACAATCACTAGAATGATTACAATCGCCACCATCATCGCCATCCCCACCACAGCGGCAAATGTGAAAGCGATCCAAGCGTTTTCTGTACCCTCCTTTGATTTCCTTTCGTTGTTTTCCTCTGAAATATATACTAATAATAGAAAAGAGTCCCCGTGCGAATACCTGTTGTTATTTCAAAAATAATAGTTGAGGCTGGTTCTTGGTTTATTAGTGAAATCGAGGGTCCAAGACAGGAGAACGCCCACAATACACAGATGTGCATCCAGGTATATGACTACTCTATTTTACACAAAGTCCCCATTGTTTTAAAGCGAACTTGCTGATTGTGACAACAGATACATGCAAACGTAATTACAGTAGTGGAGTACATCATTATAGCTTTAGAGCAATGCTTATGAAAAACTGGCATAAATCCAGGACTCGCTCGTGTTTTGTTCTGCAACCTAAACATTGGTAAGTAAAGGGGTGCAGTAAAAACATAGACTATTTTAACTAGATAGATAACTAGTTGTATAAACATATATCCTTGTTAGGTGAGGCTGGTTGAAATGTTCATGCACGCGTGTGTGCTTGCGTGCGTGCGTGCGTGCGTGCGTGCGTGCGTGTGTGTGTGGGTGTTTGTGTGTGTGTGCCTTAGTTTCAAATGGATACCCCGGTCAGACAAAGAGAACTGACTCAGAGCCAACCATTATTTGTGATACAGATCGTGTGGTAATAATAGATGACATGGCAAGTGTGGTGTCATCGGGCTCCAGCGGCTCCATGGCTCTCGTGGTGTCAACCACAGGGTTGCCTGGTCATCCTGTCGCTGGGTCCTGCCAACTGTTTTGTAAAAATATCTTAGCCATATACAGGGGAAGGTCATCTGTCACTCAACTATTTTCAATCGTTTTTGCAAATGCAACTTCAGAACGCATCAACAAATTTGCTTTGTGTACCTAAATTACATTTGTAATGTCATACCTTCACAAAAATTTCCCTTTTTGCCATCTTTACACCCAACTGTACACGTTCCATCTTCGTGACTACAAATGTTGTTCATACAATTCTTGCTGCACCCTTTGTTGCATTCATCACCATACCAGCCTGCAATACATCCTTCTGAACACAGACCAGTTTCTATGTGACAGTGAACAGTGTTTGTGTGAGGACGAGGACGACAGTGCGCACTGCAGATTTTGTCACATGCGTCTCCATATGTGCCCCAGGAACACCAGCTGTTACCACAAACGCTCGGTACTGCAACAGAGGAACATAAACAATATAGAGCAGCAGACACAACTTGTTTACTCTTTATGGAAAGGGTTTTGTCGCTTTTATTTATTGAGATATATAGTTTTCTGGTGGTTACAAAAGTAACACATACATTGACTACATTCTGATTAGTTTATTCTGTATATAAACAAAAAAGCTAACACATAGTAAGGATAATATATGACTTGACAACTGAGATTAGTACAGTATTCCTGTCATTATGCAGTTTTACATGGCTAAGTACTATAGCGTGTATCAGTAGAGGTCAATGAAGCCTATACTAATGGTGCAGTATATCGTTTGGTTGGTTGTCGTTGTTGTTTTGCGCCAGTATAAACTGCCGGGCCAATACTAGATTTGACCAAAAGACTATGAAGGGTATAAAACACTGCAACGTTATGGTTCACAACAAAATGATTATGTCCGCATCAAATAAATCCCCTTCGAATAACCATTTCTTGTTTATTTCATATTTAACCACCATCACACTTTGGTGTATGCCTTCTTTTCCGGCAGCTTATTTATAAATGAAAGCCTACTTTTGCTTTATGTACTCTCCTATAGAAATACATGAGCGAATAAAAAGATGTAGGTAATATTGACAATGAATGAAACATTATACTCACTGAAGACGGTCACAAGTATGCATAACGTGAACATTTCCGAACTTGAGTATCTATCTTTCCTCGCTTGACCTGGAAAGAAATAACGATTCTATTGACATTTGGACATCCTAATTACCAAGTTGGCAGCTAATAGAAAGGGATGTGGGAACAATTGTCTTTATATCGACATTAAGCCTACATGGAGATGTATCATAATGTAGACCTTGCTCCAGGTGTCGCGATCACTTATATATGCTAGAAGATTATGATCCTTTTCAAGGCAGTTGCTACGGGATCGAACTACGAGTGAAAAGGGCAGACTTTCTTCAAACACAATAATCAAGCTTCTTTTTTGCTAAAAACAAAACAACTACATATGCCTCTCGTAGATACATCTCATAATATGCCCATTCCTTGCAAATTCAAAGGTTTATATTATGAAGGTCATAGACCCAAGTGCGTACAATACAGCGCACTGTACAATCATTTTACAAGTAGATTCGCATGTTTCATTTCTGCTCCTGGGGGCATATTTGAAACATCACATAACAGATTTTACATGCTGAAGATTTGTGGAGGGCATAAGGCGAATATATTGTTTGAGTAAACATTGATTCGTATATTCATTGGGAATGTATATTGCTTTCAAATGCCTTTTTAGGATCGGCATATAAAGTCGAAATGACACAGATCTTGTTTAGGTTACTACAACTACATCATCATTTAGATTTTTGGAATTATATTTCTCCTGGTATCAATATTAAGTTTTATTCATCCAACTCGAGCACGAGCAAAATCTGTGGCAAAGTACACAAGGTCTGATCTATTAAATATGTCTCTGCTTCTAGGCGTATGCTATAAAACATGCATATCTAGTACTATATGATAACATGTTGGTCCATTTGTGGCTGTACATGTCTTTCAATCTCGCTTGGAAAAGGTTAAGAAAACTAGTTATACATCATCCAACAACTGGGTAAGGCCTGAACTAAATAGAAAATATCTACCATTAGTTGCCCAGTTCTGTCTACGTACTGAATCGAGATTAAATAGCATTTCGTATGACTTACGGGGCAGTCTATGAGATGGCACATGAAGTAGTGTTAGCAATTGTTTACAGAAATTCTGCTCAGGCTTTATAAACAATGGCTACCCTCCCCTATTGAGAGTGTTAATTTCCTTTACCAAGATAATGATTACATGCTAGATATTTGTCCTTTCTACTACCTCTAATCTTTAATGTCCCCATATTTGGCACCCATAAAGAAGGATGGGATAAATATTTTAATCAAATATTTAAGAAATGTCCGAAGAGGGATTTCTCCACGTCTAAACCAATTTAAAAGCATTTACTCATGACCTTTTACCCCTTTAACGCCAAATGTGACACTGCCCTTGTTTAATTTAAAGATGGAGTCAACACTAGTCTAAGCTATTTATATGCTAATTCAACTTCTTCAATTTCATTACGAAACCATATCGTTCATGCTAAAGAAGGTTTACATTTAACTTCCATGCTGAACAATAGTCATTTGGAATATTCAGCTGATCTTGTAATCCACTTACTCTGTCAGAAGTATATGTAACATTATCAGCAAAAACCAATGGAAACCATTTCTCCAGCCAATAATATCACACTGTTCCATAACAATTTAAAATATATCAAATAATTTAATGTCTTTTAAAAACAAGAATTAAACAAGAACTTACATCATCAAAACTACCCTTTAATTAAATTGAATGATAATAATCATCCCTCGCGATGGAAATGTCCACAGAGTCAAGCAAGATATGCTTCACAGCGAACAGTTCATCACAAGGGACTAAGAATGGGGGATCTTCGCCCTTCCATATACAGGAAACTACAATTGTAACGAACTCAAATTGACCACTTATTTTAGTTCGTTTTAACCGCAGTTCGTTTTAAGCATATATACAACATCTATACAGCAAATTGCCGGGACCAAGAATTAAGTTTGTAATATCCGTCAGTTCGTTATAAGCGTGTTCATTATAAACGTATTTTACTGTATATGGAAGGGCGAAGATCCCCCATTCTAAGTCTCTTGTGATGATCAGTGCACTCGGCGCCAAAAGAAACTCCAGCAAAAGAGACATACACACACGGATGTAGGTAAAGAAGAGATGTCTACAATGTGTACCACTCAATGACAAAAATTACAATCAGTCAAGTGTTACCACAGAGCGTCTTTATTCTTATCGCGATATGAAGGTATTTCCAAACGCTAATCCTGCACGAGACAAACAGTGCATCTCGAGTCATGGATCTATGACGTCTCATGTGATGCGTTCATGAGCGTGGGTTCACACAAAAGAACAATATGTTCGTTTGTGCATTGAACCCACTTTATATCTCTTGAATATGAGGACATATGGACATCGTCTGAAAATGAAGGAATATAGTGAGTGAGTGAGAGAGTTGGGTTTAACGCCGCTTTTAACAGTATTCCAGTTATATCGCGGCGTGTCAGCTTAATGTGGGAGGAAAGCCCGAAGTGATGCAGGTCTCAGACGTTTACCACTTCGGTGAAACCCACGAGCACGGGTATGGTGCTGACAAACCTAGAAACATATTCGGGGCGAATCGGGATTCGAACCCACAATCATAGGTTTGTGGCGTGCCCAAGGGACATAACTCTGCATAGCGAATCGCGGCGCCTTAGACGACTGGGCCACCCGTGACCTGAAGGAATATGATACCTATTTATAGCTATCAACCTGTTTACGAGGTATCTGTGGGTCGGAGAGTTGAAAGATAAAAAAAACCCTGAGTAATTCAATCCTTAAATTGGGTACTCTCTCAGGCAACACTGCCTATGATTTTAAGGACGGGAATTCGACAATAAGAAGGCGAACATATTTTCAAAGTAAGGGTTTTACATTTTATGTGACTAAGAATTGAAACTGAACCTTCCTCTGCTGAACGAGTGATAAGAACACTTAAAAAAACATGTACAGGTATTTTACTTACAAACAATATAAACTTATCATTACCTAGATATCTTTCAAGATGAGGTCGAAGACTATAAACACAGGCCGCATAGATCACTAAATAATACCTACTGACATTAATAAGAAGAATGAAGCTATCGTGTGGAAAGAACAATGCGTTGACACTTTGGTGAAGAAAGTTCTCAAACCAAAAGCCATAACCAAATATAAGCCTAGGAAAAGACCCTTTAAAATTAAGGTTGGAGACCAAGTGAGACTGTGTCATCTTTGACATGCCTTTCAAAGAGACTATCACGAAAAGTGGATAGAAGAAATATTCATCATCAGGAGACGATGCTACAGGAGTGGAATGACTATCTACCTGCTGAAAGATATGGTAGAGAATTCGGTTAAGGACAGTTTTTACGAAAACGAATTGCCGAAAGAAGACAAGCCTCTTTTACAGTTCTCAATAGTGGAAAGAGAGCTGGATCCCAGAGAACAATCTCAAATAAGTGTAAGTAGCGAAATTGTAGTGACTAATCCCAGTTGCATTCTGTCAGCCATGGAGTCCACATGTCCAGAATGTGAGATGACTTTCTCGAGGAAAGAAAACCACCATAAATCGTCGTCGCCACCACCACTATCACCGCCGCCGTCGTTGCAATGCCTACCACCGCCACCACCTCCATACCCTCAGCCACCACAGCCACAACTACCACTTGCACCGCTCAGCTCCCAGGCTTTATTTCCGACACCGCCCGGCAAAGTCCGGCGGTCGTCGTGATACGGTGTCAGTACATTATGTGTAGGAGAAGCCACAGCCAAAACTACCACTTGCATTCGTGACCAACTCGTGTTATTCCGGGACAACCCGAATAGCGACTCGTGCCCCTCTCATGGCCATTTTTGCTACCGGGTTCGTCTTAGCACAAACAGGCATACCTAAAACAATTATCAAGTCGTTGCGTTATGGTTCACATATACTTCCCCATATATTATATATATTTCAGATGCAATTTAAAGCACATCTGGACATGCCGATTTATAAAGTATGATTAAACACATTAAACTGTTCTTGGGTATATTTTCAGATGCAAGACACATGTAAAATCAAAAATTATTTGTGAGGGATTCTTTGACCAAGAACTTGAAATCATACGCGCATTCTGATTGGTTTGTCGTATAACATAACATTCATCGATAGGGCGACGAGTCTTCTTGCAGGTGACGGAAAGGGGCGAGTGGTGACGAATGTACCACTTGTACCGCTCAGCTCCAAGGCTTTATTTCCGACACCGCTCGGCAAAGTCCGGCAGTCGTCGTGATACGGTGTCAGTACATTCTGAGTTAGAGAATTAGTGGCCCCAAAATGTCATTCTCTCGAGACCTAAAGGCATTCTCAAACCATGTTTTGACTTGATATATGTTATCTCTTGTATGTTCTCTACCGTATTCTAGTATTGAAAATGAATTTGTAACTACGATTCCTTTTCATAACATATGTTCAGCGCTTTATTTTGATAATTACATCTTCAGTTTAGGTATAGTAGTTAGTTTGCTATTATTTTTCCCCCGTGTGTAGAAACACATGTTGGCTAGGCACCCCAGTCTGTTGTATTTCCCGGCGATCCAGGATAGTCTGTTCTCCCTGATGTCAGCATGCTGTATATTTAAAGGTTTTTTTTCGAGATCTCGTGTCTTCACCCTCCAGGTTTCGTTAAGTCGGTCACGGTTGCCTCGCTACTGGTTTGATCAGGTTCGAAACTCAGGTTCCGTGACACTTATCGATCTAGTATTGACTTAGTCTAGTTATAATGAACTAAGTTACTAGGGTTTGTAATACTCAGTTTTTCCAGTAATTCGTGGATAACCAACCTTTTGTATTCAATTTCCCTCCTCCATATATATGATACTAGTCAAGGATTGAGGATATCCTGGAAGTGCCTTACAGAAACAGGTTACAATACACAGAATATTATTCAGTGCCTGTACTTGAGCTAAATCGCTTTAAAACTGACGGCGTAGTTCCTTGTCAAAGAATGGTATTATTAGAATTTGAGAAATATGTTTAAGTTAGAAAACGTGTGCTGACATTGTTGTGTGTTTTCTTTTTGGCATAAAACAGTAATTATATGCTCATCTGCATATATCTTGTTATAAGCAAAGGAACGTATAACCTTGCTAAATGAAAAAAAACAGTATAACACGCTCATGCTTAATGGTCGAAGTGGTCCCTTTATACCTAGGACCGACAGTTTTGTATTAAACGTAATCAACTCCAACTAAGAAATCATTACACTCGCAGTTTTGTTTGTTTGTTGTTTAATCACGCACTCAGCAATAATCAAGCTATATTGACCACGGTCTGTAAATAATCGAGTCTGGACCAGGCAATCAAATGACTGACATCATGAGCATCGGTCCATCCGATCCCGTTAGTCGCTGCTTACAAGCATACTCGCATTTGTACCATGTACTGTACAACTTGAATTGTCTTAATTACATAATTCAGTTGTCAATAAAATGGATGCATTTAATAGGAGTATGCAATAAAAGGACATTTTTTAATCATGTTTTATCATTCTATTATCAAGTTTACGTCAAAAACCTGGATTCCCTTTACCAACCGTCAGTCTTGATTACCACCCAAACTCTCATCATCAATATTGTAATAGTAAACGTTTCTCATGAAAGCAGATACTTATTTAATATTTATTTTTAAAGTTACATGACTTAATCGTTTGAGAGTAAGATAACGGAAATTATTATGATGAAAACTAACTTGTTTTCGCATCACAAACATTTATCATTGACAGAAACCTATCTGGTATCAAAATTGTCTTCTTTTGAATGTTTATTGAAGAGGAGATTTCTACATGACAAAATTGCATTTTTTATATAGACAAAGATGCCGGACACAAAATAATCTCCTCATTTAAAGGTACCAGGGTCGTTATCATACTCACGTGAGATTTAGCTGAACGTTTATTATTAAAGATCAACATAATTGTCATTATTTTGGACAATAATTGAGTCATCTTACATTCCCTTTCTTAACACTCAAACACAAAACTACTGTTTCTGGTTGCATAAATTTTGCCGTCAACATATGGTATTATTCATGTTCAACAGTTGCGTCCCGTGAACCTCCACCGGAAGCTTGGTCAGAGCATGTGTGGGGCAGTAAGAAACAGGTCGCTGTGAGGAATGAGGAAAGGTGCCCGATGAAGCGAACGTAAAATATTGCCACCCCTGCGTGTTCTGCAGCGTCTGTGTGCTCTCTATATGTGTGCGTCCGACAATCTGATACAAAACTACCAAACAATTTCAATTTTAAAGGCTTTAATGGAAAGATTTCATAATTAGTACAGTCCATCAGTCCATACGTAGCAATTAAATCGTTTTCACTCATAAAGCAAATTAAAACAATCATGCATTTTTTAAATGCTCTATATTTTAGCAGATTCCTTCAAAACGGTGATCGACCATACAGTCTTTTTACCCGTAGCTTTCCCCAAATCAATATACCAAAGGTATTCATGACAGTAGACCCCAGCCTAGTTTCGTTTGAGTTTGTATCTCAAAAGTCGCTGAAGCGAAAAGACATCTTGCGACGCGAGTCATTTCTTAACGCGATGAAAACTGATTTAAAAGGTCCCATCCCTTACAAACAGCTTGTTGGGACCAGAGAAGGAGGCTGGGATTAAGATAAATATCAGACAAATAAACTTTCCAAACATCAGTCGGCATGGTTACACGTGAAATGAAACTTAAACGATGTAAACAGATTTTATATACCAAGGCATTCTGTAGATCAGTGACGTGGTTACTATAATTCACAAATCCGAGTTTGTATGTGTACATGACTCGCGGATATGGTGGACTGCCTTCCTCAAGGTTTGTTAACACAGTATGTGCCGGACGCGCTAAGCTACCTAGTTTCAAGCTGTGCGACAGCTATTAATAGATACGGTGGCGAGCCTTTGCCACCCGATCCCGTCGCCTCTTACGACAAGCATAGTCGCATGTACCCCGGAGGGTTTACATATCGGCTGAAAGAGACTGTTTTAGAATAAATGTATCCTAACAAAAGCGTTACCTCGTGAACATTGGAAGCTTCAAGAACAGAAGCTGCTCCTCATCTCCGTTGTAGGGTGATTATTAAGGTTTTGTTTCTTGCAATCAATTGCAATCTATTTATCTTTCCACAGAGAATATTGTGCACACAAGTACCTAATGATAATCATGCAAAGCAACGGTTTATTTACAATCAATATGAACATCAAGGGGACAAATATAAGAAGTCTCCTTAGTCAGGATAGATCACCATGTCCCAATGTTAGTCGTATCGTCGTATTAAGAAGAGAATCGGGTGGTCGCAATGTCTGACCAGGCTGGAGTGTTCATGCCATCAGCTCTATGTACAGGCTGTCGTAATAAAGGCTATTCCTGACTGACATAAAACAACATTCATTCACACACTGGCCTCATGCTTGATAACAGAACAAACACACAATTACAAGAGGACACTGTGAGCCCAAATTGACGCCAACTAGTGTAAAGAGATCGATCATGTGATATTTCCCTCATGGAATATCACATGTTCGATCACAGAGATACATATATTGGTTTAAGCTACATACATTGAATATAAACAAGGAAAGTTTTGAAGTTCGACATTTAATACCAAACGTACCTATTTGCCACACACCAGTGAAGTGTGAAATAAGTGTGTTTCACTCGTATAGATCAAAAACAGTTATGTCACCTCACAAGTTACAGCTACCTAGGTCGGGTACACATTTAGGAGTGAGTATGTTTTTTAGCAATATTCCAGCAATATCACGGCGGGGTACACCAGAAATGGGCTTTACACATTGTGCCCTTGTGGGGAATCGAACCCGAGTCTTCGGTTTGACGAGCAAACGCTTTGACCACTAGGCTACCCAACCGCCCCTATACATTAAGGATATGAGTACAGGCAAGATCGTTAAACAAGGAGCAAGACATACATGTAAAATAGCGTTATATAACATTAGGTGAGGAATAAAGTTATCGTTTGAATAAGCTTGAGTGTTCAGCAATATTCCATCAAAATCACGGCGTGGGACACCGGAACATAGGCTCCAAGACGAGCCAACGCTTTAATCACTTGGTTTCCCCAGCGTCCCGTTTGAATAAGATAAGATATGAATATTCATATATACATAACTCAAAATGTTTGGAAAACATGGAACAAAATAGTTACCTTGATGATCGAAAAATGTTTATACACTATGACCTATATACACACAACTACATATATATATATATTTCTAGTTTTACATTTCGTATTTACTTACCGAAATATCTGAGTGTGTTCGTCTATAACAAACACCTGAAGACTGACAGTTACAAGTGGCTGCACAAAGAGTCTTACAAGGTCAACCAACCAGATATATAAATAGATATACATGCGTGCACTTATGTAGGTTCAGTTAAAAGCTATCGGGGTAGCTCGGGGTATGTGCAGCTAGTGTGACATTGTTGTATAACGTATATTGATTTCAGTACATTATGACCCCACAAGTGCTGAACTGGTGGCCGTATGCTGTATGTTGATTTTCCAAGAAAGCAATTCAAATGAGGGCATTTTTTAAGAATATTGCTACAGAAAGTGTATCAAATGTATTTGGTCAGTAAGGCTCTTATCTTTTTCCCCAAAATCACAATATTATGACAGTAAAGCAAGGTTGGCTTCACGCGAACTACAATGGCAGAATGTAGTCGGTGTGGGATGCTGACTCAATGGGTTCAAAGAATATGAATAGAGGTACCTGTTATTTGAACACATGAACTATACTATATTGCCCTAAAAGAGCAACGTGTCCAACTAACGCATTAAGAAGCTCACGGCGGATATTCAGCTTGTAGTTTAGGTTGTGATTTCCGCTGCTGATGGCATATATTTATGATATACAGTTTTCTGATCATCAACACAGAAGTCCCTCACAAGGTGAGAATAGGACAGGCTGTCTTCAGAAGTACCATCCGATGCAACATCCGCTTCACGGTCTTGCACTTCCCTGAGTTGTTCATCATTCGCCTCGGTATCAAGTGGTTGGCCTTCTAGATTTACATCTGCATCTGCTATTTCCCAATACATGGACGCGGGCTGGTACGCCTCCAAGTAGTGGTCTGCTTGATTTGTCCTATATTGAAAGAAGGTTAAATAACAGTAAAAATATAGCGTTTGATAAAAATGCAATTGATATCCTTTGTGGAAGTATTTCTAAAAATGAATTATTAATGCAAGAGAATAACCAGCCAAGATTATCTGCCAAAACAGATTCCACCTGGCATATATGGCAAAAAGTTGTGGAAATTATATGAATGGATCACTGAAAATCAGTGATGATACCAGGTGTTCGCGAAAAGGGTAAGCATATCCTGCCCTACCGGTAGCACCCTCCGTTCACACAATTTGCATATATAAAGTAAGTATTTATTGCCTGCAGTATAGCAGTACTCCTGCCATGCGACCTCAACCTGTTAACAAACCAGACAATGAAGTGATCGATGAACAAGAAAATCCAGTGAAACGAGAGTACCATTCCTGGCTATATGAATCTAATACAAACGGTATGTTAATTCTGAATTACGTCTGAAGAAACATGTAAATATCAAGTTCCGTGTATTTAGAGGTAACCGGTTCTCGAAACTTAATGTTGCATCTATCACTAACATTGATCAAACCCTTTTCAAAGCAGGGTCTCATCCTACCAAGTTTGATGAAAAATGCATAAATAATGTTCAGCACGTGTAACCACAAGCATTTGTGAGTTGTTTTTCTAATCATGATCTTTAACTTTGACCTTTTCATGACATATGCAAAATTAATTGCCTAGCGCTATATGAAAGAAGTCCATGGTGGAATGGTGTGAATGATCTTTGTGCAGAAGTAATTAGAAAAAGGATCGAGGGATTGGTCAATTTCAAGCAGTTCTGCTTCAGCATCATAATCCAAGATTTGTTCATGGCGTTAAAAAATTCAGTCGCCATATTTACTTCCCCAATTTTAAGTATCTGCTTATCTGATTTCATGTACAACACAAACCCCACTGATGCGTTACAAGGCGCCATGTTCGACATTTTTGCTGTATCAATGCACCACTTTCACTTTACTTTCTCGATAAAGGGAAAGGAAATTATGAAATTTAAAGTAGGTGAACGTTTTATCTTTGGACAACTGATGAAAACGAAATCATTACAAGCAAATAACATCCAGTTGTTTTCAATCTACAGCTTATTATCAATTGCTCAGACGCTGAAAAACCTCGCAGTCATCTAACAGTAAGGATAATGACCCTCACTTCTACACACACGTTCTACATATCAAATGAACTAATCACACACGTTCTACATATTAAATGAACTAATCACACACGTTCTATATATTAAATGAACTAATCACACACGTTCTATATAATAAATGAACTAATCTCCTTGGTCCAAAATTGTGATCGACATAGGCGGCTGGAGAATTCGGCTCCGAAACTCTATGTTTACGGAAGTTAGCATGTGTAATTTGCAAAATGTATAAATATACCTTTTTGCATATTATTTGCTGGTTTAAGTATTAAATGCTTACCTTCTTGTTGATGAATATTTTCGAAGACACATGCAGCTTGCTAACAGGATTCCCACAAGACACAGCACTGTTGTCAGTCCTATTATGATGTAGTTGCTATGAACCTCCGGTTTCGTACCTGCTGAATAAAATGATGCTATGTTAATTTAATAAGACATTTACAATGCCGTTAAATACAATCATGTTGGAATAGCCACGAGGAGAGAGCACGGTATCGGTCTGTCAAGCGCTGAAGTTTTTGTTTGTGCTGGGTATTCAATTTTGTTTCTTATTGTTTTGCAGATACATCGACGAATACATAGGACTGTCTAACACGACGGAATGTGAAGACCCAGGCACTCTCTATTAACCGATCTAACAGTATTCCCGATCCCGTTAAATCATAGTTACAACATCATTATTCAAACTCCGGAAACTGTCTATTCCAGACGCTGGCACAGATTTTCGGTCTCATTCTCCAGTTTCCTCTCTGTATCGAGGCATTGAGAGGATTACTGTAACAATATCTCTCACAACATGAGGCTTGTGTCGGTACGTGAGTCCACTGTACGCGTAGACTACTTGAAACAAGTTAAGAACGCCCACAAATGGACGGATGTGTGTTGAAATACCTACCAGCCATGACATGACTTCTTCCGATATACGTATCTATATTGCATGTCTATACATATGGATATTGCATAGCTATGTCTTATTGTAACAGCTAGTGAATTATAACGGATAACTATCGATAATTATCGTATTAACTTCCACTTTAACACTATTATGACAATATGACAAACATGGTATTTCTACTCAACATAAGACATGTTAAGATGACAAGAAATATACCCCTATCTTCCACCCTTGTTCTCTGGTTTTTTGTCATGTGCAATGTTTTTATATTTTCTTATTAAAATGTATTTTTACCTCAAGTCTATCATATATCTATGTATCATGGTTGCTGCGGCAATTTGTAAAAATACAGTTTAAAGCTGTGTCAAACTCAACTCAAACGTCAATTTTTTTCAAAGCATAAACGAAAATTGTCTCAGAATAAAATCAATTTTCAGAGAGAGAAAATTGATACCAATAATTACATTTAGTATTATAATTGAAATGAATATTATCTTACCACATGTACTTTGATTTCGGCAGATGCCTATCGAACAGTCACTTGTACAGGTAGATTTGCACCCATGATCAGTAATGTTGCAACCTTGTGTGCAGGTTCCAAACTCCTGGTCACAAATCCCATCAATGCATATCTCACAGGTGTTATTACAAAACGCACCATAATAACCATTGCCGCACCCTTTCACACAGGTTCCATTCTCTGAGTGACATTCATGATCGATGCAGCTCTCATAGCAGGAGCAGTCAGTCCCAGCATACCCTGGTGCACAACCATCTACACACGCTCCTGAATCATTGCAGGCCAGATTTGCACACTTTGAGTTACATCGCGATGAGCAGTTAGTACCATGCCATCCGGTATTACAGCCATGAATACAGTATCCTGTCGTTTTGTCACATTCGGGGGTGCAATTGGTGGAGACATTTCTGTCACAGGCTGATGATGAAGTTCCGTCGGGGTCAGGGAGGCAGTTTTCACTGCACACCTTTTCACACCAATGGCCATAAAATCCAGGATTACAACCGTGGATGCAATGTCCTGTCTTCTTGTCGCAGTCCAGGATGCACGTGTTGGAGACATTTCGGTCACATTCTAGCACAAAAGTTGCGTCAAGGCCGGCGCGGCAGTTTTCACTACACACCTTTTCACACCAATGACCATAAAATCCAGGATTACAGCCTCCTTCGCATCCAGCCTTGCATGTTCCTTTACAATTCTCACATGGCATCTCACAGTTGGGGCCAGTGTATGGAGAATGACACTGGTTACACATTCCCGTGCTTCTATTACACGATTTACATTGTTGAGAACAGTTCTTGCAGTCAAGGCCATAGTAGGAGTCCACGCATCCAGAAACACAGACTGACCCAATCTGGCAGTAGTTGCCGTGACACCCTCCTTGGCATTCTGTACACTGTCTCTGATGTTCACATGGTATGCTGCAGCTTGTACCCTGGAGTCCTGGATTACAGCCGTGGATGCACGCCGCGATGCCACTGCCTTTGAGCAGTTCACACGCTTTATATCTGCAGCCACTGTTGCACGTAGATGTACATCGCTTGTTGAAATACCCAGGGTGACACGTTGATGAGCAGTCACCTGTTTCATCACAAACTGCACAGTGCTGGCCATCTTTGCAGGGTGTTGCTATGCAAAATAGAACACATATTTAGATGAAAATAACATCAAAAAGTATTCAAAGCTATGACAGCAAATTAGACGCATTAGATCAATGGGTCACATTTTTTTCCAAATAACGAAAGAAATTGCTGAAGTCCCTGTAACTCGATTTAGGTCGAACTTCGTTAATAATGGAATAATCACTGCGAGGGCAAAAAAAATATTTGTCAAAATAGGATATTGTGTTTATGCGAGTTACAGACCTATGAAATCATCTTCTTGTTCTGACGTATTAAGCACATTGTTCTTATCTTCTGAAGCAGATGCCTGGATGAAACAAGAAGATTTGTCTAACTTACCTCCTATCAAACGTACAACGGACGCAAAACATAGGATCACCAAAGATGTCATGATCTGTCTGAAAATTAAAAAAAGGAATATATATCCATCTATAATCTCAACAAAAAGACCGTGTAACAGAAAACAAGTAAACACTTGTAATACTTACTCGTTTTGAGGGAAGCACATGTTCAATGTTGGTGTATCGAGCTAAGTGGTAGGACCTCGGGGAAATATTACTTGGGCGACTTGTAGTCGCGGATTCAGACGTACTGACAGTTGACTTTCAACTTCCCTTTAATGGGGAGGTATGTCATGAATCTGTTCATGAATAGAATGTGTTCAGACCAATGATAACAGTTATCTATAATTCATGTTGTCGAACTGTACTTGATGAACTTTCAATTTCAACTAGTTTTATGTACATCAGACAACCTTTCAATTTGTTCCCTTTAGATGTCGTTTCTATTATTAGTTTATTGCAAAACGTCTTGATATACAAATTGTTCTGGAAACAGTATGCCTGACTGAGACGAGTATGGCAATGTATGTATTACCCACCTATATTTTGAACATTGTTTAAGTGAACAGTTGGAAAAAGTACCGGCAAAGATGTAATGGTATGTTTGAAAAGGGAAAAACACAAATATACCGATATGTATAATCATGACTAACATATTACTCTATTAAAGTTAACTAGTAAACATTTAATCTGCTTACTCATAATGAGAGAGGAGCATTTTCATCGTTGGTGTATCAGTCCAATTGATACTTATCCGTGCCAATCCAAGTCGCGAATTCAGACTTCAGACCAGTATTAGCGGTTTGTCAGTACTATACAAGTACTCGTGGGTTGCCATCGCAATACCAGTATTATTGGGTTGTCAGTACAATATAAGTACTCGTGGGTTGCCATCGCAATACCAGTATTATTGGGTTGTCAGTACAATATCAGTACACGTGGGTTGCAATCGAAATACCAGTGTAAGTGGGTTGTCTGTACCATAACAGTACTCGTGGGTTGCGATCGCAATACCAGTATTAGTGGGTTGTCAGTACCCTATCTGTACTCGTAGGTTGCCATCGCAATACCAGTATTAGTGGGTTGTCAATACTATACGAGTACTCATGGGTTCCCATCGCAATACTTATATTAGTGGGTAGTCAGATCCATCCAATTACTCGTTGGTTGCAATCGCAATACCAGTAAAAGTGGGTTTTCAGTCCCATACCAGTACTCGTAGGTTGCCATCGCAATACCAGTATTAGTGGGTTGCCAGTACCCTACCATTACTCGTGTGTTGCCATCGCAATACCAGTATTAGTGGGTTGTCAGTACTATACGAGTACTCGTAGGTTGCCATCGCAATACCTGTATTAGTGGGTAGTCAGTACGATACCAGTACTCGTGGGTTGCCATCGAAATACCAGGTTTAGTGGGTTGACAGTACCCTATCTGTACTCGTGGGTTGGCTTTGCAATACCAGTATTAGTGGGTGGTCAGTACCCTATCTGTACTCGTTGGTTGCCATAGCAATACCAGTATTAGTGGGTTGTCAGTACCCTATCTGTACTCGTAGGTTGCCATCGCAATACCAGTATTAGTGGGTTGTCAATACTATACGAGTACTCATGGGTTCCCATCGCAATACTTATATTAGTGGGTAGTCAGATCCATCCCATTACTCGTTGGTTGCAATCGCAATACCAGTAAAAGTGGGTTTTCAGTCCCATACCAGTACTCGTAGGTTGCCATCGCAATACCAGTATTAGTGGGTTGCCAGTACCCTAACATTACTCGTGTGTTGCCATCGCAATACCAGTATTAGTGGGTTGTCAGTACTATACGAGTACTCGTAGGTTGCCATCGCAATACCAGTATTAGTGGGTAGTCAGTACGATAACAGTACTCGTGGGTTGCCATCGAAATACCAGGTTTAGTGGGTTGACAGTACCCTATCTGTACTCGTGGGTTGGCTTTGCAATACCAGTATTAGTGGGTGGTCAGTACCCTATCTGTACTCGTAGGTTGCCATAGCAATACCAGTATTAGTGGGTTGTCAGTACTAAACGAGTACTCGTGGGTTGCAATCGAAATACCAGTATTAGTGTGTAGTCAGTACCCTATTTGTACTCGTGGGTTGGCATCGCATTACCAGTATTAGTGGGTTTTCAGGACCATGCCAGTACTCGTGCGTTGCCATCGCAATTCCAGTATTAGTGGGCTGTCAGTCCCATACCAGTGCTCGTAGATTGCCATCGCAATACCAGTATTAGTGGGTAGTCAGTACAATACCAGTATTCGTGGGCTGCCATCGCAATACTTGTATTAGTGGGTTGTCAGTACCCTATCTGTACTCGTGGGTTGGCATCGCAATACCAGTATTAGTGGGTTGTCAGGACCATGCCAGTTGTCGTGGGTTCGCATCGCAATACCAGTATTAGTGGGTTGTCAGTACCTTAATAGTACTCGTGGGTTGCCATCGCAATACCAGTATTAGTGGGTTATCAGTACCCTATCGGTACTCGTGGGTTGCCATCGCAGTACCAGTATAAGGGGGTTCTCAGTACCATGCGATTACTCGTGGGTTAAAATCGCAATACCTGTATTAGTGGGTTGTCAGTACCATATCTGTACTCGTGGGTTGGCATGGCAATACCAGTATAAAGGGGGTTATCAGGACCATGCCCGTACTCGTGGGTTGATATCGCAATACCAGTATTAGTCGGGTGTCACTACCATGCCAGTACTCGTGGGTTGCAATCGCAGTACCAGTATAAGGGGGTTATCAGTACTATACGAGTACTCGTGGGTTGCCATCGCAATACTTGTATTAGTGGGTTGTCAGTACACTATCTGTACTTGTAGGTTGGCAAAGCAATACCAGTATTAGTGGATTGTCAGTTCAATACCAATACTCGTGGGTTGCAATCAAAATACCAGTATAAGTGGCTTGTCAGTTCCCTACCAGTACTTCCCGGGTTGCCATCGCAATATCAGTATTAGTGGGTTGTCAGTACCTTATCTGTACTCGTCGGTTGGCATCGCAATACCAGTATTAGTGGGTTGTCAGTACCTTATCTGTACTCGTCGGTTGGCATCGCAATACCAGTATTAGTGGGTTGTCAGTACCTTATCTGTACTCGTCGGTTGGCATCGCAATACCAGTATTAGTGCGTTGTCATTACAATGCCAATACTCGTGGGTTGCAATCGAAATACCAGTATAAGTGGGTTGTTAGTACAATACCAGTACTCGTGCGCTACCATCGCAATACCAGTATTAGTGGGTTGTCAGTACCCTATTTGAACTCGTAGGTTGCCATCGGAATACCAGTATTAGTGGGTTGTCAGGACTATACGAATACTCGTGGGTTACCATCGCAATACCAGTTTTAGTGTGTAGTCAGTACCCTATTTGTACTCGTGGGTTGGAATCGCAATACCAGTATAAGTGGGTTGTCAGTACAATGCCAAAACTCGTGGGTTGCCATCGCAATACCAGTATTAGTGGGCTGTCAGTCCCATACCAGGGCTCGTAGATTGCCATCGCAATACCAGTATAAGGGGGTTGTCAGTACCATGCGATTACTCGTGAGTTGAAATCGCAATACCTGTATTAGTGGGTTGTAAGTACCCTATCTGTACTCGTGGGTTGGCATGGCAATACCAGTATAAGTGGGTTGTCAGGACCATGCGATTACTCGTGGGTTGCCATCGCAATACCACAATTGATGGGTTATCAGTCCCATACCAGTACTCGTAGGTTGCCTTCGCAATACCAGTATTACTGGATTGTCACTACAATGCCAATACTCTTGGCTTGCAATCGAAATACCAGTATAAGTGGGTTGTCAGCACCTTACCAGTACTCGTGGGTTGCCATCGAAATATCAGTATTAGAGGGTTGTCAGTACCCTATCTGTACTCGTATGTTGCCATCGCAATACCAGTATTATTTGGTTGTCAATACTATACGATTACTCGTGGGTTGCCATCGCAATACCAGTATTAGTGGGTTGTCAGATCTATGCCATTACTCGTGGGTTGCCATCGCAATACCAGTATTAGTGGGTTGTCAGTACCTTACCAGTACTCGTGTGTTGCCATCGCAATACCAGTATTAGTGGGTTGTCAGTACTATACGAGTACTCGTAGGTTGCCATCGCAATACCAGTATTAGTGCGTAGACAGTACCACACCAGTGTTGGTGGGTTGTCAGTCCCATACCAGTACTCGTAGGTTGCCATCGCAATAACAGTATAAGTGGGTTGTCAGTACAATACGAGTACTCGTTGGTTGCCATCGCAATACTTGTATTAGTGGGATGCCAGTACCCTATCTGTACTCGTAGGTTGCCATCGCAATACCAGTATAAGTTGGTTGTCAGTACTATACGAGTACTCGTGGGTTGCCATCGCAGTACCAGTATTAGTCGGTTGTCTGTACCATGCCATTACTTGTGGGTTGCCATCGTAATAGCAGTATTAGTGGGTTGTCAGTCCCATACCAGTACTCGTAGGTTGCCATCGAAATATTGAAGTATTATTGGGTTGTCAGTACCATACTAGTACTCGTGGGTTGCCATCGCAATACCAGTATTAGTGGGTTGTCAGTACCTTATCTGTACTCGTCGGTTGGCATCGCAATACCAGTATTAGTGGGTTGTCAGTACCTTATCTGTACTCGTCGGTTGGCATCGCAATACCAGTATTAGTGCGTTGTCATTACAATGCCAATACTCGTGGGTTGCAATCGAAATACCAGTATAAGTGGGTTGTTAGTACAATACCAGTACTCGTGCGCTACCATCGCAATACCAGTATTAGTGGGTTGTCAGTACCCTATTTGAACTCGTAGGTTGCCATCGGAATACCAGTATTAGTGGGTTGTCAGGACTATACGAATACTCGTGGGTTACCATCGCAATACCAGTTTTAGTGTGTAGTCAGTACCCTATTTGTACTCGTGGGTTGGAATCGCAATACCAGTATAAGTGGGTTGTCAGTACAATGCCAAAACTCGTGGGTTGCCATCGCAATACCAGTATTAGTGGGCTGTCAGTCCCATACCAGGGCTCGTAGATTGCCATCGCAATACCAGTATAAGGGGGTTGTCAGTACCATGCGATTACTCGTGAGTTGAAATCGCAATACCTGTATTAGTGGGTTGTAAGTACCCTATCTGTACTCGTGGGTTGGCATGGCAATACCAGTATAAGTGGGTTGTCAGGACCATGCGATTACTCGTGGGTTGCCATCGCAATACCACAATTGATGGGTTATCAGTCCCATACCAGTACTCGTAGGTTGCCTTCGCAATACCAGTATTACTGGATTGTCACTACAATGCCAATACTCTTGGCTTGCAATCGAAATACCAGTATAAGTGGGTTGTCAGCACCTTACCAGTACTCGTGGGTTGCCATCGAAATATCAGTATTAGAGGGTTGTCAGTACCCTATCTGTACTCGTATGTTGCCATCGCAATACCAGTATTATTTGGTTGTCAATACTATACGATTACTCGTGGGTTGCCATCGCAATACCAGTATTAGTGGGTTGTCAGATCTATGCCATTACTCGTGGGTTGCCATCGCAATACCAGTATTAGTGGGTTGTCAGTACCTTACCAGTACTCGTGTGTTGCCATCGCAATACCAGTATTAGTGGGTTGTCAGTACTATACGAGTACTCGTAGGTTGCCATCGCAATACCAGTATTAGTGCGTAGACAGTACCACACCAGTGTTGGTGGGTTGTCAGTCCCATACCAGTACTCGTAGGTTGCCATCGCAATAACAGTATAAGTGGGTTGTCAGTACAATACGAGTACTTGTTGGTTGCCATCGCAATACTTGTATTAGTGGGATGCCAGTACCCTATCTGTACTCGTAGGTTGCCATCGCAATACCAGTATAAGTTGGTTGTCAGTACTATACGAGTACTCGTGGGTTGCCATCGCAGTACCAGTATTAGTCGGTTGTCTGTACCATGCCATTACTTGTGGGTTGCCATCGTAATAGCAGTATTAGTGGGTTGTCAGTCCCATACCAGTACTCGTAGGTTGCCATCGAAATATTGAAGTATTATTGGGTTGTCAGTACCATACTAGTACTCGTGGGTTGCCATCGCAATACCAGTATTAGTGGGTTGTCAGTACCTTATCTGTACTCGTCGGTTGGCATCGCAATACCAGTATTAGTGGGTTGTCAGTACCTTATCTGTACTCGTCGGTTGGCATCGCAATACCAGTATTAGTGCGTTGTCATTACAATGCCAATACTCGTGGGTTGCAATCGAAATACCAGTATAAGTGGGTTGTTAGTACAATACCAGTACTCGTGCGCTACCATCGCAATACCAGTATTAGTGGGTTGTCAGTACCCTATTTGAACTCGTAGGTTGCCATCGGAATACCAGTATTAGTGGGTTGTCAGGACTATACGAATACTCGTGGGTTACCATCGCAATACCAGTTTTAGTGTGTAGTCAGTACCCTATTTGTACTCGTGGGTTGGAATCGCAATACCAGTATAAGTGGGTTGTCAGTACAATGCCAAAACTCGTGGGTTGCCATCGCAATACCAGTATTAGTGGGCTGTCAGTCCCATACCAGGGCTCGTAGATTGCCATCGCAATACCAGTATAAGGGGGTTGTCAGTACCATGCGATTACTCGTGAGTTGAAATCGCAATACCTGTATTAGTGGGTTGTAAGTACCCTATCTGTACTCGTGGGTTGGCATGGCAATACCAGTATAAGTGGGTTGTCAGGACCATGCGATTACTCGTGGGTTGCCATCGCAATACCACAATTGATGGGTTATCAGTCCCATACCAGTACTCGTAGGTTGCCTTCGCAATACCAGTATTACTGGATTGTCACTACAATGCCAATACACTTGGCTTCCAATCGAAAGACCAGTATAAGTGGGTTGTCAGCACCTTACCAGTACTCGTGGGTTGCCATCGAAATATCAGTATTAGAGGGTTGTCAGTACCCTATCTGTACTCGTATGTTGCCATCGCAATACCAGTATTATTTGGTTGTCAATACTATACGATTACTCGTGGGTTGCCATCGCAATACCAGTATTAGTGGGTTGTCAGATCTATGCCATTACTCGTGGGTTGCCATCGCAATACCAGTATTAGTGGGTTGTCAGTACCTTACCAGTACTCGTGTGTTGCCATCGCAATACCAGTATTAGTGGGTTGTCAGTACTATACGAGTACTCGTAGGTTGCCATCGCAATACCAGTATTAGTGCGTAGACAGTACCACACCAGTGTTGGTGGGTTGTCAGTCCCATACCAGTACTCGTAGGTTGCCATCGCAATAACAGTATAAGTGGGTTGTCAGTACAATACGAGTACTCGTTGGTTGCCATCGCAATACTTGTATTAGTGGGATGCCAGTACCCTATCTGTACTCGTAGGTTGCCATCGCAATACCAGTATAAGTTGGTTGTCAGTACTATACGAGTACTCGTGGGTTGCCATCGCAGTACCAGTATTAGTCGGTTGTCTGTACCATGCCATTACTTGTGGGTTGCCATCGTAATAGCAGTATTAGTGGGTTGTCAGTCCCATACCAGTACTCGTAGGTTGCCATCGAAATATTGAAGTATTATTGGGTTGTCAGTACCATACTAGTACTCGTGGGTTGCCATCGCAATACCAGTATTAGTGGGTTGTCAGTACCATATCTGTACTCGTGGGTTGGCATCGCAATACCTGTATTAGTGGGTTGTCAGGACCATACCAATACTCGTTGGTTGGCATCGCGATATCAGTATAAGTGGGTTGTCAGTACCTTACCAGTACTCGTTGGTTGCCATCGCAATACCTGTATTCGTGGATTGTCAGTACCATACAAGTACTCGTTGGTTGCCATCGCAATACCTGTAATAGTGGGTTGTCAGTACCATGCCAGTACTCGTAGGTTGCCATCGCAATACCAGTATAAGTGGGTTGCCATCGCAGTACCAGTATTAGTCGGTTGTCTGTACCATGCAATTACTTGTGGGTTGCCATCGTAAATACCTTTATTAGTGGGTTGTCAGTCCCAAACCAGTGCTCGTAGATTGCCATCGCAATACCAGTATTAGTGGGTAGTCAGTACAATACCAGTATTCGTGGGTTGCCATCGCAATATCTGTATTAGTGTTATGTCAGTACCCCATCTCTACTCGTGGGTTGCCATCGCAGTACCAGTATAAGGGGGTTGTCAGTACCATGCGATTACTCGTGGGTTGAAATCGCAATACCAGTATCAGTGGGTTGTCAGTACCCTATCTGTACTCGTGGATTGCCATCGCAATACCAGTATTCGTGGGTTGTCAGTCCCATACCAGTACTCGTAGGTTGCCATCGCAATATTGAAGTATTATTGGGTTGTCAGTACCATACCAGTACTCGTGGGTTGCCATCGCCATACCAGTATTAGTGGGTTGTCAGTACCATATCTGTACTCGTGGGTTGCCATCGCAATACCAGTATTAGTGGGTTGTCAGGACCATGCCAGTACTCGTGGGTTGGCATCGCAATACCAGTATTAGTGGTTTGTCAGTATCTTACCAGTACTCGTGGGTTGCCATCGCAATTCCTGTATAAGTGGGTTGTCAGTACCATATCTGTACTCGTGTGTTGCCATCGCAATACTAGTATTGGTGGGTTGTCAGTCCCATACTAGTATTCGTAGGTTGCCATCGTAATACCAGTATAAGTGGGCTGTCAATACTTTACGAGTACTCGTGGGTTGCCATCGCAATACTTGTATTAGTGGGTAGTCAGTACCATGCCATGACTGGAGGGTTGCCATCGCAATACCTTTATTATTGGATTGTCAGAACCATATCTGTACTCGTGGGTTGGCATCGCATTACCAGTATTAGTGGGTTGTCAGTCCCATACCAGTACTCGTAGGTTGCCATCGCAATACCAGTATAAGAGCGTTATCAGTACTTTACGAGTACTCGTTGGTTGCCATCGCAATACCAGTATAAGAGGGTTATCAGTACTTTACGAGTACTCGTTGGTTGCCATCGCAATACTTGTATTAGTGGGTTGTCAGTACAATGCCAATACTCGTAGGTTGCAATCGAAATACCAGTATTTGTTGGTTGTCAGTACCATACCACTAATCGTGGGTTGCCATCGCAATACCTGTTATAGTGGGTTATCTGTACCCTTCCAGTACTCGTTGGTTGCCATCGCAATACCAGTATTATTGGGTTGCCAGTACCATTCCAGTACTCGTGGTTTGCCATCGCAATGCCAGTATTAGTGGGTAGTCAGTACCATGCCATTACTGGAGGGTTGCCATGGCAATACCTTTATTATTGGGTTGTCAGCACCATATCTGTACTGGGTTGGCATCGCATTACCAGTATTAGTGGGTTTTCAGGACCATGCCAGTACTCGTGCGTTGGCATCGCAATACCAGTATAAGTGGGTTGTCAGTACCTTACCACTTCTCGTGGGTTACCATCGCAATACCAGTTTTAGTGGGTTGTCAGTTCCATGCCAGTACTCGTGGGTAGCCATCGCAATGCCAGTTTTAGTGGGTTGTCAGTACCATATCTTTACTCGTGTGTTGCCATCGCAATACCAGTATTAGTGGATTGTCAGTACCATACCAGTACTCGTTGGTTGCCATCGCAATACCTGTAATAGTGGGTTGTCAGTACCATTACATTACTCGTGGGTTGCCATCGTAATAACAATATTGGTGGGTTGTAAGTCCCATACCAGTACTCGTAGGTTGCCATCGCAATACCAGTATAAGTGGGTTGTCAGTACCATACGAGTACTCGTTGGTTGCCATCGCAATACTTGTATGAGTGGGTTGTAAGTACCCTATCTGTACTCTTGGTTGCCATCGCAATACCAGTATTAGTGGGTAGTCAGTACCATACAAGTACTCGTTGGTTGCCATCGCAATACCTGTAATAGTGGGTTGTCAGTACCATGCCAGTACTCGTAGGTTGCCATCGCAATACCAGTATAAGTGGGTTGCCATCGCAGTACCAGTATTAGTCGGTTGTCTGTACCATGCAATTACTTGTGGGTTGCCATCGTAAATACCAGTATTAGTGGGTTGTCAGTCCCAAACCAGTGCTCGTAGATTGCCATCGCAATACCAGTATTAGTGGGTAGTCAGTACAATACCAGTATTCGTGGGTTGCCATCGCAATATCTGTATTAGTGTTATGTCAGTACCCCATCTCTACTCGTGGGTTGCCATCGCAGTACCAGTATAAGGGGGTTGTCAGTACCATGCGATTACTCGTGGGTTGAAATCGCAATACCAGTATCAGTGGGTTGTCAGTACTTTACGAGTACTCGTGGGTTGTCATCGCAATTCTTGTATTAGTGGGATGTCAGTACCCTATCTGTACTCGTGGATTGCCATCGCAATACCAGTATTCGTGGGTTGTCAGTCCCATACCAGTACTCGTAGGTTGCCATCGCAATATTGAAGTATTATTGGGTTGTCAGTACCATACCAGTACTCGTGGGTTGCCATCGCCATACCAGTATTAGTGGGTTGTCAGTACCATATCTGTACTCGTGGGTTGCCATCGCAATACCAGTATTAGTGGGTTGTCAGGACCATGCCAGTACTCGTGGGTTGGCATCGCAATACCAGTATTAGTGGTTTGTCAGTATCTTACCAGTACTCGTGGGTTGCCATCGCAATTCCAGTATAAGTGGGTTGTCAGTACCATATCTGTACTCGTGGGTTGCCATCGCAATACTAGTATTGGTGGGTTGTCAGTCCCATACCAGTATTCGTAGGTTGCCATCGTAATACCAGTATAAGTGGGCTGTCAATACTTTACGAGTACTCGTGGGTTGCCATCGCAATACTTGTATTAGTGGGTAGTCAGTACCATGCCATGACTGGAGGGTTGCCATCGCAATACCTTTATTATTGGGTTGTCAGAACCATATCTGTACTCGTGGGTTGGCATCGCATTACCAGTATTAGTGGGTTGTCAGTCCCATACCAGTACTCGTAGGTTGCCATCGCAATACCAGTATAAGAGCGTTATCAGTACTTTACGAGTACTCGTTGGTTGCCATCGCAATACCAGTATAAGAGGGTTATCAGTACTTTGCGAGTACTCGTTGGTTGCCATCGCAATACTTGTATTAGTGGGTTGTCAGTACAATGCCAATACTCGTAGGTTGCAATCGAAATACCAGTATTTGTTGGTTGTCAGTACCATACCACTAATCGTGGGTTGCCATCGCAATACCTGTTATAGTGGGTTATCTGTACCCTTCCAGTACTCGTTGGTTGCCATCGCAATACCAGTATTATTGGGTTGCCAGTACCATTCCAGTTCTCGTGGTTTGCCATCGCAATGCCAGTATTAGTTGGTAGTCAGTACCATGCCATTACTGGAGGGTTGCCATCGCAATACCTTTATTATTGGGTTGTCAGCACCATATCTGTACTGGGTTGGCATCGCATTACCAGTATTAGTGGGTTTTCAGGACCATGCCAGTACTCGTCCGTTGGCATCGCAGTACCAGTATTAGTGGGTTGTCAGTACCTTACCACTTCTCGTGGGTTACCATCGCAATACCAGTTTTAGTGGGTTGTCAGTTCCATGCCAGTACTCGTGGGTAGCCATCGCAATGCCAGTTTTAGTGGGTTGTCAGTACCATATCTTTACTCGTGTGTTGCCATCGCAATACCAGTATTAGTGGATTGTCAGTACCATACCAGTACTCGTTGGTTGCCATCGCAATACCTGTAATAGTGGGTTGTCAGTACCATTACATTACTCGTGGGTTGCCATCGCAATACCAATATTGGTGGGTTGTAAGTCCCATACCAGTACTCGTAGGTTGCCATCGCAATACCAGTATAAGTGGGTTGTCAGTACCATACGAGTACTCGTTGGTTGCCATCGCAATACTTGTATTAGTGGGTTGTCAGTACCCTATCTGTACTCGTTGGTTGCCATCGCAATACCAGTATTAGTGGGTAGTCAGTACCATGCCAGTACTCGTTGGTTGCCATCGCAATACCAGTATTAGTGGATTGTCAGTACCATTCCAATACTCGTAGGTTGCAATCGAAATACCAGTATAAGTGGGTTGTCAGTACATACTAGTACTCGTTGGTTACCATCGCAATATCTGTATTATTAGGTTGTCAGTACCATACCAGTAGTCGTTGGTTGCCATCGCAGTGCAAGTATTAGTGGGTTGTCAGTTCTATACAAGTGCTCGTTGGTTGGCATCGTAATATCTGTATTATTAGGTTGTCAGTACCATACCAGTACTCGTTGGTTGCCATCGCAGTGCCAGTATTAGTGGGTTGTCAGTACTATACAAGTACTCGTTGGTTGGCATCGTAATACCAGTATAAGTGGATTGTCAGTACCATTCCAATACTCGTAGGTTGCAATCGAAATACCAGTATAAGTGGGTTGTCAGTACATACTAGTACTCGTTGGTTACCATCGCAATATCTGTATTATTAGGTTGTCAGTACCATACCAGTAGTCGTTGGTTGCCATCGCAGTGCAAGTATTAGTGGGTTGTCAGTTCTATACAAGTGCTCGTTGGTTGGCATCGTAATATCTGTATTATTAGGTTGTCAGTACCATACCAGTACTCGTTGGTTGCCATCGCAGTGCCAGTATTCGTGGGTTGTCAGTACTATACAAGTACTCGTTGGTTGGCATCGTAATACCAGTATAAGTGGGTTGTCAGTACATACTAGTACTCGTGGGTTGCCATCGCAATACCTGTATTATTGGGTTGTCAGTACCATACCACTAATCGTGGGTTGCCATCGCAATACCTGTTATAGTGGGTTATCTGTACCCTTCCAGTACTCGTTGGTTGCCATCGCAATACCAGTATTATTGGGTTGCCAGTACCATTCCAGTACTCGTGGTTTGCCATCGCAATGCCAGTATTAGTGGGTAGTCAGTACCATGCCATTACTGGAGGGTTGCCATCGCAATACCTTTATTATTGGGTTGTCAGCACCATATCTGTACTGGGTTGGCATCGCATTACCAGTATTAGTGGGTTTTCAGGACCATGCCAGTACTCGTGCGTTGGCATCGCAATACCAGTATTAGTGGGTTGTCAGTACCTTACCACTTCTCGTGGGTTACCATTGCAATACCAGTATTAGTGGGTTGTCAGTACCATGCCAGTACTCGTGGGTAGCCATCGCAATGCCAGTTTTAGTCGGTTGTCAGTACCATATCTTTACTCGTGTGTTGCCATCGCAATACCAGTATTAGTGGATTGTCAGTACCATACCAGTACTCGTTGGTTGCCATCGCAATACCTGTAATAGTGGGTTGTCAGTACCATGACATTACTCGTGGGTTGCCATCGCAATAACAATATTGGTGGGTTGTAAGTCCCATACGAGTACTCGTAGGTTGCCATCGCAATACCAGTATAAGTGGGTTGTCAGTACCATACGAGTACTCGTTGGTTGCCATCGCAATACTTGTATTAGTGGGTTGTCAGTACCCTATCTGTACTCGTTGGTTGCCATCGCAATACCAGTATTAGTGGGTAGTCAGTACCATGCCAGTACTCGTTGGTTGCCATCGCAATACCAGTATTAGTGGATTGTCAGTACCATTCCAATACTCGTAGGTTGCAATCGAAATACCAGTATAAGTGGGTTGTCAGTACATACTAGTACTCGGTGGTTACCATCGCAATATCTGTATTATTAGGTTGTCAGTACCATACCAGTAGTCGTTGGTTGCCATCGCGGTGCCATTATTAGTGGGTTGTCAGTACTATACAAGTGCTCGTTGGTTGGCATCGTAATATCTGTATTATTAGGTTGTCAGTACCATACCAGTACTCGTTGGTTGCCATCGCAGTGCCAGTATTAGTGGGTTGTCAGTACTATACAAGTACTCGTTGGTTGGCATCGTAATACCAGTATAAGTGGATTGTCAGTACCATTCCAATACTCGTAGGTTGCAATCGAAATACCAGTATAAGTGGGTTGTCAGTACATACTAGTACTCGTTGGTTACCATCGCAATATCTGTATTATTAGGTTGTCAGTACCATACCAGTAGTCGTTGGTTGCCATCGCAGTGCAAGTATTAGTGGGTTGTCAGTTCTATACAAGTGCTCGTTGGTTGGCATCGTAATATCTGTATTATTAGGTTGTCAGTACCATACCAGTACTCGTTGGTTGCCATCGCAGTGCCAGTATTAGTGGGTTGTCAGTACTATACAAGTACTCGTTCGTTGGCATCGTAATACCAGTATAAGTGGGTTGTCAGTACATACTAGTACTCGTGGGTTGCCATCGCAATACCTGTATTATTGGGTTGTCAGTACCATACCACTAATCGTGGGTTGCCATCGCAATACCTGTTATAGTGGGTTATCTGTACCCTTCCAGTACTCGTTGGTTGCCATCGCAATACCAGTATTATTGGGTTGCCAGTACCATTCCAGTACTCGTGGTTTGCCATCGCAATGCCAGTATTAGTGGGTAGTCAGTACCATGCCATTACTGGAGGGTTGCCATCGCAATACCTTTATTATTGGGTTGTCAGCACCATATCTGTACTGGGTTGGCATCGCATTACCAGTATTAGTGGGTTTTCAGGACCATGCCAGTACTCGTGCGTTGGCATCGCAATACCAGTATTAGTGGGTTGTCAGTACCTTACCACTTCTCGTGGGTTACCATTGCAATACCAGTATTAGTGGGTTGTCAGTACCATGCCAGTACTCGTGGGTAGCCATCGCAATGCCAGTTTTAGTCGGTTGTCAGTACCATATCTTTACTCGTGTGTTGCCATCGCAATACCAGTATTAGTGGATTGTCAGTACCATACCAGTACTCGTTGGTTGCCATCGCAATACCTGTAATAGTGGGTTGTCAGTACCATGACATTACTCGTGGGTTGCCATCGCAATAACAATATTGGTGGGTTGTAAGTCCCATACCAGTACTCGTAGGTTGCCATCGCAATACCAGTATAAGTGGGTTGTCAGTACCATACGAGTACTCGTTGGTTGCCATCGCAATACTTGTATTAGTGGGTTGTCAGTACCCTATCTGTACTCGCTGGTTGCCATCGCAATACCAGTATTAGTGGGTAGTCAGTACCATGCCAGTACTCGTTGGTTGCCATCGCAATACCAGTATTAGTGGATTGTCAGTACCATTCCAATACTCGTAGGTTGCAATCGAAATACCAGTATAAGTGGGTTGTCAGTACATACTAGTACTCGTTGGTTACCATCGCAATATCTGTATTATTAGGTTGTCAGTACCATACCAGTACTCGTTGGTTGCCATCGCAGTGCCAGTATTAGTGGGTTGTCAGTACTATACAAGTACTCGTTCGTTGGCATCGTAATACCAGTATAAGTGGGTTGTCAGTACATACTAGTACTCGTGGGTTGCCATCGCAATACATATATTATTGGGTTGTCAGTACCATACCACTAATCGTGGGTTGCCATCGCAATACCTGTTATAGTGGGTTATCTGTACCCTTCCAGTACTCGTGGGTTGCCATCGCAATACCAGTATTATTGGGTTGCCAGTACCATTCCAGTCCTCGTGGTTTGCCATCGCAATGCCAGTATTAGTGGGTAGTCAGTACCATGCCATTACTGGAGGGTTGCCATCGCAATACCTGTATTATTGGGTTGTCAGTACCATAACAGTACTCGTTGGTTGCCATCGCAGTGCCAGTATTAGTGGGTTGTCAGTACTATACAAGTACACGTTGGTTGGCATCGTAATACCAGTATAAGTGGGTTGTCAGTGCGATGCCAGTACTCGTGAGTTGCCATCGAAATACTGAATTATTATTTTGTTGTCAGTACTATACAAGTACTCGGGGGTTGGTTTCGTAATACCAGTGTTAGTGGGTTGTCAGTAACATACCAGTCGAGGGTTGTCATCGCAATACCAGTATTAGTCCGTTGCAAGTGCCATACAAGTACTCGTGAGTTGGTTTCGTAATACCACTATGAGTGGGTTGTCAGCACCATACCCGTACTCGTGGGTTGTCAGCGCCATATCAATGCCAGTGGGTGGTCAGTGTCCACTTGCACAAAACCACCTTAGCGCTACGATGATCGCTACTCCCATACTGAACTCAAGATGGTCTTAGCGCTTAGATCACTGTGTTTTGTGGACCAGAGGCATACCAACCCTCGGTATTTGTCATCAACATGCCCGTACTTGTGAGATTTTTAGCACTGTATCTGTACAGTCAGTTCCATATTCGAGTTCCTGAATTCATTGCCTAGTCCATAAATACAGAGACAAAACCCTTTCCATATCCCATAGATATCTCTTCATAAAGCAGAGTAGATTTGAGTTTATGAATCACTATCAAATAGTTATGATACCTGATTACCAGATGTAAAAGGTGAGCGTGTCCTGCCCCAGCGGTATCACCCACAAACTCATGCAAACTCATGCAAATTAATGCCAATTGTTCACCTATAAAAACACGGGAACAATTCAAAATTATATTATCGGACATAATTTTGTCACTTTTTTAAAGCTTTACTGAGGGCTTGAACGTTGAAATTCCGATTCATATGGATAAAGAAACAGATCCGCAAGAAGGGGGGCACAATTGATGCCCCAGGGGATGCCTACTTCTTGCCTAAATGTCTTACCCCCAGATGGTATCAATAAGGACTTTAAAATGACTTTAATGCAATTATCACCGATGGATGATCACACCAAGGAGCTAAGACTGAAAGGTAGCATAACACCTTGCCAGTATATTTTACACTACTGAAAGGTGCCAACAGGTATACTAGTTTGAAAATTTGTTCATCTTCATCTTCATTGGATAAGTGTTCTATGCAGACCAATAACGTGTGCATATATATAACGGAAGACAGTGTAACTAATTTGCCAATTAATTGTGATAGCGAGAAATGGTCTGCAAAGCATTGTAATGCAATTTCATTGCAGCGATATCTACAGTGTAGATATCGCTGGATCTCACCCAAGCGATATGTCCTGTGGGATCCAGTTTGGGATGATAAATCTAGTTATATGTTTCACAAGTTATAAACGCTCACCAGTAACTAATGTTAACTGGTTGTATGACCAGATTTTAAAGAGACTGAATATTTAAGTTACAGCATGTTCTTCATTGGATCTAATTAAAACAGATGTAATTCAAAGCATATGAACAACTGGGTGCGCTCTTATCCTCCCTCTTGTATCGTGAAGATCCGGGGTAGAATAGGTCTTCAGCAACCCATGCTTGCCGTAATAGGCGACGATGCTTGTCGTAAGAAGCGACAAACGGGATCGGGTGGTCAGACTCGCTGACTTGGTTGAAGTATGTCATTGATCCAAATTGCGTGGATCGAAGCTCATGATATCAATCACTGGAGTGTCTGGTCCAGTCTCGATTATTTACGGACCGCCGTCTTATAGCTGGAATATTGCTGAGTGCGGCGTAAAACAACAAACCAACCAAGCTTCCTTATACATAGTGACATTGTGCCATATACTGTTTTTCATGTAAAGATATCTCCGGCGAAGGCGTTATTTCCATTACCAAGAGTTCCCGCGGTTTCGCTTACCATGAAGCCTGACCCTGTTCTCTCATCTACGCCATGGGAACCCAATATATATTTAACTTTTTCACGTTCAGGTTTGTTGACAGTAACTTAATCCAGAAATCTATACACACACAAAATGTGAAACCAACAAATAACAAAGACATGATTTACAATTAACAATTGTATTATGAAAAGAAACTAGGTTTACAAACCAATACACATTTCTGCATAACTGTTTATAACGTTTCTAGAAGCATTCTTCAAATATGCAAGTATTTATTTAGGTATGTAAACTGAGCATTTGTGTTTAGCTCTTTACAAGAATTAAATACAGGCATAAATACTGGGGTAGCTCTGACAACAATTGCGCCCACTGGAATCTTAAGAGTCACGGGTGTACAAATAGAACCAGCTAATACAGCCATTTTGATGACGCCGAATGTATAACGGCACGGGGTTCAAAGCCATGGGGACCACACTTGACGTATTACATATTTGGAGAGCTGCATAATAACTAACTATGATTGAAATATGTTATGTTCTATCTTGACATGTTAAAATTATTCCAACTGAGTAGCGTGGTGGTACTCATAGCATAGCATAGCATAGCATAGCATAGCATAGCATAGCATAGCATAGCATAGCATAGCATAGCATAGCATAGCATAGGAAAGCATAGCATAGCATAGCATAGCATAGCATAGCATAGCATAGCATAGCATAGCAAAGCATAGCATATACACGATATCTCTCGATCTTTATGACTATTGCTTTGTGCCAATACATCCGATCGTTAGGTGCTTGCTAATAAACTATATCTTGAGTGCTGCACGTTCTCAAAGACACGGTGTGACGTGATCCTCAACTAAAGGAAAACTATCACAGGGCCAGTTTCGTTTTTTTTATCAGCATCAACATCTATAAACTCGTAGTCACGTGCTTCCTGTTGTTCTACTGGAGATTCCACTTCTTCATCATCAGTTTCTTCCCTACAATAAAAATCATTTATATGTTTATCGACATTAGTCACAGGACATATGCATAATTATTCTACTAACTGAAGGTATAAAAGCTTTCAGTACTAAATACAGCTGGTTTTTTTTATAATTATGCAGCCCTTCGTTATGAAGGTTAGCAGAAAGATTGGATTCGGGGATGTCAAATATAATGGGAAGCATTCTTATTTTGTCCTGTAAATGATTTATATAAAACACTCAAATATGAACCTTTTAGTGCGTTCATAGTATCCAATGTATATTGCTACTATGATACCAACAAGGCAAACCAAACACGCTGCTGATGTTCCGATGATGATCAGTAGTAGGCTCTCGGCGTTCTGCCCTGGGGAATACAATGATGTTGTCAGGTTTTATTATATAGTTGATGTGTAACAAACAAGTAGGTAATATATATAACACATGATGACAAAACTAAAAAGGTAATGGAGTGTAGGGATATGAACCAAGTTAACAATTAATGATCTAAACCTAAAAACGTTGCTTGCCCACATCAAGAGATTACGCGGTTTAGTTTATTGATCATACCAGTAACATGAGCGACAGACATTGCATAATGATGGGGCTGGGGGCGTAAAAGAATAAGATTGGGTTATGTTCAAATATTAGAAAAGACTTTTGCTTCCTGCTTTAACCTTATCTCTACACTTGATGTTATAAATCCAATACATAACAGTGTTGAAACGAACAATGGCTAATAATCATTTATATAAACAGAATTGAAAACATTTTTGAGCATCAGGATATTTGTCAGCAGTTCATCAATTAAATATAATGAAGATTTATTTAATGGTGGCTACAATAATATGAATTACAATCACACCACTCAATGGCAATAACTATTCTCTATACGCTATGTTTTTGTGAGGATGTATTACATGTTTGTGGCCAGCAGTCAGATATTTCATTGATGTATTATTACATTTAAGTGATGCAAAATCATTGATTCCTATGTGGGAAATGTTACTCTGGGCAAGTTTACCCTGTATTTCATCATTTGTCTAAATTTGGTTTCTAGTTTTGCGAACTACATGTATGAAAGAATATGAAACTGCAAATATAATGTTCAGAACTAGCACCAATGCATATCTCACAGGTAGTGTTACAAAAGGCCTCATGTGTTGTACATTGTTATCTGTTATAGTTGCAGTAAAAATATGTTACAATACAGTTTTAAGCAGTGCTAACATCAACTCAAACGTCAATTTGTTTCAAAACATACACGTAAATTGTCACAGAATAATATATATATATATTCAGCAAGAATAAATGATAACAGTAACTACATTTATTTTTGTTCAGATCAGTATATACTTACCACATGTACTTTGATTTCGGCAGATGTCTATCGGACAGTCACTTGAACAGGTAGATTTGCACCCATGATCAGTAATGTTGCATCCTTTGATGCATGTTCCAAACTCCTTGTCACAAATCCCATCAATGCATATCTCACAGGAGTGATTACAAAATGCACCATAGTAACCTTTGTCGCACCCTTTTGCACAGGTTCCATTCTCAGAGTAACAAACAAGATCAAAGCAGTTCTCATAGCATGTACAGTCAGTCCCAGCATACCCTGGTGCACAACCATCTACACATGCCCCTGAATCATTGCAGGACAGATTTGCACACTTTGAGTTACATCGAGATGAGCAGTTAGTACCATGCCATCCGGTATTACAGCCATGAATACAGTATCCTGTCGTTTTGTCACATTCTGGGGTGCAATTGGTGGAGACATTTCTGTCACAGGCTGATGATGAAGTTCCGTCGGGGTCAGGGAGGCAGTTTTCACTGCACACCTTTTCACACCAATGGCCATAAAATCCAGGATTACAACCGTGGATGCAATGTCCTGTCTTCTTGTCGCAGTCCAGGATGCACGTGTTGGAGACATTTCGGTCACATTCTAGCACAAAAGTTGCGTCAAGGCCGGCGCGGCAGTTTTCACTACACACCTTTTCACACCAATGACCATGAAACCCAGGATTACAGCCTCCTTCGCATCCAGCCTTGCACGTTCCTTTACAATTCTCACATCGCATCTCACAGATGGGGCCAGTGTATGGCGAATGACACTGGTTACACATTCCCGTGCTTCTATTACACGATTTACATTGTTCAGAGCAGTTCTTGCAGTCAAGGCCATAGTAGGAGTCAACGCATCCAGAAACACAGACTGACCCAATCTGGCAGTAGTCACCGTAACATCCTCCTTTACATTTTGTACACTGTCTCTGATGTTCACATGGTATGCTGCAGCTTGTACCCTGGAGTCCTGGATTACAGCCGTGGATGCACGCCGCGATGCCACTGCCTTTGAGCAGTTCACACGCTTTATATCTGCAGCCACTGTTGCACGTAGATGTACATCGCTTGTTGAAATACCCAGGGTGACACGTTGATGAGCAGTCACCTGTTTCATCACAAACTGCACAGTGCTGGCCATCTTTGCAGGGTGTTGCTATGCAAAATAGAATACATTTTTAGATGAGAATAACATCAAAAAGTATTCAAAGCTATGACAGCAAATTAGACGCATTAGATCAATTGGTCACATTGTTCCAAATAATGAAAGACGTAGCAGAAGTAATAGCAGGTCGAGCTTGGTAAATAATGGAATAAATCACTGCAATGGCAAAGAAGATTTGTCAAAGTAGGATATTGTGTTGATGCGTGTTATATACCTTTGAAATCATCTCCTTGTTCTTACTTATTAAGCACATTGTTCTTATCTTTTGAAGCAGATGCCTGGATGAAACAATGAAGATTTGTCAAACTTACCTCCTATCAAACGTACAACGGACGCAAAACATAGGATCACCAAAGATGTCATGATCTGTCTGAAAATAAAAAAAAAAAATATATACCCATCTATCATCACAACAAACAGACCGTGTAACAGAAAACAAGTTTACACTAAGTCTTGATCTACTTACTCGTTTTGAGGGAAGCACATGTTCAATGGTAGTGCATCGAGCTAAGTGGTAGGACCTCAGGGCATTTAGTTGTACGAGCTGTGGTCGCGGATTCAGACTTCGTGCTAACAGTTGACTTTCAACTTCCCTATAACGGGGATATATGTCATGAATCTGCTCACGAATAGAATGTGTTCAGACCAATGACAACAGTTATCTATAATTCATGTTGTTCAACGGTACTTGATGAACATTCAGTTTCAACTATTTAAATGTATACGAGACAGTCTTTCAGTTTGTTCCCGTTAGATACCGAGTTTATTATAAGTTCATTTCAAAACATTTTGAAATACACGAGTTGTTCTAGAAACAGTATGCCTGGCTGGAGCGATTATAGCAATGTATGTATTACCCACGAACATTTTGAAAATTGTGTAAGTTGACAGTTTGAAGAGTCCCGTCAGAGAGGTCATGATATGTCTGAAAAGGGAAAAATACAAATATACCGATATATATTATCATAACCAACATTTTACTATATTACAGTTAACAAGAACACATTTTATCTGCTTACTCAAAATGAGACAGGGACGTTTTCATCGTTGGTGTATCAGGCCAATTGATAATTCTCAGGATACTTATATGTGCGAATTATAGTCACTAGTTGTATGGGCATTATCTTGCCCCCACATACCTACGTCATCACACCATCCTCCTTATTTCTCGAAGTAGTGGGTTGTCAGCACCATACCCGTACTCGTGGGTTGTCAGCACCAAACCCGTACTCGTGGGTTGTCAGCACCAAGCCCGTACTCGTGGGATGTCAGCACCTAAACGTACTCGTGGGTTGTCAGCACCAAACCGTTCCGTGGGCTGTCAGCACCAAACCCGTACTCGTTGGTTGTCAGCACCAAACCTGTACTCGTGGGTTGTCAGCACCAAACCCGTACTCGTGGGTTGTCAGCACCAAACCCGTACTCGTGGGTTGTCAGCACCAAACCCGTACTCGTGGGTTGTCACCACCAAACCCGTACTCGTGGGATGTCAGCACCTAACCCGTACTCGTGGGTTGTCAGCACCAAACCGTTCCGTGGGCTGTCAGCACCAAACCGTTCCGTGGGCTGTCAGCACCAAACCCGTACTCGTGGGTTGTCAGCACCAAACCCGTACTCGTTGGTTGTCAGCACCAAACCGTTCCGTGGGTTGTCAGCCACAAACCAGTACTCGTGGGATGTCAGCACCAAACCCGTACTCGTTGGTTGTCAGCACCAAACCCGTACTCGTGGGTTGTCAGCCCCAAACCTGTACTCGTGAGATGTCAGCCCCAAACCAGTACTCGTGGGTTGTCAGCACCAAACCCGTACTCGTTGGTTGTCAGCACCAAACCGTTCCGTGGGTTGTCAGCCCCAAACCAGTACTCGTGGGATGTCAGCACCAAACCCGTACTCGTTGGTTGTCAGCACCAAACCCGTACTCGTGGGTTGTCAGCCCCAAACCTGTACTCGTGAGATGTCAGCCCCAAACCCGTACTCGTGGGTTGTCAGCACCAAACCCGTACTCGTTGGATGTCAGCACCAAACCCGTACTCGTGGGTTGTCAGCACCAAACCCGTACTCGTGGGTTGTCAGCACCAAACCCGTACTCGTGGGTTGTCAGCACCAAACCCGTACTCGTGGGTTGTCAGCACCAAACCCGTACTCGTGGGTTGTCAGCACCAAACCCGTACTCGTGGGTTGTCACCACCAAACCCGTACTCGTGGGCTGTCAGCACCTAACCCGTACTCGTGGGTTGTCAGCACCAAACCGTTCCGTGGGTTGTCAGCACCAAACCGTTCCGTGGGCTGTCAGCACCAAACCCGTACTCGTGGGTTGTCAGCACCAAACCCGTACTCGTTGGTTGTCAGCACCAAACCGTTCCGTGGGTTGTCAGCCCCAAACCAGTACTCGTGGGATGTCATCACCAAACCCGTACTCGTTGGTTGTCAGCACCAAACCCGTACTCGTGGGTTGTCAGCACCAAACCCGTACTCGTGGGTTGTCAGCACCAAACCTGTACTCGTGGGTTGTCAGCACCAAACCCGTACTCGTGGGTTGTCACCACCAAACCCGTACTCGTTGGTTGTCAGCACCAAACCGTTCCGTGGGTTGTCAGCCACAAACCAGTACTCGTGGGATGTCAGCACCAAACCCGTACTCGTTGGTTGTCAGCACCAAACCTGTACTCGTGGGTTGTCAGCACCAAACCCGTACTCGTGGGTTGTCAGCACCAAACCCGTACTCGTGGGTTGTCAGCACCAAACCCGTACTCGTGGGTTGTCAGCACCAAACCCGTACTCGTGGGTTGTCAGCACCAAACCCGTACTCGTGGGTTGTCACCACCAAACCCGTACTCGTGGGATGTCAGCACCTAACCCGTACTCGTGGGTTGTCAGCACCAAACCGTTCCGTGGGTTGTCAGCACCAAACCGTTCCGTGGGCTGTCAGCACCAAACCCGTACTCGTGGGTTGTCAGCACCAAACCCGTACTCGTTGGTTGTCAGCACCAAACCGTTCCGTGGGTTGTCAGCCCCAAACCAGTACTCGTGGGATGTCATCACCAAACCCGTACTCGTTGGTTGTCAGCACCAAACCCGTACTCGTGGGTTGTCAGCACCAAACCCGTACTCGTGGGTTGTCAGCACCAAACCCGTACTCGTGGGTTGTCAGCACCAAACCCGTACTCGTGGGTTGTCACCACCAAACCCGTACTCGTGGGATGTCAGCACCTAACCGTTCCGTGGGCTGTCAGCACCAAACCCGTACTCGTGGGTTGTCAGCACCAAACCCGTACTCGTTGGTTGTCAGCACCAAACCGTTCCGTGGGTTGTCAGCCCCAAACCAGTACTCGTGGGATGTCAGCACCAAACCCGTACTCGTTGGTTGTCAGCACCAAACCCGTACTCGTGGGTTGTCAGCCCCAAACCTGTACTCGTGAGATGTCAGCCCCAAACCAGTACTCGTGGGTTGTCAGCACCAAACCCGTACTCGTTGGTTGTCAGCACCAAACCGTTCCGTGGGTTGTCAGCCCCAAACCAGTACTCGTGGGATGTCAGCACCAAACCCGTACTCGTTGGTTGTCAGCACCAAACCCGTACTCGTGGGTTGTCAGCCCCAAACCTGTACTCGTGAGATGTCAGCACCAAACCCGTACTCATGGGTTGTCAGCACCAAACCCGTACTCGTTGGTTGTCAGCACCAAACCAGTACTCGTGAGATGTCAGCACCAAACCCGTACTCGTTGGTTGTCAGCACCAAACCGTTCCGTGGGCTGTCAGCACCTTACCGTACTCTTTGGTTGTCAGCACCAAACCCGTACTCTTTGGTTGTCAGCACCAAACCCGTACTCGTGGGTTGTCAGCACCAAACCCGTACTCGTGGGTTTTCAGCACCAAACCGTTCCGTAGGTTGTCAGCACCAAACCCGTACTCGTGAAATGTCAACACCAAACCCGTACTCGTGAGATGTCAGCACCAAACCAGTACTCGTTGGTTGTCAACATCATCCCCGTACTTGTGGGTTGTCACCTCCATAGCCGTACTCGTGGGTTGTCAGCACCAAACCCGTTCTCGTGGGCTGTCAGCACCAAACCTGTTCTCGTGGGCTGTCAGCACCAAACCCGTACTCGTGAAATGTCAACACCAAACCCGTACTCGTGAGATGTCAGCACCAAACCCGTACTCGTGGGTTGTCACCTCCATAGCCGTACTGGTGGCTTGTCACCTCCATACACGTACTGGTGGCTTGTCACCTCCATACACGTCGTGGTGGCTTGTCACCTCCATACACGTACTCGTAGGTTTTTCAGCAATGTACTCGTACTAGTGGATTGTCAGGACCATACACGTACTAGTGGATTGTCAGCAACATACACGTACTAGTGGATTCTCAGCACCATACACGTACTAGTGGATTGTCAGCAAACATGCACGTACTGGTGGATTGTCAGCAAACATGCACGTACTAGTGGATTGTCAGCAAACATGCACGTACTAGTAGATTGTCAGCAAACATACAAGTATTAATGGCTTGTCAGCTCCTTACCCGTACTCGTGGGTTGTCAGCACCAAACCGTTCCGTGGGTTGTCAGCACCAAACCGTTCCGTGGGTTGTCAGCACCAAACACGTACTCGTGAGATGTCAGCACCAAACCAGTACTCGTAAGCTGTCAACACCAAACCCGTACTCGTGCATTGTCAACATCATCCCCGTACTCGTGGGTTGTCAACATCATCCCCGTACTCATGGGTTGTCAACTCCATACCCGTACTCGTGGGTTGTCAGCACCAAACCCGTTCTCGTGGGTTGTCAGCACCAAACCCGTTCTCGTGGGCTGTCAGCACCAAACCCGTACTCTTGAAATGTCAACACCAAACCCGTACTCGTGAGATGTCAGCACCAAACCCGTACTCGTGGGTTGTCACCTCCATACCGATACTCGTGGGTTGTCAACATCATCCCCGTACTCGTGAGATGTTAGCACCAAACCCGTACTCGTGGGTTGTCACCTCCATAGCCGTACTCGTCGGTGGTCAGCACCAAACCCGTCGCCTCCATAGCCGCACTGGTGGCTTGTCACCCCCATAGCCGTACTGGTGGCTTGTCACCTCCATACACGTACTGGTGGCTTGTCACCTCCATACACGTACTGGTGGCTTGTCACCTCCATACACGTACTCGTAGGTTTTTCAGCACCATACACGTACTAGTGGATTGTCAGCAAACATGCACGTACTGGTGGATTGTCAGCAAACATGCACGTACTAGTGGATTGTCAGCAAACATGCACGTACTAGTAGATTGTCAGCAAACATGCAAGTATTAATGGATTGTCAGCTCCAAACCGGTACTCGTGGGTTGTCAGCACCAAACCGTTCCGTGGGCTGTCAGCACCTTACCCGTACTCGTTGTTTTTCAGCACCAAACCCGTACTCGTGGGTTGTCAGCACCAAACCGTTCCGTGGGTTGTCAGCACCAAACACGTACTCGTGAGATGCCAGCACCTAACCAGTACTCGTAAGATGTCAACACCAAACCCGTACTCGTTCGTTGTCAACATCATCCCCGTACTCGTGGGTTGTCAACATCATCCCCGTACTCATGGGTTGTCACCTCCATACCCGTACTCGTGGGTTGTCAGCACCAAACCCGTTCTCGTGAGATGCCAGCACCTAACCAGTACTCGTAAGATGTCAACACCAAACCCGTACTCGTTCGTTGTCAACATCAGCCCCGTACTCGTGGGTTGTCAACATCATCCCCGTACTCATGGGTTGTCACCTCCATACCCGTACTCGTGGGTTGTCAGCACCAAACCCGTTCTCGTGGGCTGTCAGCACCAAACCCGTACTCGTGAAATGTCAACACCAAACCTGTACTCGTGAGATGTCAGCACCAAACCCGTACTCGTGGGTTGTCACCTCCATAGCCGTCCTCGTCGGTGGTCAGCACCAAACCCGTCGCCTCCATAGCCGCACTGGTGGCTTGTCACCCCCATAGCCGTACTGGTGGCTTGTCACCCCCATACACGTACTGGTGGCTTGTCACCTCCATACACGTGCTGGTGGCCTGTCACCTCCATACACGTACTGGTAGGTTTTTCAGCACCATACACGTACTCGTGGATTGCCAGTACCATACACGTACTAGTGGATTGCCAGCACCATACACTCACTGGTGGATTGCCAGCACCTCACACGTACTATTTGACCGCCAGCAACATACACGTACTAGTGGATTGCCAGCACCATACACCTACTCGTGGATTGCCAGCACCATACCGATACTAGTGGAGTGTCAGCACCGTATGCGTACTTGTGGGCTTCCCGCAGTAGTAAACGCCAAAGATCTGCATCACCTTCAGCGTTCCATCCACAACGGAAAGGTGAAATCATCGTTAAATCGATTCTTTGCACTGAATTACGTTCGTGAGATAATCATGAAGTAGATTTACCTCTTAACATTAGAATATGTTATACTTGCCATGACCGTTACGGGGAACACGTTGTGTTGTTGGTTTGAGTCAATGTTATTTTCTTTGCCTTGTCTTGTTTGTCGTCTTGATTGATTTGCACGTCAGCCATTGCACCTTCACTCCGACTAGTCAACTGTCTTATGTAATGTTTATTGTACGAGTGTAAGTTGATAGTTCCCTATGCTATATTGACTTCTTACAACATAATTACATGACAGATGTTTGTGGAATATTTAGGACGCATACAGGCGTTTTCGACAACGACCACACTCTCCGGCCAAACGGCAAGAACCGATCTTGGCCCTCCAAGAAGAATGGCGTCAAATCCCACGTGAGCTCATCAGACGACTGACTTTTTCTGTGCGTCGAAGAGTTTTTGCGTGTATTGAGGCATTTGGTGGTCACACACGCTACTAATGACTTGTTATTGAACGTGAGCGATTGTTTATGTACTCTGCCTATTGTCCATGATTCTGAAAGCTCGAGTTTTGTACCACACCCAACTTTGGGGGGCTCTGACGTCATTCACGGTCGCGGTATGATTGTCATTTTCAGTGTTGATTATGTTGATATAATGATCTTCTCAATACACTTTACTTCATGTATGTATTTTTTGTTGTGTTTGAGCAAGAGTGATTTCAAACTCTGGTAAAGTTTCTTTTGGACGTCAGTTTAATTTGTTTCAGAGTGTAACCAAAGTACATGAGGTCAATTACACATACTGTACATGGTTTTACGTAGTACGATCCGGGGTGGGATACAGCTGGAATATTGCTGAGTGTGGCGTTAAACAACAAATAAACAAAGAAACGTAGTAAGGGAGACGTATCTCTGCTGCAATCATGTCATCAATTGACAATTCAGGATTATACACAATCTTATGTGGACCAATTGTTATGCGTTACCATCAATTGATCATTGACAGGGTTGTGATTGTGGACAGGGGCATTGACAGATTACATAGCATTTCCCCATCTTGGACAGTTATTTCAGGTAATTATATTATGCTGACCTCATGTTGGGTTTTCATAACAAAAACAGCTAACAGGTTGCTGAAACACCTCGCTATTAAGCATGTATATTGTAGCATCAAAGACTCTTATTTGTATATATCTGATTATAGCAAGGATACCAAGATAGTTACAAATACGTAAGGTAAACCATTTACCGTTAAGAACGAAATTCCAGATAAATGCAGGGTTTTATAAAGGCATTTCATAAGAAAAGCGTTCAAATGTAATTAATAATTAGCAGGATACCAACAGACCGCTGACAAAACCAATGCCATGTCACACGGGCAACACTGAATAAGCAAAAATTATTATCCGTCTCCCGGGGCGCGGATGGCTCAGTCGTCTAAGGCGCCGCAATTCGCTGTGTACATTGCGTCCCTTGGGTACGCCAGAAACCTAAGATTGTGGGTTCGAATCCTGGTCCGCCCCCATTCTGTTTCTAGGTTTGTCAGCACCATACCCGTGCTCGTAGGTTTCACCGAAGTGACCGTCTGAGACTTGCCTCACTTCTGGCTTTCCTCCCACATTAAGCTGTAATACTGTTAAAAGCGGCGTTAAACCCAACTCACTCACTCACTCACTCACTCACTAGTATCCGTCTCATGTTTGTGTCCTAATCCCAAGATGACTGAAACCTGATACACCCCCTAAAGTGCTAGTGTTGGTGGTCCCTGTGGAACAGAGGAAAGATTTGAGTTCCAACTATTGATTATTAATGTTGTTGAAATCTAAATAATATAACTAGCTCTGGCTCGCCTGATTCAGTAAAACTTTAAATATTGAAGACAACGATATTTCAGTTGAATGAAGTTTTAGCTATACAGATATAACTTTACCAATACTATTAACAATATAAATTAAACTGAAATCCAATTATGACATTTCTTTCAAAACGAACCTGATACGAGCCATTTTAAGTTCAGGAGCGGAGTAGGAAATATTACCTTTTAGTCATCCTAAGGAACATGAATATGGCCAAATTCAATGTTCAAAAGGAAGTAGGTCGCATGCTTTAGTTTCAAGTGTCTTCATTACAACTCGTTTTCTTAAGAAATGTTAAGCCGATGATAGAAACTGTTCTAACAACTCACAGAAAGCTAACTTTCGACTTCATTGATCACCCTATGTTTATTCATGCTCCACTATGTCAAATGTCCCGGTTAAGAGGAAGATGGTGGACAGATAAGATGTATTTAAAATATTTAACAAGATAACAATATCGCCGAAGTATTTAAAACACTTCAACGCTGCACGAACTGCCTACCCAATGTTCATCTTTAATGTCCCTTCATGCTTTGCTGACAAATTCGTATATTTGAGTGTTGTCAATCTCATGCAATATAATTCTACGCTAAAGTTATTTTTTTATTAAGAACAATATATTCATGTTAAATTCAAATATATGAGTTTGACTTCTGTTGCTTATCTTGCTGAACGCATGCAAGTTTAAACATGGAAGGTACATACTGCTACTGGAGACCGTTGTGTGAATGTGAGTCTTGTTGTTCTATGTGAGGCGGTTGTGTGAATGTGAGTCTGGTTGTTCTATGTGAGGCGGTTGTGTGAATGTGAATCTGGTTGTTCTATGTGAGGTGGTTGTGTGAATGTGAGTCTGGTTGTTCTATGTGAGGCGGTTGTGTGAATGTGAGTCTGGTTGTTCTATGTGAGGCGGTTGTGTTAATGTGAGTCTGGTTGTTCTATGTGAGGTGGTTGTGTGAATGTGATTGTGGTTGTTCTTTGTGAGGCGGTTGTGTGAATGTGAGTCTGGTTGTTCTTTGTAAGTTGGTTGTGTGAATGTGAATCTGGTTGTTCTATGTGAGGTGGTTGTGTGAATGTGAGTCTGGTTGTTCTATGTGAGGCGGTTGTGTGAATGTGAGTCTGGTTGTTCTATGTGAGGCGGTTATGTGAATGTGAGTCTGGTTCTATGTAAGGCGGTTGTGTGAATGTGAGTCTGGTTGTTCTATGTGAGGTGGTTGTGTGAATGTGAGTCTGGTTGTTCTATGTGAGGCGGTTGTGTGAATGTGAGTCTGGTTGTTCTATGTGAGGTGGTTGTGTGAATGTGAGTCTGGTTGTTCTATGTGAGGCGGTTGTGTGAATGTGAGTCTGGTTGTTCTATGTGAGGCGGTTGTGTTAATGTGAGTCTGGTTGTTCTATGTGAGGTGGTTGTGTGAATGTGATTGTGGTTGTTCTTTGTGAGGTGGTTGTGTGAAAGCGAGACTGGTTGTTCTTTGTAAGTTGGTTGTGTGAATGTGAGTCTGGTTGTTTTATGTGTGGTGGTTGTGTGAAAGCGAGTCTGGTTGTTCTATGTGAGGTGGTTGTGTGAATGTGAGTCTGGTTGTTCTATGTTAGGCTATTGTGTAAATGTGAGTCTGGTTGTTCTATGTGAGGCGGTTATGTGAATGTGAGTCTGGTTCTATGTAAGGCGGTTGTGTGAATGTGAGTCTGGTTGTTCTATGTGAGGCGGTTGTGTGAATGTGAGTCTGGTTGTTCTATGTGAGGTGGTTGTGTGAATGTGAGTCTGGTTGTTCTATGTGAGGTGGTTGTGTGAATGTGAGTCTGGTTGTTCTATGTGAGGTGGGAATTTCACGGCATCTACTTAGCGCAAAAGGTTCAGACTCAGATATAATTCTGCATGGTAAAACAGTTAGGACCTACAGTGAAAAAAAGAGGCTTCAGAGACAAACCTAAGGGTTAATTATCACAGGCTGCATGGCATTAGCTGTACATAACGTGACAAAGGCAAGATTCGCAAATCAAAGTGAAAATACAGTTAATCAAAAACGGACAATACGGACACCTCTTGAGAGGATGCACGTTCGACAACGCCTCTTCATCCAGAAAATCAGCATCACGATCTGACCCTGGGGGGTGGTTTGCCACTTTTGTATCAAGGCGTTCTCGGGGTTAGGAAGCTTGGCAGGACGTGGCACCCTAGCATATACTCAACGTCCTGACATTTCCCACACGTGTTCTTTCGGATTCACGTCAGAGGTTAATGCTGGCCACTCCCTGCGTCTGTTATCGTGTTGCTGCAGTCATTCTGTGACAATCCTTGCTCTTTGTGGCCTTAATGTGGGGGGAAAGAACGAAGTGATGCAGGTCTCAGACGTTCGCCACTTTGGTGAAACCCACGAGCAGCGGTATGGTATATCCAAACCTGGAAACATAATCGGGGCGAACCGGGATTCGAACCCACAATCATAGGTTTCTGGCGTGCCCAAGAGAAGCAACTCCGCATAGCGAATCGCGTCGCCTCAGACAACTAGGTCACCCCTGCCTCCGCATTTTATATATCTCTCCTTATATGTTTGCTACCGTATTCATGTGTTGAAAATGTCGTAGATTTACACGTTGTAGCGCGATTATCTTGAACATGTAGATATTTCTCATGTATTTATGACTATTTTTGCCACCTGAATAATTGTACCTATCTGTTTGTAAAGTATTAGCGGTACCGTTAGGATGCTTATGTTCAGTGCTTTATTTTCAATTGGTATTTTGGCGAATGTCTAGTTTAGGTCAAGTTCCTAGTTTAGATACTCTGTAGGTCAAGTATATGGTATTTGGTGGGTAGTTTAGTATTTCCTTGTCCAGTCAAAGTGACTAGTTTGCTATTCAGGCGAAAGGCTCTGTGTCTTTATTTCCCTCTATTTAACTTATTATTTAACTCTCAGGTCTCAATTTGTCGCAGTCGTCTTTATTGGCTGTCTATACTTCTTGTCAGTATCTTGTCAAAGTTTTGATTACTTTTATACAGTTGCAAATCAGCTTGTATATTTGCTCTGATTTAAACAATCAGTGATCATTGTCAGTGTTGATTGGGATTTGTATCCTTTTTATTGTCGTCTAATGATATAATTGCGGACAGGGGTTGTGTCAAACTTCTGTGTACATTAGGAAATAGAAGGAAATATGATGTGGTTTCAAATGACGTGATGGACTCTCATTAAGGAAATGATAGAGGCTGTTTAACGAAACTACAGAGAGCATACTTTCGATTGATTATTTTATGTTTATTCATGGCCCAGTCTATTATATTTCCTGACGAAGAGGAAGATGGCGCTTTGCTAAGATTTTAATGTATGGCCCGGGATATGTGTTCGTATATCGTGCATTTCACAAGTCCACGGTGTCGCTTAAGCTCATAAGACTCTACGAAATTGCATTCCACCACCCGATTTCTGTTTTATTTCCTGCTTACGAAATCAAAACAAATCAGTATTTACCGTGATTGCTTAACGTTCTGTTTCAAACAATATGTTCACATAAAAATACATCTGTATCTGAAATTGATTGATATTGCTATGTTTAACATATCACATGGCGCGTGTCTCCTGTATGTTTCATTGTTAGCCAACTGGAGATCGCTGTGTGAAAGCAAGTGTGATTGTTCAGCTTGAAATCGCTGTGTGAAAGGGAGTCTGGGTGTCCACCGTTGCTATAATGTTTGCTCAACGTATATAAGGTTGTGCTGTTCTCACATGACAGCAGGTTCAATATCTACTTCCACGATGGCTGTAACCCATCACAAAGTGACAGTCAATTCTTCATTGCCGACAAAAGAGATAAATGTACTTGCACTTGGTCAAAAGGACCACATGTATTACAACTGTGTCTGATGCACTCTCGGGTAACTCAGATGTGTTTCCATTGTTAAAACATTATTCATATTAATCACCATGAGGGTAAAAACATCACCTGTCTGCTAGATTGTTTTAATTTTTCACTGAACATGACATTTAGTCTTTCCATGTTTATATTGAAGACATTAATCATCCAAACTCACTTCTCAGTCTGTGCGGTTGATATACATGACATTATCACATATTTGTGTTTGATAATTTTCCTTAAATTATAAATCTCCTATCGTGACTGTTAGTGAGGGTTTTCTACTTTTGTTTGACGGAACATAAACGTAGAGCATACAGTTCCCACTCCTACATCTGCGATCATAACCTCCATACACCTGCTAGGGTAGAGAGCACGGGAGATGAATGTCGACAGCTGTGTTTGTATTTGTGTCTCAAGGAGCCAGTATTGGGTTTATTTACTTCATATTGTTTGTCTAACCATGAATACTTATATGTGTTCGACTCAAATGTTGTTTCACGGGGATTTGGCATCCCTTGGATTCCAACGACATCACGTTCATACGACCTAAAGATATCGATATTATGCACAATGTGTGTAACCTAGATGTAATGGGGCACTGAACAGGGAAGTTCAGAACACTTCTCGTGTAGGTAGTCCTCGTTTGTCGTCTGCCTATTGTTAACGTACAAGGAAGTCACGATTTCACAATGCTTTCGTGTGCTATTTTGGTGTACTATTCATGAAATGTACGAAAGACATCAATACAGCATTGTACGCCAGGTGGCATGTTAATGACGCGTATTTTAACATGTCAGCTCATCTTTGTATCGTGGAGAAGAAAGCTCAAATGAATGTACACAGATACCCAAGTGTGTCGATCCGAATGATTGACATTTAGACAATGACTCGTACATATATGGATATTACAACCCCCTTACTACAATCAGATACACGAGCGTACACGTTTCCGACATAGCCATGCGTGGAGAGAACTATTTCAACTCTCCGTCCACCATGAATATGAGTCAGATCTGTCAGCACCCGAGGCTATTTTAACTCACCCACGCCATACACCTTTATATCAGGACATAATCAACATCCTCGGGATATTATAATCTAGTTTTCAATTCGTTCACGTGACGGAAATGCAACTGTCTTCACTTCCCCATATCCTGATGTATAATATTTTGATGATCTGGGTTGAAAATAGTATATATCGAGAATTTTCTTTTAAACCGCTATTATTCATATTTAGTTAACTGCGTTAATTCAGTTTGTATTTCCCTATGATGAATTGTGTCACACAACCTTGACATGTTAAAAAGCGGGTACACATGGATGTGGCCTCTTTAGTGTTACAGTGGTGGTGCACGGAAATAGAACCTGTGATAATAAAACCATGACATTAAAGTGACTATCAAACGTTAACGCCAGAGAATAATCATTTTCAAATATATGCTGAAACAGATTGCGGTTGGCGAAAAAAATCAAAATATTGATGAAAATTGTATGCATGGATCACAGCAAAACAGTGAATGAAATTGTGTAAGTGAGTGAGTCAGTTTAGGAAGTAATAATGATAATAACATTATATTTCTTAAAATCATACTTTTAATCTCTGTGGCAGTATTTATAACATTTACAGTAATACTAGTGTTTTGTAATATTATCAGTACTTACAGTATTAATAGGAATAAAAATAATAAGGAGGCCCCGTGATGTAAGCCTCACCTTGGAGGGTCTAGATAGGGAGGATTTATTCCCCTGAACTAAACGTACATCGACCAGTTAGGGCTAACCCATCGAAGCTGCTTCAAAACTGGGCTACAGAAAGCCAAGCCCAGAAGAAACTCATCTTGTAACTCCGCAGCCCAGTCAGCCTCCGTCCGGAAAACAAATCCCCCAAACTGGAGATGGGACTTGCCCCAGGGGGAGGCACAGAAAACTGTGGACGCAACCAGTGAAGTTCACACTTCTTGAGTGAGTGAAAGCAGCAGGGTGGCCAGAAATACAACGAGTAAATGTCAAATTGTTGAAGCAGCATTGGGACAAAGCCATGCCAGTGTATGCACATCTGACAGAACAAAGCTTTCATGATTAGCTACAGCGACTTAAATTATATATGCGCCGTGAACCTGGTGAGCCCCCTGCCAACACTTGTCAGGCGCCTTTGTATGAACCCTCAGTTCCAACAGTAGCAGACCTGAAATTACAAATGAATGTGTATTCTCCCTAACGTACCCGATGCAGTCTCTGATTACCCTCACATGGGCTACGTAAATTAGCTGCCAGTGTCGTGTACCTGAACCTGATCCTCCCTTGTACCACGTATGCCAAGCATTAACTCTTGCACACACTACTACAAAGTTGGTATGACTGCACAAGCGGTGACTGTTCACCGTGCATGGTGCTATCTGACCCGGGGCTGTGATTCAGTATACACAGGCAATACTGGCAGGTAGATCCTAACAGGATCAGGATGTAACTGCACTTATTTGGGGTGAAATATGACTAACGTGATGATACTGCATGTGTTTAATGTGACGATATATGTATGTATATGACTTTTGTACTCTGCCCGAAGTTTTTCCTTGATATGGGCATTCTGGAGTTTGTCCATAATCTATTTATATCGTATGAGCCTGACCTTCGACGAGATGACATGCTGGATACAGTTAACGGTCAGTTCAGGCATAACGATATTGTCACAGTGTGGGAGTTGTAGTGGTGCTCTCCGTGGACGATCCAAGGGAGACTACTCCTCTGGGCTCAGGTACGTTGCACTAGTCGTTAATGATGTATTGACAACACATGCGGGGTGCGGGCTACGAGGGTCACAGTAAGATCCGTCATATCAACAATGTCACAGTGTGGGAGGTGTAACATATCTCACCGGAGACGGTGAAAGGGAGACTACTCCTTCATGCACATTTCACCTCCCCTTGTCCCAAAAAGATACCTCACCTTTCGTCCAAACTCCTAATTGAGGCAATTCCTATGACTATCTTGTTCTAGGAGTACTGCTGTGTGGCGTCAGGCAACAAACACTTACTTTTTACAGCAGATTGTGTGTGCGGCAGGTGTTTCTGTCAGGGTGGGGCATACTTCCTCTTTTCGCGAACACCTGGTGTCATCACTGATTTTCAGTGATCCATTCGCATATTTTTAACCGCTCATTTTCCTCTTACGCCAAATGGAAAATGTTTCTCTTGCGTTCACTTTTTTATATTTAATGCAAAGAAAATTATATAGATTTGTAGTGGTGTCATGTTAGTAATTTTAAGCAAATCATGTCAAAGGATTCAGGCCTTCGTGTGTGTCCAGGAGACATTGTCAATGACTGACAGCAATTTCAAAATCAAAGGACAGGTCAGTTTCCACCAAGATACAATTACCAATCAGCTTTTCATCAGTTGTGCATTGACTGCCACTAAGTGATCTGTGTATTGACTGTCACTGAGTGTCACTGACCACAATGTCCTCGCGTCTAGTGTCGGCACATGATCTATGTAATGACAGTCACTGAGTGTCACTGACCACACTGTCCTCGAGTCTAGTGTCGGCACATGATCTATGTAATGACAGTCACTGAGTGTCACTGACCACACTGTCCTCGAGTCTGGTGTCAGCACATGATCTATGTAATGACAGTCACTGAGTGTCACTGACCACACTGTCCTCGAGTCTGGTGTCGGCACATGATCTATGTATTGACAGTCACTGAGTGTCACTGACCACATTGTCCTCGAGTCTCGAGTCGGCACGTGATCTATGTACTGACTGTCACTGACTGTCACTAATCACACTGTCCTCGAGTCTCGAGTCGGCACGTGATCTATGTATTGACTGTCACTGACCGTCACTGACCACACTGTCCTCGAGTCTAGTGTCGGCACATGATCTATGTATTGACTGTCACTGACCGTCACTGACCACACTGTCCTCGAGTCTAGTGTCGGCACATGATCTATGTATTGACTGTCACTGAATGTCACTAATCACACTGTCCTCGAGTCTAGTGTCGGCACATGATCTATGTATTGACTGTCACTGACCGTCACTGACCACACTGTCCTCGAGTCTAGTGTCGGCACATGATCTATGTATTGACTGTCACTGACCGTCACTGACCACACTGTCCTCGAGTCTAGTGTCGGCACATGATCTATGTATTGACTGTCACTGACCGTCACTGACCACACTGTCCTCGAGTCTAGTGTCGGAACATGATCTATGTATTGACTGTCACTGACCGTCACTGACCACACTGTCCTCGAGTCTAGTGTCGGCACATGATCTATGTATTGACTGTCACTGACCGTCACTGACCACACTGTCCTCGAGTCTAGTGTCGGCACATGATCTATGTATTGACTGTCACTGACCGTCACTGACCACACTGTCCTCGAGTCTAGTGTCGGCACATGATCTATGTATTGACTGTCACTGACCGTCACTGACCACACTGTCCTCGAGTCTAGTGTCGGCACATGATCTATGTATTGACTGTCACTGACCGTCACTGACCACACTGTCCTCGAGTCTAGTGTCGGTACGTGATCTATGTATTGACTGTCACTGAGTGTCACTGACCACACTGTCCTCGAGTCTAGTGTCGGCACATGATCTATGTATTGACCGTCACTGAGTGTCACTGACCACACTGTCCTCGAGTCTAGTGTCGGCACATGATCTATGTATTGACTGTCACTGAGTGTCACTGACCACACTGTCCTCGGGTCTGGAATCGGTGCATGATATTTGTATTGACTGTCACTGACCTTATACCTTTATGTGTCTCCTTGAGATTGATTCCACTGTATCATCTGCTTATCTATTTTGAGGGGGAGCAGTTATTATGGTCTTGTTGTGCACATTATTTGTTTCTTTGCATATTCTTTGCATATTCTATAGGGCTTTACCAAGCATACACCAAATCAGTAATGATAGTTGTATGTGCATTTGCAGCATTTTTTATACTAGTGACATTGACCTTCGAATGTACCTCCTCGGAAGGTTTAACTAATTGCTTATATCTTATAATATCCTATATGGAAAAGGTATGTTCAAACGGTGATATGGATGTGTTATATATCTATTTTTAATTACATTAACAATGGGAATAAACAAATGGCCCATTTTGACAAAATGGGGGGTAGGATAACATATTTCCATTTTTTCAAAATCAAAATGTTATGCGGAATATGAACATCATCTCATCATAAGGCTCATTTTGAGATATCCAATGGCTTGGTTGATAATACCAATAATTAATAACGGTTCAATTTCCAATAATTGGAATTTGAAAATAGAGCAATAAAAATTTAGAAAGATGACATTGGCTCAAAGGGTGTATACATCACATAAAATGTGAATATTATTTTATACTGTACATTTAAACATATGTGAATATTGATTAAATATGGTGAGAGCTTGTCAATATCTGACGACGAATGAACATATTGATAGATGGCATATTGATACAGCATATATGTATGAATACATGCATCTCGCCTTGAATGCTGGAGTTCATACTCAGGGTGCACACACGTTTCTCCAAAGAAATATGTTCTCTTTCAAGTCTTATTGGTGCTACGATATACCGGAACTTAGATAAGACACTGCGGTAACATATTGCTGATAGTGGAACATGATCTTGTGAACATAGATTAACACCTTTGTTCTCAGAGAATAAACGATGAACTCTAAAATTCCTGTTTTTGCATTTTGGAGATGAAAGGTTGACATCCCACCAGCAAATGTTCTTATTTAGTCTCTGATCACCCATGTTCTTGAATATGCACCATTGTCGTAACAGGGCTAGGCTCTGATCTATGCCTGCTGGGAGCCAACCCAAGCCTCAAAGTACTGCATCGGTGGTTGTATATCTTCCAACTCCCAAAAATAAATCGGCCTGTCCAATTCTGAACTGCACTGATGGACGAGCACTCTGTTTGACCCAAAACTGCTGCTCTATATATCATAGTAAAACCAGACTATGATACAGTTTTGTGAACACATTGTATTCAACACCTCCTATCCCTTTACACCTGATAATTACATGATCTCGTGCTCTACTTGCTGTTTGAGCCAGAAGAAAAGCCAGGTAAGTATATCTGTTAACCGTTTCAATAGGTAGATTACCGGCTTTTCAAGTACTTTGAGATCTCAGCACAGACGGGTTGCAGAAGTGCAGAGCCTTGGATTTGTCAGCATTGATACTTATATTATTTATTTTACACCATGTACCTAGGTAGTTGAGTAGGTCTTGCAAGTCACCAGCACAATGTCTTTGGCATGTTACAACATACCCAATAGCCCATTGTCAAGCTGGATGCTGATATTAAGGCCCTTCAACATCAGTTCTAAATTCAACACCATGGGATATAATAAATATCCGTTTAACACTGCTTTTTACCTGGAACCACTCTGTTTTATAACCGATTCTGACCCGTCATCTATTATTATTTCTATCGGAAAATATTAATGTCTTATTCGCAAGTATGAATTTTCCATATAGATTTCAAACAATAGTTTGGGTCTCAATGTTCTGAACTTTCAATTTCGGTTGGTATTTTTCGACGGTGCTTTCCTTTCGCTTTCTGCGCATTCCTGTCAAAAATCTGTCATCGAAGTGTGTATCTCACAGGCGTCGATTGTTAACAGCACTAAGCCATAGAAAGGCAGACTCATTCCATTGTATTTATAAACATTGTGACCACCTTGGCTTCCTCGTTCTTCTTTTCATATTCTGATTTCCGTGTCCCAGCTTTGTATGTTTAGACGGAAGCTTCTAATGCATCTTTCTTTGATAACATTGCCGAAAACAAGATATGCTGAGTCTGTGTTGTCTTGTGATGCTTCGGCCAACTCCAGGTCAGTAATCACCGATTTTGAAGCAGCCAGGATACCTGAGTCCAGGCACGCGCAAAGACTGACTCAAAGACACTGTGACGCTGATACGTGTCTATCTGGACTTTATTTCGAGAAATGTTTTAAGATCGTCACAGACCACATAGTACTGATACATGTAAAATAAGTTGGTATGAAATGTCGCGTTATCCTTAGACATTGGACAGTAACACTTACAGCCTACTGTTGAAACTAAAACATTGCCAACCTTATTTGCAAGTACTGACAGCTTTTCATCCAACTTAACGTTTTGTGTATAATCACCATTTTCAGGTTGTGTGTACACTTTAACGTACCTGAACTCGTTCTACACTGAACGTTTTTGAGTTTCTGACGAGATATCGTTTGTCTTACCAAAGTTCTTAATGTAAACATCATCAGACCAAAAGTCACCATTTTACACCATTTCGTTAGCTTAACGGGAAGAGACAGTTCATTCCAAAATAAGTCTCCTTATCTACAATTATATATCTACAAAGTAAAATAAATAATATCATAAGTTAAAAACACCTCACCTTCAAACATGTGATCTACCCGAATACATCGTCACATGTCGATCGTGATCTATGTGCATATCTTAACCATATCCGCGTTCCTCTGTTAGTTCACACCCCAACCCTCGCACAGGTTTAACACCTCAGTTTTTGTTTTTGCAAGCGAGGATTGGTGACTGCATTAGCTCCTTTTGACACTAGTAGCTCATACAATTTCATGTGATCTTCACGCTTTGCAATCATGGCTGCTGTTTCACCACGACCGTTTCCTGCGTTGATGTCAAGAGTATTCTCTCTCAGAACATGTTGGACAATCTCCATACTTCCTATTTTACTGGCCAGATGAAGAACGTTGTTTCCTTTTTTATCCACTTGTGATAGATCAGCTCCTTCATGCATAAGTAATTTAAACACTGCTCTTTGTTCCCACTGTGTGGCCAACATCAGTGGCGTCCGCCCATCTTGTCCGTGACTGTTGATGTCTGCTATGTCCTGCGACAGGATATACTGCACCATGCCAAGGTGTCCTCCCATGCAAGCCACATGTAGGATGTTGTTTCCCTTGTTATCAACTTGTGATACATCAGCTTCCTTTCCATAAATTAGGTCGCATACATCTCTGTGTCCATAGAATGCTGCCAAAATCAGTGGTGTGCGACCACACTGCCCTTTGCAGTTGATGTCAAAATCTCCCCGTGAGAGGACATGCTCAGCCATCTTCACATGTCCTCCACGGCATGTTACATGGAGTATGTTGCTACCTTCCTTATCTTTGTGTGATATGTCACACCCTTTCCTAACAAGAAAGTCAAATACCTCTATATGGCCGTGCTCAGCTGCCACCATCATTGCTGTCCTTCCATATACGTCACTACTGTTGATATCAATTGTGGTATTGGCGATGACATCCATAACGATTCCAATGTGTCCTCCATAGCAGGCATAATGAAGGACGTTATCGCCTTCGATATCCTCAGATGAACAGTTAGCTCCTTTTTCCAGAAGATAGTCAAACATGGTCTTATTTCCATGTCGTGCTGCCCACATCAACGCCGTTCGTCCATCTGTTCTCCCTCTGTTAATATTAAGGAAAGGTTCCTTTAAGACAACATACTTCACTATGTCTATATTGCCCCCCACACAGGCCATGCTAAGAATGTGGTCCCCATCACGATCCGTTAATGTCATATCAGCTCCTTCTGTGTGAAGATATTCAAAGACATCATAGTGTCCGTTCTGTGCTGCCAACATCAGCGGTGTCAATCCGTACAACCCTCGGGTGTTGACATTTTTTAAACCACAACTCATGATCTGTTTCACGCGGTCCAGATCCCCCTCAGCACTGGCCTTATGGAGTGGTTCGTTAGGAACTGGAGTGTTGAGTAACCCTGTGTAGACATAAGGATAATGTGTACCTTTAATCACATGGAATGCAATTGTAGGTTAAACAGCTCATGTGATATAAATCCATAGTACAAAAGAAAGTATCATTTAGGAATTAACGTTATACAATATGTCAGTTACCACGTGGCATATCAAATTTACTGGCAATACAACAATGTAATAAGGCCAAATATGTGATGTGAACTTAAGATCAGAGGATACTGTCTTGACTAAGGAATAAAACTGCATAGTGAATTGTGGTGCTTTACACGACACCAATGTCCCTTGTGACCATATTATGACACCATCATTTTTTTACACTACTATTTTTTCCCGTTGAGCCTTTAATAAAGAAGTCATCATGAAGCTGTGTTTCTGCTATTTATCTCACCTTCGAGGTCCTGGGTATTCCATGTTTTCACTGTTGAGAAAAGTACGACATGCAGTTAAATCTGATTCAAGATGAAAAGTCGCTATCGCTTTATTTCTGTTATTCCCTGTCGTGATATTGCTGAAATACTGCTTACAGCTGTGTAAAACAGTACTCACTCATCACTGGTAGTTCTTTGATGCGGTTGCTATGCATCTAGATATTAACTCAACCGTTAAACTAAACACTAAATAACAAAACTGTATGTGATTAACGTCATGATCATCGATCCATGCAATCGGGATACAGTGACATGCATCAACCAAGTCAGCGAGCCTGACCACATGATCCCGTTAGACGCCTCTTACGACAAGACTAGTCACCTTTCACGGCAAGCCTGGGTTGCTGAAGACCTATTTTTCCCCGGATCTTCACGGGTCTATATTTACATGTAAATACACAATACTAACACTTCATAATGGTTTGGATTTCGCATACGACACAGCACATGTCTCCATGAAACTAACAGCTAGTTTAGAATTGCATTCTCCACAAGCATGAATGCTCTTGACGAATGGTACTTTTGAAAAGTAAAAAGGTAGGAGCGAAATCATCTACCCTTTCATTTAACAAGGCCGTTATCAATCTGTCAGTAAATTATACTCTTACCTGCCATAAATCTTTGTCTTTTCCAATCTGAGAAAACAGAATACATCATAATGTTGTAATGATTGAATTCATTTTGTGTGAAAGGTACATGTTGCATGCTATCATGTCAGATTAAATGCACTGTTGGACAGTTGGACACTCAGACCTGTCATCTAACCATTTTACATTAACCGCAGCAAACGCGTATGAACCAGATATTTGTCAAAGTGGATACAACACTTGGATTGTTCATTGTCATTAACAAATTTGAATTGGCATGTGTCAATTAATTCATCATGTTCAGGATGCATATATTCAGGCTAGTATTGGCAACTGATGAAGTGATACAACAATAACGCAATTACCTTACTCCTTTCGCGCAATGCTTCAATACTCGCGATGAGTGACTCACCTGTCACAGAGTGCACCTCTGTGGTCGAGATTTGTGTTTGATTTTTAAAATCTGGATTTAGTGTTTCGAACCAGTAGATACGTAAATCCAACTTGTGACATACGTATCAGCTTATTAGATTTATTTTTCTAATCTACGCAATTATCATACAATGACATGTATCAGTCTAGTCAGCAAGTCTGACCACCCGATCCTGTTAGTCGCTTCTTACGACAAGCACAGTCACAATTAACGGAAAGCTAGGTCGCTGAAGATCTGTTCCGACCCGGATCTTCACGGGTGGGTTAGATATTTACTGAGCACATACCGTTGTGACAGTAACCAGAATTGTTCAATGATTTGTCCATATACATGTTGGACTAGTGCAGTGTGCACATTGTTTGACCGGACCAGGTCTAATTTAACGGCTTTTTAATGTAACGGGCTTGACTTCTCGTCATTCAAAATATCATCTACTCAGACATCTATATAGAACTCACGAAGCGACCTTTGACAGTGTGTCTACAATCTGCCGGCATTGCCCAGGCGATGTTTATAAATTTAAAACATGGACGCAAGTGAATGTTTGGGATTAACATATATTCTTAGCACCAGACTTAATCCATGTTCAAATGTCAATTTAAATACCATTTGTTTTATGATATTAAATTCAACCCTGAAAGTGGTCAGGAAGTCGGTTGTCTGTTGTCGATTTGCGAATGAATGAATGAACAGTAGTAAATCTATAGCTCTCAAATTACATAATATATCAGTGAACCAATCACGTTGCTGGAATGTGATAACTTTCCTCTGTGAAAGATATGAAAAGTTCAGCCAATCACACTAATAATATCATCATAATATACTATTTCTCCAACTGGAGTGCATAGGGTGATGATTTTTTTTTTCTGAGGGAGATATTATCACCTTCCAGCCTTTGGATTGGCTCAATTATTAATTATGTAGTTTGAGAAGTAAAAGGTGTTAGTAAATTAATTCAAAGTATGTAACACTTACATTTCTGGTGCCAACTGAAAAAAAGAAAGAAGCAAATAATTAAATAAAAGATATACATAATTTGTAAAAAACGATTTTAGATTGCTGTATGTATATTAACATTATAAAAAAAACCTGATGACAAATATATATTTGACACTTCTCGCAATTCTTGTTTCAATCTTTTACCTAACTGGTTTGCTCACTAGCTGCTCTTTGGATATAGCTAAAACTAGCTTGACTATAAACACATCTATTTCTGTGTCAAAGCTCTTAACGTATCAAAACACAATATTTACTAAATGTTTTAACATCTTACTAATCTTGGAGTTCCTCTTATTCTTGTTCTAACTTCCCATATCTGGCTTGCTGACTAGCTGTTCTTTAGGTTTAGTTAGCATTAGTCTAACTAAGTGAATTGCTAGTTTAACACCACTTGGTAATGACGGAATTTCTCTTTTTCCCTATTATTTATCTTCATGATAGAAAATTTTAGAACGCGCTCCTCGTGGTTTTATTAACCATTTCAACGATTAGACACTAGGCCCTCGTGGACTAACCTATACATAGCTTGACAATGACCACACAACTAGGTTCTACTTGGTGTTGCAAGGAAATATATAAACAACAACGTGTATCCAAAAATGTCACAGAAAGTAAAGTGATAATAATATACAAAATACTTTTGGACTACACCACATTAAATGTAAAGGGTGCATTTTCACAGTGTAGGTAAAGTGCACTAACAAACAGCTTTGCTGTAGGCAAATAAAGAAGGAACATGATTGGTAGTTCAATGCACAAGAATATTTCACACATGGGTAATTTAAGTTTATTATCTCCAGACACATCGACAAACATCAGCTATGATGTTCAATGAGTATGCGATAAATCTCACCATAACGTTTTTATCTTCGTAAATATCAACTTGTTTTCGTCTGAAGTCTCACGATTGTCTAAAGTATGAATTTATAGAGACAAAAGAAATGCCACGCATGTTGCAGTTGTACTTCTACGTATTGTTGCTACTGCATGGTTTGTGACATTGATTAAATGGATGTACACACAGCCATAAACTATTCAACACTAAGGTGTTGCTCGGAAGCGTTTTGGATAGTATTGTTCATTTGATATGCTTGTGTACATGTAATGCGACATCGTAGGGAGAACATCAAACACACTGGAGACAGAACGATTTGTTTGTAGGTGCATGCTTACTATACAACCACCGCACAGATCATTATGATGATGATTATAGGAACTGTAGCTGCAACAGCGATACTCATCCAGGACAGGTCTGCTGTGCTCTCCTTCGCCTTTGTGTTAAGTTGTTCCTCTGAAATTATACACAGACTATTAGTTTGTCATGCCAGGAAATATCCCAAATTGTGGCGGTTATAACTTCTGTGTCAACCATGCCGTATGCAGCGTCGCATTGTCCTGCTGGAATACCATGAATAACCACGAGCTTCGTTTTCAAGTCACCGCAGCCTCTAGGTGGTGATGTTGTCATGTCAACAACATTCCTCGGTCGGGTCGATGTGCACGGATACAATAGGCTCGTAATCTCCTGTACACGGTTTGTCGACAGATCCTGTGTTGCAGTTCCGTCGCTGCCGTTAACGTCGCCGTGACGAAGCGGTTTCAAAGGAGGATTGTCCGGATGTAGCGGTCTTGAATAGGCGTGGTCACCCGTTTCTCAGCATGTTGCCTGGCGTGTCTCACGTCACCGTTGCATCAACCTGGTAACGGTTATACTGGCGCATCCCAACGTTCTGGCAATGACGGTGGCGGTGTCTTTACGCGTGCTTTCTGACTTTATGCGTATTTCGCACGACAATGACAGAGTGCGTCTCTCCCTTTTTGGCCATTCCAACGGCTCTCTATCGCAGATTAATGTGTCATTTCTTTGGTCGGCTTTTTGCTGTTGTTTTCCTTACGTGTCGGGTCAGCAGTTTTATATAGTTGATCTGCACGTGCATTACGTGCTTCGGCAACTTATATCGTAAAATAAATCACTTATAATTTATATTTTTCAAAATAGATGGTATCGTTTCTTTTGGACATTAGTTTATTTGCTGCTTTTTAGGAAAATCCGAATATTTGATGTTGTCGGAAAAATGGCGGGTCTTATTTACAGCGAGAGGTTAATTCTGAGAATGTGTACATATATATTATATGATAAGTTAAATTGGATCTTTGTTTTACCTTCACAGAAGGTTCCTGTTTTGCCGTCTTTACATCCTGCTGTGCACGCTCCATCTCCGTGATTGCAGATGTTGTTGATACAGTTCTTGCTGCATTCTTTATTGCATGTAGCATCATACCAGCCTGGAATACATCCTTCGGAACAACGTCCACTGGCCCTGTCACAGTGAACAATGTTCCGACCAGGAAATACGCTACAGTGTTCAGAACAGTTTCTGTCACATGAGTCTCCATATGTGCCCCATGGACATATTGGGTCACCTCTGACATTCCATACTGCAACATACACAATGTAATAAAAGGAAATATATAAGCAAGGATATTTTCTTACTGACTATATCTTCAAAAACATAGTTCAAATAATCACCCAAACAATGACTGTCTATATTCTATTTATAAAATTCAAGAGTAATTGTAGTTTATTTTCAAGCAAAGAACCTGTAAACATTCCTTTCATGCACATATTAAGTTAAGTAAAGTACTCACATTATAACAAATATATTTTTAAATAGATATACTCACCCAGCATGATAAGTAGTACATGACACATCAACATGTCTGAATATGTAGACTGTTCTTTCGTCATGCGTCTGCAATTATACATTAAACATCCTACAGATGACTACATACATGCTATTGAGCTCTGAAGATTGAAGCCACCATACGAATGAATTGTTTGATAGGCATTACTTATAAGTTGACGGATGACAAAGTAGACACAATGCATGGATGACAACTTCTTTTATACGGTAAAGGCGGTGTTCTGGTTTAGATCCTTATACCGTTGTCAAGCAAGACTGAATGAGGGACATTGTACAGAATATTTATAGTAGGTGGAGGATTAACAGTAACAACAATTGCATACATGAGGGGGATAACATGAGTAAGTAGCAGAAGGATAATACTGTCACAACATGATGGACAGAGAACACATAGGTGGAAGTCTGTGGGACATGAAGCCTTTATTGGACCAGGACCAGATTTGTAAAAGCTTCTAGGCATCAGACTATACCCTTTACTTTTATTTTATTTCACCTTTTAATCGCATTTGTGATAGTGACAGATTCCCCAATTGCTGTGATAAGGGTACTATATGTCCTCTCTTCAAGTCAAGTCAAGTCAAGTCTACAGGTGTATTTCTCTCATAGACTCAATATTTAAAGTATTTAGGTCTATTTTGAACAGCCGTCTACAGAATTCGTATGAGAATCATAATATTATTAATGAACAACAAGCTGGTTTTAGTGCTCAATACTCCACTACTAATAACATTTGTTCATTTCAGGTTATAGTTAAAAAATACATTGGTAACAAAAGAGGCAGATTTTACTGCCCCTTCACTAACGATTCAAAGGCTTTTGACTCTGACATGATCTTCTCCTGCACTCATTGTCTGAAGTTTGTTTTAAGGGTAAAGTTTTGGAAATAATCACGTCTATGTGTAATGATTTATCTGTTTGTGTTAGAGCCCCTAAAGGTATATCTAAGTGTTTTACCTGTAACATTGGCACCCGTCAAGGATGTGTTTGAAGTCCACAAATAATTATTATCACAATAAACAATTTTATGTGCCCTTATGGACAGAGAGGGTGGTCAAGGTATTACTGTTACCTCTTCTACTAATGGTTCGTGCTCCCTTGTTGATGATGTTGATGTCTCACCAATGCCCAACACCTGTTCACAGCTGCAGTTTCAAGTTAATGTACTTGAAAGTTTTTTTGTAAAACATACTGGCTTGAAAGTAAATATGAATAAAACTAAGATTATTGTGTTTAGAAAATGATTTCATGATAGTAAACCAATAGAAACAGTATCTTTATATAAATACCGCGGACTAGTATTCACCCCTACGTTGGTCTGGAGCAAAGCTCAGACCTGTCTTGTATCCCAAGCAAAATAAGGCAATATTTTTTCAGTAAATAATTACCAAAGGAACTTGGTAACATTCGTTGTGCATATCTATTTAGGATATGTATGAAAACACCTATTCTATGTTATGGTTCTGAAATATAGAGCACCACATATTGCAATCCTATTGAATCTATACATATTAAATCTTGCAAATCTAGTTAAAAGGTTGGTAAATCAACGTGTAATAACATGCTTCTTGGGGAATGTGTAAGAGGGCCTTTGCAGTTTGTATATACGACAAAGGTAATTAAGTGTTGGTGCAAAATATTTCACTTATCAAACAATAGGCTACCAAGACAATGTTATTTTATGTTGATATCCTTAGAGGATGTAGGCCGTAATCAATGGGCAACATAAGTAAGAAATATTCTGTTTAAATGTGGATTTGGATTCGCTTGGATTAGTCAGGAAAAAGGGGAAAAAAGGCAGCCTTCAATCCACTTTTTAAGCAAAGATTACACGATAATCTCTTTCAGTCATGGCAAGCATCCTCCCCTCCAAATCATAAGCGTTTTTACTATAACCAGATTACATCACTTTCAAATCTTGAAAAGTATTTAAGCATAGGTGATCTTCCACAACATTTGTGAAAATCCTATTCCAGATTTTGATGTTGCAATGTTAAGCTTGTTGTTGAGACACTGGCAGATAATGGAAATATAATTAATAATGAAAGATATTGAATGTCATGCAAGCTTAAAGTTGTGTCTGCTGTTGAAGATGAATTGCACATTTTCTATGAATGTCACTCCTACTCTGAACTACGAATCAAGTTAACTGTAACGTATTTCAGTGAATATCCTACAATTTACAATTTTATTTCTATCATGCAGAGTAAGCACATGGATGTTATAAGAAATGTCAGTCTCTTCCCATATCATGTACACATAAATAGAAACACACACTTGTAAATATGATATAAAATGCGCATGCATGATCATGCTTTTGTATGTATTGTGGGTCGGAGGCCTTGTACTGAATAAAACTGTCCATATTGTATTACAAAAATATAGACACAATAGTTCCCTTAGATTATGGTTACGTGGCTGTCACAATATTCTACTATTGCAATTGCATATAATCAATATTACTTGCTTTCGATCTTTTATAATTTATCTTCCCGTTATTAACCCGGACGGTCCAATTATAAACTGACAGCCTATGTGGAATGCGCGATACCAGCAGAACATGTTAAAATTCTACAATAGTAATCACTTCAAAATGCAAAATAAATGTTTCTTATTTACAGATAAATGACACCCGCTCATTTTGGAAAATGTAACCTCAGAAGATAATATTAAATAAAATTATAACATTGCACAGTGCAGATATCTAGTAATGTAAAGAGAGAGAAAAAAGAGAAAAACCTTAAATTCATTTGTGTGGAAATTTGAAACATAAGCTAACAATACGGAAACATAAAAAGCAGGTTTAATAGAATTAAGAATGAGCTTTATTTGATACAATCAGCTGATTATTGTCAACGTATACTGGATGCAGACATTGCAATGTTAATACAATCATCATTATATATTTATAGAGATTGAAAACAAGTATTGTTTATTATTCATAACATCAAAAACTGTAGTACCTATGAATACGTGTGCAAATATGTAATGTATGTGTGTGCTTTTTTCTGTCTTAAAAACATATTATTTTCTAATATCTTGAATGAATTAAAACGTACGAACTTTCAGTGTGGATATGTGTGTTAGAATAGTTTGGTTTCTCGTGAAACAAATATACACCTTGAAATAAATTCATCATTCCATGACAAAATAAAGAACAGTGATATACCCGTCTATAAAAATAAAAGTTTCAAGACATAAATATATTGAATGGCTATCGATCTCGAGAAAAGGCATAACAATAACTGACTCTGTCGCCCAAACACAGACATGAACGTGAAGCATGGTACCCTCGCGTTTCAGGAAAAGCACTTTGATAATAATGCAAAAAGGGGTATAAAAAGTGGCAATTATCAATTATTGTTAAACCAGCACAGTCACGTTACCATTGGCAATTTATTGGCTTGCATGACACACGTATGTCATACAGAGCCACTGGACAGACTATGATTGGCTTTGATGCATGGTTCGACTGCATATGGATCTGATCACGTGACGACGTATCCATGGTCTGATGAAAGCAGCTGCAGATTATTGCTGCATGTCACTCATTAGAAAATGCGTGTTTGGTAACATGGAAACACTGCGTATACACCGAGGAACATTGTGCCAACAGTCCCGTATAGTGGAGGCTGTAAACTGGGCATGGTATGCATTTTATCCAATATATATATATATAGATATATATATATATATATATATATATATAGAGAGAGAGAGAGAGAGAGAGAGAGAGAGAGAGACATCTGTGCGGATACTGTTATGGCCATTATCAGACGTTAGAAGGTTTTGATATTCATCCTACCCCCTTGTGTCATATGTCTGTGTCAGCTTGGAGAAGAATGGAAAAACTGAACATGTTGGTACATTATATTAAGTTGACATGAAACCCAGGGATAACTACATTGACGAAGATTTGCACTTACCTACATCCTATGGCCGCTAGCGAACGCCATAAGCTGATGTCAATGCTGAGTGTGTGTTGTTTTTTGTTTACACCGTCACTAAGGTGATAACGATTTTAACTCCTGTTGCAAAACATCACTCAAAGACAAGCGCTGGCACCGGGAATATGTTGCATAAATGCAGAAAACAAACCATCAGGAAATGACCGTATGAAGCTTGATACTTGATAAAATATTAAAATACTATTCGGCACATGCTTACTATATAATGCAGGAAATACTGAGCTTACTTCTGTATCTTTGATTCCGAGTATTTGTAAACTGTTGTGTGCGAATATTGAGCCGCTTTTGTGGCACGAATTGTGACACCATCCGCGCAGCAAATGCCATACAGCATGTCATTTAAATTAATCTCCATTTCACGGCAATGTTTTGCGATATCATCACGCTATTTTCGCCGTAATGTCACGGCACTGTCACAAACGTACTGACATTATTTCGCAACACATGGGAAAGAACTTATGAACTCGGGATCGAATCCTGAGGCGCCCCGATTATGTTTCAGATTTGTAGGCACCATACCTGTATTCGTGGGCTTCACCAAACTGGTAAACGGCCGAGACCTGCATCACTTCATCACAAGCTGTGAAATAACTGTTATACCGTCCAAGGCGGCTTTGACCCTTACTCACTCACTCGCAGAGTAACAACGTTTTAACAGCTTAAACCAGGATCCATTCATTTTTCCTGCTTCTTGATTTCTTTGTTATAAGGTGGAAGAGACAATGATTCCACCCGCTCGGACATGGTGCTGACATACCTAAACGGAAACTCGGGGAAACCGGCGCTACAGAGGACTGGGCCACCCAAGGGTAAAATATCATGTGAAAACAAGTGTAGTAGACTCTTTATAAATACAAAAAAAACCACAACCTTCATTTAAAAAATTCTTGAAAAATTGTCTTTGCAAATTAACACTGCTATTATTGGTAAAATGGGACATTTCAAAGCTGATGTTTTAGGATCAGTAGTGCGTAATACTGTCAAGAAATTTTAAACATTTATTCATTCAGTAATACTTCGTATGAGTCTCCCACTAAGGATTTAGGGAGTCTGTCCTACTCCTCTTGCCATGCCTGGCCAAGTTCAGGAAACGTTTTGGGAGTAGTGCACTTTACCGGGCGCACTTTTTCAGATCCAATAAGCGCTCGAACGCGCTTCGCCGACTCACCGGCTCTGCTAATTAATGCGTTAATCAGCTGACGCTCTACCACTGGACCACAGGCGCTATAACATGTAATCAGTGCTCGTTTAACGGGTCATTAGAATCCCCATTGACAAGCATGCGTAATTCAGTAAACGATGAATTGCGCATGCGTGTGACGTCACGGTCCGCTCTCCCATTCATCTTTTCTTGAAACCACACCCGCAATTGTTTATTACAATATGACCGACCAATGGGTTTAACCGGATTAACGCTTGAAAAGGTAAGAATTTATGGCTAACCCTTGCCTTAAGCAAGCTAACCCTAATGACCGAAAACAGGTGTTGGATCGTAAAGACGTGTAAGTTTCATTAAGACCGAGAACGGGTGTTGGATCGTAAAGACGTGTAAGTCTCCCTAAGACCGAAAAACGGGTGTTGGATCGTAAAGACGTGTGAGTTTCCCTAAGACCGGGAACGGGTGTTTGATTGTAAAGATGTGTAAGTTTCGCTAAGACCGAGCACGGGTGTTTGATTGTAAAGATATGTAAGTTTCACTAAGACCGAAAACGGGTGTTGGATCGTGAAGCGAGAGTCACCAGAGCGTGAGGCACGGTAACGGTATAACGAGACAGCGGTGGCGCTATAGCGCGGTAATTGAGCGGATGGTAGAGTTCGGGCTGCGCCTGGTAAACTGCATTGTTGCCAAGAGAGTAGTGCACTTTACCGGGCGCACTTTTTCAGATCCAATTAGCGCTCGAACGCCCTTCGCCGGCTCACCGGCTCTGCTAATTAAGGCGTTAATCAGCCGACGCTCTACCACTGGACCACAGGCGCTATAACATGTAATTAGTGCTCGTTTAACGGGTCATTAGAATCCCAAATGACAAGCATGCGTAATTCAGTAAACGATGAATTGCGCATGCGTGTGACGTCACGGTCCGCTCTCCCATTCATCTTTTCTTGAAACCACACCCGCAATTGTTTATGTCAACATGACCGACTAATGGATTTAACCGGATTAACGCTTGAAAAGGTAAGAATTTATGGCTAACCCTTACCCAAAGCAAGCTAACCCTAATGACCGAAAACGGGTGTTGGATCGTAAAGACGTGTAAGTTTCCCTAAGACCGAGAACGGGTGTTGGATCGTAAAGACGTGTAAGTCTCCCTAAGACCGAGAACGGGTGTTGGATCGTAAAGATATGTAAGTTTCCCTAAGACCGAGAACGGGTGTTTGATTGTAAAGATGTGTAAGTTTCCCTAAGACCGAAAACGGGTGTTGGATCGTGAAGCGAGAGTCACCAGAGCGTGAGGCACGGTAACGGTATAACGAGACAGCGGTGGCACTATAACGCGGTAATTGAGCGGATGGCAGAGCTCGGGCTGCGCCCGGTAAACTGCATTGTTGCCCGCCAAACATGTGTCACGTCAGCAGGTGAAAGTCTTACCTGACCATGGATCAAGATGTGTGCTGTACAGCTAGCCGTGTAGTCTGCTATGCATGGTCCGATGCATATCGCTGTACCAGGTGAGGTGAGTCCGCATCACCAGGTCTGTGTGTCATATCCCAAGCTCCCCACAGCGATAGCCCGTTACTCGTGAACTAGTTCTGCTTTCGAAATGCGCGACCGCCAAAGATAACTCTGTAGACGGTACCAAGTAAACTACCACGCTTGGTTGTCACCGCTGTTGACAGTCGTAAAAGTTTACTTATTTCAGAATAACATGATCGGTTATTTGTCATTACTGTCAGGTTTATCGGTTCCTAACTGACAACTGGCAACCATGGGACCGTTCGTAAAGGTATGTGTTCTTTTCTTTACCTTTAAAATAATATTGACAACCAGTGCGGTACTATCGTTCAGACGTGTATTTATAGTCTCAGTGGACAGTGTTTTATGATTATGGAGGATGTGTCACATGTTTCTGTGATGTAATATTATTTATGAAGATGTAACTACTAATAGGTAGGCCACTTTACTCAACTTACCATGGTATTCTGGTATCTGACAGCATGAGCAGTGTCACGGAAGCCGTGCCTTTGACAGTTTGAATAGGCATTAAATTAGGCAAGATTTGGAGTATGAAATTTGGAAAATCTATGCTATGAATATATTTTTAAACGTGAAATTCATTTTAGTATGTTGTATTTTTTTATGTTTTTAGTAATTATAGTGCTTAAAGGGGAAGTGTACACGCAAAAATCACTTTCTTTCTTGTTTTAAAAAAAACGCAATTTTAGAATTAGTTAGTATCAGTGTTTGAAAAAATACACTCATTTTTCTCACAGTCAATGTAGCGAGCTCACAATAAGTGTGAAAATGTCATGCCGTTATGAGCCCTTCGTTTACCGAGCTAAACAGGCCTGAGTTATCCCCCTTAGACTATGACGTAACTGGTGCCAATTTAACTGGGTCCCTGTCTTGTCACAACGCAAAAGATATCAAGTACCAGTTTATGGTGAGACAACATGGCATCCGATACCTTGCCTGGTCCGAAGAGGTTACCTTGATCCTTCAAGAAATCGCAAAACCATACGATTTTGAACCAAAACGAGCAAGCTTCGCGGTATGGAAACGATGAAAATCAAGTGGAAACAAGAGAAGACCCACATCACCTAATTTGTCACCCGACCCCGACTCGACATCTACACAATTAGGCCTACGATCGACAACGTGGTAAGAATAACACTTTGATGTGTGCTCATTATTACGTTTTCAGAGGCGGAAACGTAATATTCTAAGAGATTTTTGGCACGCCTGGTGACCCGCATGCTTCGTCAGCAGGCCTATTCATCCTGTCGCACTCTGTTACGACCCTATCGCCGGTATCGGCATTGTCGTCAATCTGAGTTTGTCTGTATTAGGTGTAACTATTCCCACCACCTATAGGCTACAGATAAATGCTACTTGCCAATATCAAGAAACAAATACGATCTGTCGCCAAACGTTGTCTCAACACGATTACAGTGTTTACTCATTAGGCCTACCAGCTGATGAGGAGACCATATGCTTAGAGTAACACGAAAATGGGGTACGGAATCTCTTTGATTTGTTCCCATCCGAGTTCAAAATACCTGCCACATTTATTGATAAGTAACTGGATGTCGTACTTCACACTTCACACCGATGTATTTTTGCGGCTTTTTGCTTCAACAGTCTGAATCAAAATGATTGTACATGATTATTTAAAGATTAGGTACACACACACACACACACACACACACAGAATTTCAATGAGTTTATATAATTCCTGTGTTATTATAAAGTTTATTAATTACCGAAATGAGATGATTTGTGTTAGTTCCAGACGGGAATGGCTGTAAAACTAAAACATTACGTAACACAACTTACTCCATCAACAGGAGTTTGCTGCATACTGCAACGATCAGCTGATAAGGAGTATCGACATAACCATGGAGGAAGTGAACATGTGAACGAGACAACATCGCGGATATTCATGATTATCAAGTGAAACTATGTACAAATATTACTCTACCCCTGCTAAAATACATTTCTTAAATACTACTGTGGTTAGAAGAAACAAAACAGCAAACTTACCTGATCGAGTTACTTCAACTTTACGGCGTTTGTTTACAAAAACATCCCAGTCAGGGTCTTGATGAGAGTGCTGTCCCTTTAGCCCGTTCCATATAAGGATCGTACACCATCCGCTTCCGATCAGTTTCAGCACAGGACCATGTAACTAATAATAGTAACAAAAACGGCCTTCGGCCTCGTTTATAATTTTTTGGCGATTTTTTTTAATTGTTATTATTAGTTACATATGGTCCTGTGGTTTCAGAACCAGCAGGTATCTAAACTCTCATAGAAGACGACAGCAACTCAGCAAGAGCCAATATGCGCAACACAAATGAACGAATAAGCGCAATTCATACAACGGACCTTTCCAACCATAATCGCGAATCTTACAGTATGTTATCCATGCATTGTTGTCTTCTCAGTCGCGATTTTGGAAAACGAAATAATTTTAGAGTAATTGTGCTTAGCGTTGTATCTTGGACAGCTCGGCACCGAACAAAACAATAGCTAGGCTGCGCATCTGAGAAGATAGAACCACACACCTACATACACCACGTGAAACGCGTCTAATAAAGTCTTATGACGTCATTCCTTTATCAATTGGCACCAATGACCTCATATTGCAAGGGGCATAAGCCATGGTGTGTTTATTATGGAAATAGAACACTCTGTAAATGTGAAAAATTTGAACCAATTTTATGAATAAAATAAATGAGATACGTGTGATATTTTTATTGTTTTGCCTCCGAAACTACTAGGTAAATACTTTTCATGATGAAAAAGTACAAGAAAAATAGGTTTAATAACCCAGTCATTAGTTTGGAACTTAAAATTTAATATGCACTATATTTGGTCACATTTACCATGTCTACTCTGTCACACACCTTTAATTAAGTAAATAATAATCCATTAAGAAATTTGTTAGTTTTGAGAAGAAACTTACTTATAAAATTAAATGTGAATAGATATAAGAATGCAGATGTACTATTTCTTGCACTTTGGTAGTTTGCACCATAAGTTTACTCTCACCTACATGTATTTAATGACTGTATGGAAGTGCGGATGTCAGAAATTAACAAAAAAGACTCAAAAGCGCCCCCCCCCCCCCCCCCCCCCCCATAAAAAAAGAAACAAGATAATAATAAAAAAATGTTTGAGAGAAAATGAATGATTTCCTCTACTTTGGATGAATGACAGTCATGGACACTTAGATAGATAGCCAAATAGATTGTCTTAGCCCTGCCTGTAAATATATTGATCCCAAAACTAATTATCCAAATTGATTAAAATAAAGGTCTTCCAATCAAGATGCACCAAAAAAGAATATATTGGAGATTTAACATAATAACTTATAGTGCCACAAATCACTCAACAGTTAATCAAATAACCATGAAGGCAAGTCAATACATTATATTGATTACAATAATCTAGTATTTGAAATAAATATATCAAACCCTAGCCTAACCTGTAAAACACACATACCCCTTAATTTCGAACTACATTTGAATATGCATTATCATAGTTATATTAAAAGTATTTAAGTCAAATTGTTTTATTTTACTCGCATATTTCAATGAAAGACCTCTTAGTCTCAGGTGGTTTCAGGTTAGTATTCTTTATGAATATTCACAGTGATATACTTATTTATCAAATTGTGTAAACATTATTTGTTAAGTCCAGTGATGAATAGAACTGGTGTTGGACAATGGTAATTTTCCACTGTGTATGTACTTGATGTCTAGTTCTATGTTGTTGCAGAACATGAATGGGTTTTTTCTTGGTCATACAGGAGTGAATTTCTGCTGTACAGCAACCAAAAGATGAAGCAGCATCCAGCATGCAGCACCTTCAAGTCAGAAGTGGCCAAAATGCAAGACAAATACACTGAATTATGGAGGCGATCACCAATGACATGTCCTACATTAAGAAAGATACTTACTAATAAATGAAGTGTAATGTTATTCTGAGGGAAGAAATAAAAGTGTTACACCTCGTCAGCAATATAATTGTTATAACACTGCAGACTGTGATTGATAGCAGGGGAAGAAAAGATGAATTGTGATGAACGGTAGGGTTTTTTAAATTAATTAACAAGTAAAAAAGTTGCCACAAGTCCAAAACATTAATATATTCAACTTATCACTAAGTCAACACTGATGGACACAATTTAGTGCAACCATATTGACTTGATGCAGAGAAAGAAACAATTGCACCTGTTTTTCATATATTTGTGTATTTCAAATATTCTGCCAATAAATCCAAGTCAAACAAATGAGGTAACTGTCATTTCACATTTTCCGCTATCCATTTGGACCAATCTGTTTTAAGATTATGTTTAAGAAATGTTAATGTTTATTGCCTATTGTTCTATGAATCAGTGTAATTTGTATGCTGGACCCTAAAACAGCGATGCAAAAACAAGACATGTTGATATTTCAACAAAGAATTCATTTCACAAAGCAACAACTGCTATGCCATTGGTTAAGTTAAATTTTCATTGGTAAGCATCTGTTGTATTTTCTTGGAAAATTTTGACCCATAAACTAGAAATTCATTATCACACATTCCATGTGCATTGTTATGATATTGTATTCACTATCAATTCAGTATCATGGCTGATACCAGAAATATTTAAAAAACTTCTTTTTTTTATGGCAATATCTTAGACACCCAAAAAATATAAGCTTCAGATCTATTCAGTAATTTTATTCCAAGGTCATGAGTATTAAACATTCATGGCAAATATTCCCAAATGCCAAGCCTGAACAAATAAATGTGCCAGCATGCACTGTTACTGGTGTCAGTATCTAGATTCACACTGAACGTTATGAGAGAGTCCCAAGATGTTCTGCAACACCATGTTGATGACAAGTAGGTCCTGTTCCAGCAAGTGTCCAGTGTATATGGTGTATTCTGATGGTAACAGACATCATTTACAGAACCAGTACTTCAGCAAAATGTTCAGATAGAACTTTAATATGTTTACACCTGTATACATAACAAGAGTTGTTCTTTCATAGGCAATGTAATGCTTGACCACAAATTATTCCAAGAAATCTGAAGATATGCTATAGTCCGAGATGCTCTTGAGGTGCAGTTATGCTTGGCATCAAGGTAATTCTGGTGATCCATATGCATCTACTCTTTCTCCCCTCAAACATGGAAATATGGTCCAACTGCAAAAGATAAATAACACTTATGAGATCATATAATGTATACTTCTAAAATACCAACCATTTCTTACAATGCCTACATCAAGATATAATTAATAAATTAAGCATGTACATTGTACCTTCAACTGAATATGATAAACAAATGCTAAATGGGGTTGTAATGATCAAGTCTATTCACATCATACAGAATACATTTTAGTGAGGTCACGTTTCAGAGATCTTAAAAACAAACACCGCAAGGATTTAATCATCATTATTTACAAATTAGATTAATACTTTTTTGTGTGAATCAAACCTGATTTTTCAGTGCACATAACATTATCATCATGATGTTGGCACATATCCTTATTTATTAACGCAGGCACCCCCATAAGTCTCCTTGCACAACATTAAGTATTGACAAAATTTGCGTTGCCAATATGCACATGATAGGCCTTCTTTAAATATGACTATAGTTTGTGTCATCTCCCCTGGACCTACAAATATAATTCTGTGACGTTCCCTATCAGAGCTGAACATTTATTATTGGAAAAGGCTCAGGATAGATGTAATGGAAATTTGCCATAACATTGTATGGTGCATAAACCGAGAGCATATTGCAAATACCTTCAGAACGAATGTTATATGTTCGTTTTTCAACGCCATCACCACTGTACGGGTGATGATGAACCGATCAGTATTGACTTATCAACACAATGACAATTATACCAACTTATCAGAAGTGTGCAAAAAGTGAAAACTTACCTCAATATTTATGAATGGGTAGCGGCCAGTTTGACATCGACCATGGGACGTCTTGACAACACTGCAACTGCTTTGACAAGCCAACACTTGCTATTCCTTTTCCCCATCTCGAGTGTTTTAATGTCTGTGACAGTGTCATGTTTTTCTTAGTTACACCTGCGTGTTCGATATATGATTCGCCGGGCCCTGTCCGACGTGACACTGCTGTCGCCATTGCAGCCGGACGTTGTTTGTCACCGGAAGTACTAAATAACGTTAGGTCTCGCGTAGTCCCGTGACCTACTTATACCCCCTATTATCGCTGCCATCAGGCAAACCTCTGTGATAGGTAATAACAGCCATGCTTAGGGTTAAACTCGCAACCGACTGTATACAAACAAGTGATGACTACCGTGACGCCGAATACTCTTACCCCTGCTAAATTGTTTTCTTTGTTTATAAATTTGAATTTCTATTTCATTTTAATTATCATATAATTGGTATAGTAAGAATCCCACTGAAACACCAGGACGGTTTACACACGCGGCTCCTTACGGACCTACAAATCACACATCCCCCATTTTGACAATCATGCTTTGAATGTGAAATTAGCATTAAGCCCCTAGCGTCACGTGCATGAGGGATGAGGAGGCGTCTGGCGGCAGTCGTTCGCGTGCAGGGTGATTTACCAATTCCTGCATCTGCATTGACTTATCATGCCGTCAACCAGTTTGAAATTGTTCAGTATTTATTGTGCGACAATAGTAATTTCCAAACAAGTCAGAGTAAATGTCACTGTTATCCCGGAATCATTTTTGCACATGGACGCACCCAAATTGAATCATTCATTCATTCATTCATTCATTCATTCGTGAGAGTTATGTCAGTGTCTGTCTGTCTGTTTCTCTTTCTCTCTCTCTCTCTCTCGCTCTCTCTCTGGGACGAAGTTAAGGCTTTCATAAATGTTTTTGTCGGTCATGTTGTTATTACAAAACCGGATATCTCTTTTGGAGGTACAACAACTTCTTATTAAATCACTTATAGATATAAGCAAAAAGACACAATTACGTAAAACTTGTTAAAGGAATAAAACCATGTTTAAAATCACATAGAAATATACTGAAAGACATTTATGATGTCGTGTTGTTCCTTGTAAAAAAAGCCCCGGAAAAATAATTTCTTTCACTCAAAAATTGAGTTTATTGGGGAAAACCATAACGCAGGCGGAATAGCTTACTTAATCGATATCTCTTACAACTATTACAATGTATCAAAGATGAACTTTCTTTCTTATCACATCCTGTACATTTTCCTCATGATATTTACCATGTAATTTTATGTCTCTCATGATATAATGGCACTGAACACAATGCTATGTACCCTGGCTTGAATGAAAAATAGAAAAGAAAACAAAGAAGAAATGCAATAAGACTCACACCCTTGGCCAATTGTCCTCACGACCCCGGTTACACGCTTGCCCAATAGATACTGCAGGAAGGTAAAAATGCATTCCAAAACGTTAGGAAATTACAACAAAATGAACAGTTACAAAAGTGATTACATTCGTGAGTGTTTCGTGATTACTTCGATGCTGCCATTGTCATTTAATAAAGCAGCAGGGACAAAACACATAAGTGGGTGCTTGCAGTGATGCTGTAGTTGCATGTGGATAAATCAGTATGTACATAATATGCTCGTCAAAACAATTTAGGGAACACTGATATTTTGCAGCGCTGTTCATTCAATTCCTTTCGAATTTGGTAAAGGGCCTCCTGATCGGCGGCCTCATACTGATATTGAAAACTACCCTTACTCAAGTGACTTCCTGACCAGAACAAAGAATTTGAATCATACTGGACTCGTCAACGTTCATTTTGACCAGCACTCATTTTCATGGATATTTTGTTTTAATCTCCTCCTCACAGCTGCCGTAAAAATTGAGATCGTGCAGTTGCTCACTTATTCTCATGAAGCACGAGCCACAAGGAATTTTTGTGCGAAATTTGGGTTGATAAAGGCAGGTCGCTATGAAACTGCATCACTGAGTTTAACATGCCACAACGTTGACACCTCACGATTGAAGAACGAGGTTAATGAGAATGTTTCACAGCGGGAAGCTGCTCGAAGGTTAAATGTTAGTCCATCCGTCATTTGCTGATTACGAACAAACACAGGCAGTACGTGATAGACCAAGGTCAGGACGCCCTCGTGTGACAACAGAAAGAGAAGACCGATACGTCATTGTTGAAGCATTGAGGAGGAGAACAGTCACAGCAAACCATCTTCGAAGGCAACTGAGGGCTGCTACAGGACCAAACTGTCAGTGACCAAACCATAAAAAGCCGTATGAGGGACAGAAACATCAGGCCCCGACGTCAAGCCGTCAGACCGCACGGAGCAGCCAGAGACGCATGGGCACGGCAAAACCGACAGTGGACAAGACGACAGTGGTCAGCAGTTCTTTTTTCTGAAGAATCTCGGTTCTCACTGCAGCATAATGACTGTCGTTTTCTTGTCTACAGACGGCGTGGGGAACGTTTTGCTGACGTCAACGTCTTGGTGGTGGTAGTGTCATGGTGTGGGCCGCCTTCTCATTTCATCACAGAACCAATCTGTACGTCATCAACGGGAATGTGAATGCTGTTAGCTACAGGGATGATATTCTGATGATTCCTTGTCTCCATCGAAAAGGCCCACAGGCGGTTTTCCAGGACGACAATGCTAAACCTCATCGTGCACGCATTTTCACTGACTTTCTGGGACGAAACAATGTTACTCGCATGGAATGGCCAGCATATTCTCCTGATATGGCACCCATTGAACACGTATGTGATCTGTTAACGAGACGTGTTAGGGAGAACCACCCTCCACCTCAAGATCTGCGCCAGCTTGCTCAATGGCTGAGTTTGGAGTGGCATGCTATCCCACAGAACACACTACAGACATTAGTGACATCCATGAGGCGTCGTTGTGTTGCATGTGTGGCTGCTAGGGGTGGACACATAAGCATTAGTAATTTACCTTCATTGTATATATATTTCCGTTTTTCAAGGAAAACAACGAGGGCTATCAGTATATATCAGTATTCAATATATATAAATGGATGTTCGTTTGGACATTGATCAGAGATGAGACAGTTCTTCATGAAATTATATTTACATATATCTAGAATATGAAATCCAATATGAATTATATATGTTCTTTATAATACATTGGCTGATTTGATTTCCAATAATATTATCTATCAGCCAATCACATTCTATGCAAGTTTCACGAAACACCTGATTTATAACAAATTGCTTTACATGATACATTTTTGCGCAGTACCACGTCGGTAATAATTCACGTTGTAGTATTATTAGCTCAGAAAGCTGTCCCCTGACAACATACGTCAACCCTTTAAATGCAGGATTGTAAGAAAAATGTCACTATTGAGTTACCTCAGGATTATTAAATTAGAACTGCCATCTGAAAATCGATCATCTATTTGTGTTCTTATCGATTTTCTAAATATAATACGGAGCTAGTTTGTCCTCGCCATGCAATAGCTATTTATGGGAAATGCACAGTGATTGCAGTCTATAATTGTATACATGGCAATACTCTTACGTGTCTACTTCCTATTTGAAACATTAAGATAAGATAACCCGGAAATCCATGCATAAACGAATTCAGTATGATACCAACACTTAACACTTGCATTATAAAATTAACTATAATTACAAGTAAATACAAATTACATCAAAGTAATCACAATGGCAGTCCACAATAGAGTAGCGGTAAAACATTGAATGGCAGTGCAACTTCAATACGAGTCTACAATACAATACTGTGGTTAGAGCAACAAAGATGAGTGCAATAATATTCACAAAGCAGCGACATGTCGGTGTTACATTTCATTTGTTTGAATGTTCAGTCTGTAAGTTATGGAATACTGTAAGGGACATTCTCGCGATCTCGCATTCTCGCGATCTCGACCTTTGGAAACGAGGTAAATATGCCCAAAACACGAGAATGCGAGATCGCGAGAACGCGAGATTTGGCCAAAATCTCGCGTTCTCGCGATCTCGCATTCGCGTGTTTTTGGTACATAGCACTTTTTGTCATAAGTCGACAACGCGAGAATGCGACATTTGGACATGATGCAAAATCTCGCAATCTCGCAATCTCGACTTGTCAAATTAGGCCACAAAAACACGAAATCGCGAGAACGCGAGAATGCGACATTTCATTTTCTCGCGATCTCGCGTTCTCGTGTTCTCGCGTTTTAGACGCTGTCCGTGCGCATGCGTAATATCACAAGGTCAAGGCCCATGCGCACGTTAGTAGTCCTTTGGTCATGCTTCTTTCATGCTCTTCATTCTCCAAGTAGCATTTAGCAAACTTATGACTTGAGCTTGAAAATGCTATGTAATTTACATACACAAAGTCTGAGTCATCTCCCGTTGTTACAGTTTCCTATGTTCTTTATGATAAAACCCTCAACATGCTCAATATAATTTAACAAAAGAAATTGTGTCTATGAATGTCCAATGATGGTGAAAACATAAATGTGTCCGAAAGCTGGAAACAAAACTATTACCGTCAGTGAGTGAGTGAGTAATATTGCTTTAAGCCACACCAGCAGTACTACAGTTACAGAAATAATCACAGGCCAGTGAGTTTCTCAATGAGGCAATGTTATACACGGCTAGCATATTCATGAAAGGCAAAATTCTCATAGACCAGTTTGAAATACAAAATTAATTATCATATTTTCATCCGCTCCAACCTGACTACAAAACATCCCGCTTTACATTATTTTATAGTTAAAATGGATAAAACTATCATTAAACCGCCCGCATGTTATCATAAATGAGCGGGCCACTGTTAAAGAAATAAACGACGAGTGGGAGTACAATAAAACACTGCAGGGAGAATAAACCATGAGGGGCTAGTGTTTTATTGTACAATAAACAACAACCACGAGTCGTTTAATGATTATATGAGATATCAACATTATGTACAGCCTCTTTAAGGATGTTGATAAAATGTACAAGGTTTAAAAATATTTACCCCTATTTAAGGCGGGTATTTCCCGCATATGCTCACACAATCCTCAGGTCGATTACACGTACCTTTTCTCCCAAAACCGATTGTCATATTGTAACCGGGGATTGTGAAGGAAAATACAATTTCAAACATAGGCTACGGGTGTGAGTGTTTATTGCCAGAGTAGATAATGACATCCTTTAATGTACAAAACAATAACATTATAAAAAACAATACTGCATAGGTTTCATACACATACATATTCATACAATCATTCAGTTCATATAAACATACGTCTATATTCTGTACATGAACATAAACTTAATAATCAATGATATACAAAATCATTATCTTAACCCTATAATAAACAAACCATTCATCAAGGGCGATAACTCGATCCCGACATCACTCATAAGATACAATATAAACCTGGTCCATGTTGTAAAATACTCTTAACATTATAAATACAATTACCACTTTCTTGAAACTGCTGTATTTATTCAGTAACTCACCATATATTTGGCACGATACACTATTTACAATTCATATTTCGAGACACGACAAACATGTAAATTACCCGTACCCTGTGGGTGACACTGGGATGTTTATCGTCTTCATGCAGCCGCCATTACGGTAGACGTGCCACAACATCCATTGAGAGCAAACTGACGGTCACTTCCCTTTCACAATTAACGTCGTCACTCACTGCGTTATAATGTTACAAGATCACAATCGAATCATCAGAAATGAGGTCATGAATAATCGTATAATACATCCCGCTTCGTTCTTCGATGTTCTTAGCGATTAAACGCGTAGTCATCTATAGAGTAAGTGCGAGAGTTGGGTTTAACACTGCTTTTATCAGTATTCCAGTTATATCACAGCGTGTCAGCTTAATATGAGAGGAAAGCCCGAAGTGATGCAGGTCTCAGACGTTTACCTCTTCGATGAAGCCCACGAGAACGGGTATGGTGAAACAAGAAACATAATCAGGGCGAACCGGGATTCGAACCCACAATCATAGGTTTCGGGCGTGCCCAACTGACGCAACTCTGCACAGAGAATCGCGGCGCCTTAGACGACTGGGCCACCCAAATGAGTGTTTATATATTTGATGTCAGACCGCCGTCATATAGCTGGAATATTGCTGAGTGCGGCGTTAACAACAAACAAACAAACAAACAAACTCTTTCTGAAAAATACCATTTGGCATCCATGTTGGTTATTTGACTGTTAGTTGTCAGACAATATTTGTCAAATTCAGTCAGTTCACAGGCAAGAAAGGGAGCGTGTTCTTGACTTTATTATGTTACCAGTCTACATATATATTTCTGTATAATCAAAAGACTTGGAAAATGTGCATTCTGACATTGTCAAAAGTCACGTGATTTTGAGCAGCCATTTTGAAATAAACTGCATTAATTTGCAAAGCAGAAATTTCTATGAACCTTGTGGTTTATTTCGTCGTTTTGATGTCAAAAGACACGAGCGTGAGATTTTATTCATCATCCAACATCATTCTTACAACTTTTTGAGTTTGTAGACAGTAATAAGCAGTGTCTTAAAGATGTTGGATACAATGGTTTGTGCGCACCTCAGTTCACGCCGTTGCACGCGAGTTTACCGTGACGAATTACCTTACAAAATAGTTACATACAACTGTATAGGCAATTAGCACAAAAACACGAGAACGCGAGATCGCGAGAATTGACCAATCTCGCAATCTCGCGTTCTCGCGTTCTCGTGTTTTTGAAAATAGTTACATACAACAGTGTTGGCTATTAGCACAAAAGACGAGAACGCGAGATCGCGAGATCGCGACACTTGACCAATCTCGCGTTCTCGCGTTCTCGCGTTCTCGCGTTCTCGCGTTCTCGTGTTTTTGAAAATAGTTACATACAACTGTATAGGCTATAAGCACAAAAACACGAGAACGCGAGATCGCGACACTTGTCCAATGTCGCAATCTCGCGTTCTCGCGTTCTCGTGTTTTTGAAAATAGTTACATATAACTGTATAGGCAATTAGCACAAAAACGCGAGAACGCGAGAACGCGAGACTGCGACATTGGTCAAGTGTCGCGATCTCGCGTTCTCGCGTTCTCGTGTTTTTGAAAATAGTTACATATAACTGAATAGGCAATTAGCACAAAAACACGAGAACGCGAGATCGCGAGAATTGACCAATCTCGCAATCTCGCGTTCTCGCGTTCTCGTGTTTTTGAAAATAGTTACATACAACTGTATAGGCTATTAGCACAAAAACACGAGAACGCGAGATCGCGAGATCGCGACACTTGACCAATCTCGCGTTCTCGCGTTCTCGCGTTCTCGTGTTTTTGAAAATAATTACATATAACTCTATAGGCAATTAGCACAAAAACACGAGAACGCGAGATCGCGAGATCGCGACACTTGACCAATGTCGCAATCTCGCGTTCTCGTGTTTTTGAAAATAGTTACATATAACTGTATAGGCATTTAGCACAAAAACACGAGAACGCGAGATCGCGACACTTGACCAATGTCGCAATCTCGCGTTCTCGCGTTCTCGTGTTTTTGAAAATAGTTACATATAACTGTATAGGCAATTAGCACAAAAACGCGAGAATGCGAGAACGCGAGATTGCGACATTGGTCAAGTGTCGCGATCTCGCGTTCTCGCGTTCTCGTGTTTTTGAAAATAGTTACATATAACTGAATAGGCAATTAGCACAAAAACACGAGAACGCGAGATCGCGAGAATTGACCAATCTCGCAATCTCGCGTTCTCGCGTTCTTGTGTTTTTGAAAATAGTTACATACAACTGTATAGGCTATAAGCACAAAAACACGAGAACGCGAGATCGCGACACTTGTCCAATGTCGCAATCTCGCGTTCTCGTGTTTTTGAAAATAGTTACATACAACTGTATAGGCTATAAGCACAAAAACACGAGAACGCGAGATCGCGACACTTGACCAATGTCGCAATCTCGCGTTCTCGCGTTCTCGCGTTTTTGTGCTAATTGCCTATACAGTTATATGTAACTATTTTCAAAAACACGAGAACGCGAGAACGCGAGATTGCGACATTGGACAAGTGTCGCGATCTCGCGTTCTCGTGTTTTTGTGCTGATTTCCTATACAGTCATCGTGGGGCTCAGTCGTCTGAGTTGTCGCAATTCGTTGTGTAGAGTTGCGTTCCTTGGATGTGCCAGAAACCTACAATGGAAGGTTTCCTCTCATTTTAAAGGGACACTGATCTACAGAAATGCCCCGAGACTGGTTGTTGCCTTAGTTATTGTCCCCCCTCCCCGCCCCCACCCAACCTCCCCCGTGAGTATCCGGATGATATAGCAGATATCAAGACTAGTTCGCGACCTGTGCTGCGCCATTCGTAAGCGCATGTATCGCTTTTATTGATAGTATTTCATTGTGGGTATATTGTTTAGCCAAAATGTATAAAGTTTCACGAAGGCAATTTTTGCAACGCCTAAATATTCAGTTATTTTACAAATTGACTGAAAATCGGTCAATTTCATCACCCAGTGACTGAAAATGATAGGATTAAAAGAAAACAAAATTCAAAGTACGTTTCTATAGTTTTGGCTTCTAATACTAGCGGGGCGGTCGGGTAGCCTAGTGGTTATTGCTGAAATAGTGCTAAAAGGGGGGGTAAAAACAAACACACTCACTCACTCTAATACTAGGATAAATAGTCTATTTTTAAGCCCTTTTGAACCTCTTAAAAATTGTTAGTCAATCTGGACTTGGATTCAGTCAATTTCTATATTACTGAAATATTTAGACATTTTATAAATTGCCTGAGTGAATCACTTTTTACACATTGAGTGTAATATACATGTATACACGCCTACAGGTACAAGAGAAACAAAACTGATTCTATCCAATGCAACAGCAAATGAATGAAAACAAAATGCAAATATCATAATTACGATCCACCGCAGTTTTATGTATACATTTGGGCAGCTTCCTTGTTCGAGGAATGTATCCGTGAATATTCACATACAGGAACAATATCCCATACGTCTGCTGCTGTACAAATAAACTTATTCGACGTCACATGGCTCTGTTACATTCAAATGTTAAAATATATACATAGAGCGTTTCTGGATATTATAACCCGTGTTCGTTTTGCAACTGATCACTAAGTTTCTTTCAGATGTTTTTACAAAGGTGGCAAGTCTCATCGGTCAGCTAAGATAGCACGTGTGACAATTATGTTCATGATGTCCATGGTGCTTTAAAAATATCCATGGAGTTAGAAAGCAATGAACAATCAATAAACGTATTATCGGCTAATCCTTTGAACCAAGTATGTTGTTTTTACATCGGCACTTCACGCCATGATATGAGTGTATTCTGTATGCTTTAGTAAACCTACACATGTAAACACTTACAAATCCACTGTGCAAGATAACAGTGATTAATCAATGAACGTATTTTCTGTGGAACTTTTGATGGCGAGGAATGATCCGTGTACAAAAAGGTAAATGAACTGATCACTCCTCTTGCTTGGCTGCCACGTGAATATTACATAACATACATTTCACCTCACTTCAAACCTGGATTCAGATGAAATAATTGCCCCAGACACAAGACATGCCAAATGGGAACCGTTGTCAGGTAATCTGAGTAGTGCTACTACTACCTATACCTGTAATAGGTTCATTAACTGAGCTTCTAGTGAATGGCAACAAAGACACAGGTGTAGGGTTATGCCCCAAAACGTGGATGACAACAAGAGATAGCAATCGTATTATCCGCGCAATCCAAAATCCGAAAATGCTTTCACTGCTCGGATACTATAAAAATAAACTGACGGCCAAAAGAAACGTTACCAACGATATTTCTAGGATAAAATATTACCAAAACAAATTGAAACAGCAATAACAATTGTATTGTAGAAATATATAATTCAGAACAGTAAAATGCGAATTTACTAATTCAACAACAAAGTCCTTGACCTCCAACAGGGACATTTCTTGACAAGGGGTCATTCGTCCAGTATTCGATCAACAACATTGGTTACAACTTTAATGTGACGACGGCCCAGACCGTTCAATACGGGATATGACCTTAATGAGCGGCAATGCATCTTCGAATGCGGCGTCGCACTGAGTAGACAAGCGTCCTCACATCGACTGCAGGTTAACGATTCCATTCCTCACGGAGGGCAACGATCAACGCTTGTCTCGTGAAGGGAGGATGTTGACGTTTCCGAAGACGACGCCCCAGCTGGTCCCAGAGATGTTCTGTGGGTGACAGATCTGGTGTTCGAGCTGGCCACGGCAGGACAGTCACGTTGTTGGCGTTGAGGAAGTCTCTAGTAATACGGGCTTTATGGGGTGTGGCGTTATCTTGTTGGAACACCGTCCGTTGTTGACGCTGGGTGAAAGGAAGAACCACTGGCCGTAAGATATTGTCAATGTAGCGTTGTGCTGTCAGATTGCCTTCGATGATGACAAGTTCCGTCTTCTCGTCTCCGCAAATGTCGCCCCAGACCATCACACTTCCGCCCCCTAAAGGTTCCACCTCCTGGACACAACAAGGAGCCGTACGTTCACCACGTCGTCGATACACTCGCGTCCGCCCATCAGGTTTGAAGAGTTGGAACCTGCTCTCGTCACTAAACAGCACTCGCCTCCATTCCCTTTGTTGCCATCGCTGAGTTGTCTGCACCACGTCAATCTGGCACGTCGATGTTGACGGGTCAAGGTCATGCCTTTGAAAGGGCGATAAGCCCGGAGACCATAATGTCGTAGTCGTCTGGTCACTGTTTGTCTGCTGGCCGGATGTCCTTAGCTGTTGGCATCTGATGACGTCACAGTAAGCAATCTGTTCCTCAGATGACGTACCCGTAAAAAGCGGTCATCCTGCGGGGTCGTGACCTATGGTCTGCCACTCCGTGGTCTGTCTGCGGTTCTGCCAGTCTGTCGGAGACGTGAGACCAGTCTGGTAATGGTCATCTTGGAGCAGTTCATGTTAATGGCAACCGCTCTCTGTGTCGCTCCCATCTGCAGCATACCTATGGCTCTCTCCTTCTGGACAGCGGTCAGTCTTGGCATGTTCGTTGGTGTTAATCATCGCAACCATTGATAGGGAACAGATCCCTGCGTAATTTATACCCGGAAATTGCACGATAATTTGGGGAAGATTGTTTTAAAAAATTGCTGAAAAACACCAATATTTCCAAAAATCCGCAAAGCACGTGCAAAGAACGACAGAGAACATGAAGGCTGTATTCGTGAAATGTGTTCTTTACTGTTTTTGAACAGGTTGGCATCTTTGTTTCAAAGTGGCAAATCAGTTAATGTTGGTAACGTTTCTTTTGGCCCTCAGTTTATAACCATCTGGGCTATTTCCAAATAACGACATCCGATGAGCTTCCATCGTTCTTTTTGTCCGTTTGTTTAGGCTAGAGAAATTAATTAACATGCGCCCTTTGTCTGAGATTCAGAGATTACAGGTAACCAATCAGTGTTCTTGAACACGGTAGTCCAGTCTCTTGTCACGCTCAGTTGCGTCAGTGAGCAAATCGGCAGATGGTGAGCCCCAGCTGGCAGTGTTAGACAGCCGAGAAGAAGATTAGTGCCCCTTTAAACCGACAAGCCGGGATATAACTAAAATATACACACTGTTCAAAGCAGTGTTAAGCCAAACTCACTCACTTATTCAGAGTCATGCTGGTCCCCCAGGCTGGATATTGGGGGTACTTTTCCAGTATAAGCATGCCTGTCATTTGAATGTTAAGGCCGCAATAAAATTAATAGTTACAGTTTGATTGATTTTTTAAAAACATGGGAGACAGGAGGCATTTTATTTTTAACGTTTTTAATTTGTTCTTATCGACCTACTTTAGGCATATGTGTACAATTGCTGTCGGCGGATGCGATTCGCATGCATCATGTGTGCTCAGTAGGGCTACGTGTACGGAGTATTTTATCAGGTAAAGAAAGTAGGAACACTCATATTAACGATACTTCTATTTCTAGGAATTTGAGGGCATTAGAATAATGTAAGGCAGGATGTTTTGTTGTCAGGCGGGAGCGGATGAAAATCTATTAATTAAAGTAGCGAATATGGTATCGTATAAAAAACAACAACAAAAAAACATCGGACAATATCATTTTATCTGAATGCTACAAATTGGTCTGTGAGAATTTTATTTTAATGAATATTCTAGCCGTGTATAAAATTGCCTCATTGAGAAACTCACTGGCTTGTGATTATTTCTGTAACTGACAGTGTAGCCGCGAATAACTGCTGATGCGGCTTTAAGCAATATTACTCACTCACTCACTGACGGTAATAGTTTTGTTTCCAGCTTTCGGACACATTTATGTTTTCATCATCATTGGACATTCATAGACACAATTTCTTTTGTTAAATTATATTGAGCATGTTTAGGGTTTTATTATAAAGTACATAGGAAACTGTAACAACGGGAGATGACTCAGACTTTGTGTATGTAAATTACATAGCATTTTCAAGCTCAAGTCATAAGTTTGCTAAATACTACTTGGAGAATGAAGAGCATGAAAGAAGCATGACCAAAGGACTACTAACGTGCGCATGCGCTTGACCTTATGATATTACGCATGCGCACGGACAGCGTCTAAAACGCGAGAACACGAGAACGCGAGATCGCGAGAAAATGAAATGTCGCATTCTCGCGTTCTCGCGATTTCGTTATTTTGTGGGCTAATTTGACAAGTCGAGATTGCGAGATTGCGAGATTTTGCATCATGTCCAAATGTCGCATTCTCGCGTTGTCGACTTTTGACAAAAAGTGCTATGTACCAAAAACACGAGAATGCGAGATCGCGAGAACGCGAGATTTTGGCCAAATCTCGCGTTCTCGCGATCTCGCATTCTCGTGTTTTGGGCATATTTACCTCGTTTCCAAAGGTCGAGATCGCGAGAATGCGAGATCGCGAGAATGTCCCTTACAGTATTCCATAGTAAGTTTAATACTTTGTAAAAATATTGAATCGTTCAGGCGTGTTCATGATCTTAAAATTTACGTTTACTTATTGAAGTAACTTGTTTACTTCTGTTCTGCTAAGAGGTATGGCACATCCTCTTGAAAACAGAAGCATGTCAACTTTTCGAATACTCTTACACATCCTTCCTGATCTATAGATACATGTACACAAAGTATATGGAAGTCCAGGGGTCACCTGAACAAACACGGTCAAAATAGGAAAATGCATTTTGATCTCTCATGATAAATATTTCGGAATGTCATCCATATGTCTACTCTGAAACCTTTACAAATTTTACATGTTGCCTTTTTCAACGTAGTGTTGTGGCCATCCGCGAAACAGATCACACTCAAAAGCAGTTGCCCTTGTGTATTTCCACTGCAGCCAACAGTTTAGAAAACAATGCACACAAAACATTGAAACAGCATGTACAGCTGGCTTGGATTCAACCAACGGAAAAGTTAACGGAAAACCCGTTTCTCAAGGGGCAGCAATACACGTAAAATAAAGCAAAGCAGTACAAAATCACTAAAACAAACCTAACTGGGTATATGGGGCACACACAACTATAGAAACCGAAACCAACACAGGATTGAAAACTTCCCTGCAGCAAAGGTCATAAATATCCTACCTACATCACATAACGTGATTACCTCTTGAACCAAAGGGCATACACGTGTAAAAACACCAATGTCGCATGCCTTCGAGAATTGATCACCTTAAGGCCCAATTGTAGAGATAAGTATGTTAAGTTTCATCAAATTCGAATCGTGTATGCCCAATTTATTGTGTCCACATGCTTTTATGAATGTCTACTTCACATTTAGTGACATTGACCTCAAATGTCACCCCTAAATGTTAGAACATCACTTGCTGCAAACTTTTGTCATACATATAAAGTCTACATACTATACTGACCAAGCTTTCTGAAGGGAACAATTCACATGTCATGAGTTATTGACCTTCGAGGTGACTTCGAGATTATTTTCTGATTTGGAAATTAATAATCTTATATCAAATATTCAATGTGGTTTCCGTAAAAATAGAAGTACCATTAATCATTTTGTACGATTAGAAGCCTTTGTAAAAAAAATGCTATTGCCACAAACAAATCGCGTACTGTGAATATCTTTCGATCTTGAGAAAGCTTATGATACTACCTCGAAGCATGGCATTTAAAGGGTTTACATTATTTTGGCTTGAGAGGTCGTTTACCTCATTGCATATGACAGTTTTTAACAGACAGGCACTTCCAACTCCGAGTGGGATCCACCATGTCTCACCATAATAATCATTATCCCACAAGGCAGTTTGTATATTCAGTATTAAAGTATTTGTGACAAAATCACGATGTCAAGGTTTTGTGTGAAGTGAGCCTCCACTAAAGAAAAACTATCACTGGGCCTGTTTCATATCTATCGGAATCAATATCAATAAGTTCGTAGTCACGTGCTTCTAGTTGTTCTACTGGGCATTCTACTTCTTCGCCATCAGTTTCTTCCCTACAACAAAATCAAAATCATCATTTATTTACATTGTGTAATGGGACATGGGTACACATCCATGGTCTTAACTGAAGGTAAATACATAATTATGCAGTATTCAATACTCCCACACGGTAACAGTGCGGAGCATCTTGCTATGTAGTTCATAAAGGAGATTTATCAGTTAAGGTAACTATAAACATAGGTAAACTAACTGCAGTCAAATGTAACAGAAAGCATTCTAAATTTCTACTGGTCCTTGTGTTACAAAAATACACTTTAAGTTTAACCTTTTGGCGCAATGACGTCCGTATGCAATGCGTATTGCTACTATGATGCCAGCAAGGCAAAGCACACACGCTGTTGATGTTCCGATAATGAAAGTGTCACCAGGAGTACGCTCTGAAGAAAACAATGATGTTAATGTTAACAATTAATATCAGGACGTTCAAGTCGGGGGGAGGGGGGGGGGGGGGGGGGGGGGGCTGGGTAAAAACAGTTCCGGATGATAAATTTCTACTTAACACCATAAAACTAGCACTTAACAGTTTATTTGGAAACACTTTATTAATAGCTCTAAAACCTACAGCTTTGAATTTTTGTAACTGATTAAATACAAAACCATGGCTAAAATGTGTAAACAGGATGAAAGTTCGAGAGATGATATAAATATGATGAAGTCAATGACCGAAGATATTTATCATATGTGTATACTATCCGTATCTGTATGTCCCGAAATAATAGATTGGATCATGTTCAAATAATAAAATGTTTTTGGCGAATATTTGACTTTCATTTGCATGTGTTTGTCACGGGTGCCAATACCTGGTATCATCTCTGTTTGATAGTGATTCATAAACACATATTACCCTAATCTCTTTCTCCAAAACATGCTAATGTTGAACTGCACAGAGTCTAGTTATCATGAAGACACAGCCGATACTAATTATAATATGAAGGATATTTGTCATCAATGGAATTATAATCACACAAACATGATTTATGTTATGAATCTATGTTAACGGTGGTTTTCAAATACACTGCTTATGATAATAATCTCTAACATCATTAAATACCTTCTATACCCCATATATTGGTGCGGGTACAAAATGGGTTTTAAAAATTGATAAAAATAACAAAACTGCAGTTAACGATGCCCCCATGTTCCATTGATAGAACTGTTTCGATTCCTACATGGGAAATATTCCTGTCGTCAGGGTTGAGCAGGCCAGTGTGTTGTTAACACAGTTATTATATTGATATGATTTTATAAAATATAATGATTAATAGTACATGTGAGGAATATCTTTTTATTTATAGTCAGGGCAAAGGGAACAACAATCTCAATTTGGAACTACAGCCAAGTCCCGTTAATCCGACATGGTTGGTTGCAGAAAGTTATGGATTAACGAGTATCTGCGTTCGTGCTCGAACTACACGATAGATAACGATACAAAATCGTTGTTATAAAAAATAAATATTCATATTGTTACATATTGTGAATATGTTTTCAAATGATGCAACCTTTAAAGCTAAACACAAAACTATGGTGACGGGCTGAATAAATGAATGATTCAAAATACTATAAAAAAAATAATCTGGAATGGAAGTCGCTTGTTTGAAACTAGTGCCGTAAACCCCAAGAAAAGCTGCTTTCTTAGTGGCTAATGCCGACTTCCTGTTAGATATTTCATTGGTCGGTCAAAGTTGGCGAAAGGTCTTCTGACGTGACCCGTAACGGGATGTCCTCAGCGAGAACTTGCATGTGATTTTTATGAGATTGGGGTAAACATGTGATTAATATTGTAATGTTTATCAAAAGCTTAATTTTGTTTATTGTTAAGATAGTTTATCTCTACAGTCGTTGTATTATGCAGCTACCTGCCAGCTCATCGCAGATCAAAACACGGGGCTGTATATGTAAAGCTACGACTAAACAAAAGTTCAAGTAAAATATATGTAAATCTAAGCTTTTGTAGTTTGAGGAACACTTGTCACCTTCCGTGAATGAATACAATAAAAGTAAATGGCAGTAAAGACAAATCTTGTATTGACGATAAGTAAGAATTGTTTGTTCATGTTTACCAGAACACGTTCTGTCTTCAAGGCATGTCTCTATGGGACAATCATGTCGACATGTAGATTTGCAAGTCTGGTGAGTAATATTACATCCTTTGTTGCAGAATCCAAACTTCCGGTCACAAACACCATCAACGCATATCTCACAGGTGTTGTTACAAAACGCACCATAATAACCATTGTCACATCCTTTCGCACAGGTTCCGTTCTCCGAGTGACAAACATGATCGAAGCAGTTCTCATAGCATGAGCAGTTAGTCCCAGCATACCCTGGTGCACAACCATCAACACACGCTCCTGACTCAGTGCAGGCCACATATGAACACTTTGGGTTACATCGAGATGAACAGTTTTTACCATACCATCCGGCATTACAACCGACGACACAATCTCCTGTGGTTTTATTGCATTTGGTGCAATTGATGGAGGTGTTTCTGTCACATTCCAAGATTTCGTTGGGACCAGGACGGCAGTTTACACTGCACACCTTATCACACCAATGACCATAGAAGCCTGGTTGACAGCCTCCTTCACATCCAGATTCACAAGATCCTGCACAGTTCTCACATGACATCTCACAGTTCAGACCCCTGTATGGGGCGTGGCAATCGTCACATATCCCTGAAGACCTATTACAGGATTTACATCTCTCAGAGCAGTTCTTACAGTCAAGGCCAGAGTAAGAGCCAACACATCCAGAAATGCAGGATGAATTCAGCATGCAGTACCCGCCATCACATCCACCTTCACACTCTGTACACTGTGTCCCAGGGTTGTCACATGGTATGTTGCAGCTTGTACCCTGGAATCCTGGAACACATCCCTCCGTGCAAGTCTCGATGCCTCTCGTCGTGAGTTCACACGACTGGTACTGGCATCTGATGTTGCACTTTGACGTGCATTTCTTGCCAAAGTATCCACGTTCACACTGTGTTGAGCCGTCTCCGTCATTGTCACATTCTCGGCAGTTCTGACCATCACAACATGGCGTTGCTGAAAATATAGAATCAGTATGGTGTTCAGTATAACATCAAGAAGGGCCTGACATGATCAACTTTGGAATGTTTGATTTGCATTGACCTGTTTTGTAATGCTCATTTCTACATTCTTATTAGATTTCGTTATATCTACAAAATTATTTTGATAAATGTGAGTTTGCTATTTGTTATCCTTAACCATGCATTTATTACAATCGAAGCCCGTTATTTCTAACGCCTTTGGGCTAGATATATAGCTTAAGAGCTTCGACAGATACGAATCAACCTTACAACTGTGAAAAATAAAAAGACCACTGAAATATAAACAATAAAAGAATATGTTAGTTCGTTTACTCAAACCCATTGATTCTCGGAAAACCATCCATGGGGGTACATGAAATACAATTATATGCAATTTATTACATGTACAAATTAAAATGACAGCATTTAACACGAATCATGAGAATAGGATACGTTTATAGTTATACATATTAACAACCCTATGACACATTGTTAAGGCATTCAGATAGGCCTTTTTTTTCTCTTACATTGTCAGTGATCATATGTTTCTTAACTTGGAAAGTTTGGAAACTCAAGATACTGTTTATTTAAGAGTTCACATCGCTGTATGAGAAAACCTTCACATACATAGGAACAATGAAACTCATCTCCAACAGCAACTGAATCACTTAAATATTCTATAATTACCAATGTCAGTGTATCGTACTCGTTTGTAGAGATTTTAACGCCAGAATCCGTGATCACGATGATTTTGCATATGGAGTTGATTCAATACCAAACCGAGATATCCGTGATATATCAGTAAACACTCGTGGATATTTATTGATATATTTCCTTGTTCATACCAACATTCGTATGTTAAACAGGTGGTTCGAATGTGGAAAAGATTTTACTTACATCATTGTAGACTATGCGAAAAAATTAACAAATCCATAGGAGATTTTAATTACGTAAACCAAGCTTGTTTTTAATTAAGACATGGAACTTAAATACCCGTTTTGAAGAATATACCCAAGTATGTAAATTATGTACTAGCTAGATGGAAACAGAACTACGATTAACTGTATTCGGTGCTACTATCGCTACGATAATAAGTTAAATAAATATACGCAGCATGGGGACCCGGCGCTTACACGGGCTGAAGTAGTAAAGGCAGTTTCCCGGTCGAAAATCAGTAAAGCATCTGGGTTTGATAACATATCAGCTGAAGTGGTGAAGAATGATTGCTGCGTTGACCTTTTATTCACTTCATTACAAATGCATGGAACAGTCTATTATATGGACACTGTGAAATTAACAAGAAACAGTACAGAGCCGGAAGATTCTTCTTAAGAAGTGCCCCGTAACACTTCTAACTGCGACTTTTGATGCAAAATGGGCAGGACATTCTGCTTGGCTTTCAGATGATATTTGAAGTTTTCAAGAACTCCCCCTGTTGGGCTTACTTATAAGCCTTTGACCTGGTCAGTGACAGGAAAGGGCTCCTTCTCTTGTTGCACCCATAGACTGAAAAAGTAGCTACATATTGACAATATTTTAACTGATGCGTAATCTATCCCGAGAAGTATGTTCCTCATCAAAAGTCTTTGAATGACATTTAGAAGCGATACACATAAGGAAAATAATGTATGGAGGTCAAATTCTTTTTTTGAGAAACATCACTTTTTGGAGATCATGCTCAGTGTATCACCATTTCACCTGGTGAAGAAGTAAACATATAATTCGAAACATTGTGTTCCTCATAATAAAGGGATTGCCATCCATACATTCTCTCAGATATGTATGATTATCCCTCCACTACATGAAAATCGAATTTACTAATCACAAAACATTTTCAACAGGTGAATATGCTTGCACATACATAGGAGATACCATATATCAAATAAACACATGGAAAGAACATAAGATTAAAATGCTACATAATGACATTTACTGACCATATATTCTCTTGAGCTGGCCTTATGACCAGAGAGTCGAAGAACTGAAGCCGAGCGACCGACCGCTCGATCGATCGTGATTAGCAGGTGAGTCGCTAAGATCAGTGGAGCATGACGACCTCTTATTTCAACTTCTTTGAGAGGCATTTAGAAGTTGGGGTACTAAGTAAGGATAGGATACATGGATGAAAACTTTGTAAATGAGAAGTTGTAATAAAGAAATTGTTCATCAAATATACCCTATCCTTACTCTTATTTCAATTTATAAGTCTGTGTTGGAAGAAAAGCCAGACAAACTAATGCATTACTTATACACTTATCTTCTATAGCAGAGAAAGTTATTAAAACAAGGAAGATTTTAAGAACTTACCTCGTATGATTAGTACAATGAACGCCAAACACAGCATCGACACAGAAGTCTTGAAGTGTCTGAAAATGTAAAAGAATGTATACTGATATGAATGACAATTAAAACAAGGTCATGACACTGTAAATGTGTGTACATTAAACCTACTTACTGATTATTAGAGAGGGACATTTTCAATGTTGAGGTGTTCAGCTAACTGATGGGGCTAAGCGTGTGACCAGCAGTCGTGGATTCAGAGTTTATATTTGCGGGAAACTGTATTCTTCCTCAAAATGGGGAAGTATAAATGAATCACCCCGTGTCTCATAAAATAATAGTTGCTAACATGAACGCAAAGCCGAACGATCGCACACAAAAGTTGGAGTGATATGACAATCGGTGTTGTGAAAAATGGGAAACAGATGCAGATAATGGACGAAAATTTATAAAATGCCGAACATAATCCCACCTGTACAAACAATGAAAGTGAACGTCATTGCCGAGGCCGGATTGTGTTCGGGAAGTCATAATTATTTAGATACGGGTTAATTTGTAAAAGCTTGTACAGTTTATTGACATCCTTACGAAACATAAGAAAAAAATGACTCATAAAACACTGCGCACCTCATGGTTTATTCTTCCTGCACTGTTTTATTGTACCATAAATAACTCCAAATCGTCGTTTATTTCTTATATATATTTATATCTTACTTGGACGTTTAAGGGGTGATTTCCAGTAATGTGATCTGTTTAGTCCCTGCTCACATGACCCGTTCATCTATCAACAAACTTAAAAAAGTGACGTTTACAAAGTTTAAACTTCACATTTGAACGTTTACATGACTTATAGATCGGAATTACTTTTCATGTTGGAAAACCCGAGTTGAACATTTGTGGATCGGCAATAAAGGACAATAAATCAACATTACTTTTCCACTCAAGGTTCATTAAAACACCTTTTTACATATTCGCATTAACCCCCTGGATGCCACATTCTCGTCCCTCCTCTTCTGCCCTCAGTTTGAAGTCAAATAACATTACAATTACATAACACATACAAATGCACTTGAAGGATTTTAATTTCGCCGGAAATATCATGTTCTGTGATATCATCAACTGTCATTTTAATCAAAGGAAAATTAGGAACATAGTAAATATCGCCATTTTTGACACATTATTAAATAATCATTTGTCATGTATTTACTGTTTGCCTTGAAATCAAAATATCTGATATTCGGTCCAAGATTGAGTTTTAAAATAGCACATATAAATGTAGGAACAGTGCAATGACGATTTGAATATATGGTGTTTCCTGGTTTATTCGTCTGGAAAGGGTGAGTTAACGGACTGCCTGGCTCCAGGTAAATAGGGTTTAAGTCTCCTCTATTGTGTCATTGTGGTAATTTCCGTTTTCTTTCCTTTGGTTTGAGAGTAAAGTCGAAAGCTGCTTCTTCCTCGGCTTCTGTTTGACAAAATAGTGTGGCGGTTCATACAGATTATGGTACAATGCAGTTTTATGATACGTAGATATTATGGGGTTTGAAAGAGTTGTGAGATTTTAACGTTTGTCTATATTCGTGTGTTATATTTTGATATTCGCCACCTATATTACGGGTATGAAGGATACCAGATTGCGTTTTATTATGTCTGAACCTTTTTACATTTTGATGATGTGTCTCGTGTTGATTAGCTTCTGGTTTTTAGGCAACTTGTACCTGAAACAGTGCATTGCTTGTATATTTCACTCCAAGCTCACAGTTACAACTAATCTACCGATAGCGATGCTCGTTCCCACCTGGTACACACATCCGTCAGTGTCAATTTTTGGATGACCACCTACTTGGTCTGGTGGATGGAGAGTCCGAAAGGACAGCGGTGGGTTGGTGATTCGATCCACTGGCCGCCTCATAAAAAATATAACAGTTGAATCCAGATAAAGACAAATGTATTTCTGCAGTACATGATTTGTTCCTCTTAACTGCGACAGAGTCCTTTCCACATCCAAAAGAAATTTACGCTTATGACTAATGACTCAGAAGTTTGTTTATATATATATATATATATATATATATTCTCCTGTCAATAGTAGTCGTAGTAGTAGTAGTAGTAGTAGTAGTAGTAGTTGTTGTAGTAGTAGTACTAGTAATGTGGACTTGGATGTGCTATTAATAGTAGTCGTTGTTGTAGTAGTAGTAATGTTGTCAGTAGTGGTGGTAGTAGTAATAATTGTAGAAGTGGTAGACGTTCTAGTAGTAGTAGTAGCAGCAGCAGCTGCAATGGTAGAAGAATTAATGGTAGTAGTAGTAGTAGTAGAAGTAGTAGTAGTAGTAGTAGTAGTAGTAGTAGTAGTGAGGGTACATAATGATAATACTGGTTATCGGACCCGCGCCTACACATTTCACATCGTCTGGCGCGCACTGAATCTAACCCTCTATAGAATTCTACTCAGCGCAAATAAATATGCATTCATGTTGAAGGTACACAGCTTTCCATTCACTACGTCCTTGAACCAAATGTTATCTGAAGGCGATTGGGTCACTCAAATCTTCAATGCATAAATTATTACAGACCACTTCACAGGAGATATTATAAAGACATCCGAACACACTGGTGGCTTTGTGTATCAGAATGTAATGGAGTTACGCGCTAAAGACCATATGAACAGCGTGTTAAACGAAACGTGCACCTGACTGGATGTCATGTGACAGAATATGCATTGACACATATGAGTCACACTGATGAATGGAGCACCCCCAATAGGGACGGATTACCTTCAACTTTATTGAATTAGATTATTATCATTCTATCAAAAGAAAACAAATATACAAATTATGTACAACTAAAATGTGAACTTAACCCATAATTTCCTCTTACGAGCAAACGTAGAATGAGTGAGTAAGTGAGACATATTACATGTAATCCTTTCTTTTTTCCGTAACACTCTAAACCTCTCTGTATTTCTGTAATCATCTGTTATCTGTTTCGAATTCCCCCTGTCTTTTAGAGAGTATATATACACGCTTCCAGGCAGAGCCATCACAGGGACATTTTACGCGGGCACACCCGGATTAATAGAGTAAGAACGTTATCCACACATCTCGGTTAACTGAAACAACTATTCATTTACCTGATTACAGAAAGAGGTAAAATTAGTTGATGTTTAACGCTTCAACCAACTAGACATCAACCTTTCGATCTTGGCGTGTAAAGATCGAGTCTAGACCAGGCAAACCGGTGACTGAAACCATACACAACACAAATCCAGGCGATCCATCGAAATCAGTTGCCTGTTTTGATCGCATCATACTATGCTCACAGACAAAACGGATATCGTCAAAGTGGTAATAACAACCACTTCCTTATGTTGCCTTATGTGTCAACATTCTCCTTGTCCAATATGTGATTACAGTCCACCCTGGTAAAATGGAATGTTGCAAGGTGAAACAACAGTCCATGTAAAAATGTGTTGATGTGTTACCTGTACGAAAAGATGTAAAGGATCAGGTGGTCATGTACGGTGACTTAGTTGATTGAATGTATGCGTACTCTCACAGTTTCGATCATTACTTATTACATAAATCACTCGTTTCTCCGGTCAAGGGTCGGTGAAGTTGTTGCTGAATAAAACATCCATTGCTAAATAACACTTTTTTTATAAAAGATACCTTCTTCCACAATTAAAATTAGGCAATGGTTATGATTGAATTTCTGTATCGATAATACGTTCAGACAACGAGCATATATGTATTTGTAATATTGCTGAGTGTGGCGTTGAAAATAGCAGAATATACTCTATCATACTGGAATTGGACACTTAGGCTGGAGTAAGAATCATATTCACAAATCAGGTATATTCTTGGCTATCTTGCACAAAAATGTCCCAGCAGTACGACGATTGTATGCTTTAACATAAGTAACAGAAGCCTTGTAGTCGTCACAACATTGATGTCGCTGTGTGCAAGTGCACCCACCTCTTTCAAACATGTCTCTAATCAGAACAATATAAGTACAATCTACTACAGTCCAAGTAAACTCACACAATGCTTTCCCACTTGGTTCAAAATAGATTCATCAAAACCTGATACACAAAATATTGGTACCTTATATGTTTTTCATCGAATGACAACATTTTGTTTTGAGTGTTTGAAAAACACTATATCACAAATCACGATACAGTGAGACTCTGAGGGGGAAGCAATGGGATACGTGTGCATATATCTACATAGAATCAACATACTGATTATAACTAGAATTGTTTTAGAATGTAAATTAGTTTGACGCGTTTTCTACAAATTTCATCTGGAATAACATGGGAACTGGTGTAATTTGAATTGAGAAGTGTAGCGATCATATGTTGACTTCCAAGTGTAGAGTTGACTTGCAGAAGATTGAATGGGTACACAAGGGTTTCTTAAATTGCTTTATATCCAGTTTTCGTGCATATGACATGACAGTTTTAACACATTCATAATTCCAAGAATCATATTCACAAATCAGGTCCAAGGAGTTAAATCCAGTGACTGCTCGTATAGTGATGGCTTATTGCAGACTGCTGTGATATGGGTGGAATATTGCTTACTGCTGTGATATAGGTGGAATATTGCTGACTGCTGTGATATAGGTTGAATATTGCTGACTGCTGTGATATATAGGTGTCTTATTGCAGATTGCTGTGGTTATGGTGGATTATTACTGCAAACTGTGATATGGCTAGAGTTTTCCTAACTCCATTGATAAGGTGAATCGTTGGTGTCTGGTGTGGTCTGGATTTATCATTTCTGACTGCTGTTATATAGCTGGATTATTTCTGAGTATTGTGATAAAGCTGGATTATTGCTGACTACTAAGCGAAAGACGATATGTATGATCATTTTGATCTAGTTGCCTTATTACTGAATGCCGTGATAAATATGGGTTAGTGCTAACTGTTGTGAAACAGTTGGATCATTGCTTACTGCTGTGCTTTAGCTGGGTTATTGCTGTCTGCTGTGATATATCTGGATTAGTGCTGACTGTTGTGTTATGGCTTGATTATTGCTGACTGCTGTGATATGGCTTGATTATTGCTGACTGCTGTGATATGGCTGGTTGAATATTGTCGACCGCTGGTGTAGTTTAGATGGATGATTGCTGAACTGCCGTGATGTAATTTAGCGATGTGATATCAGTGAAGCACTTCCTTTGGCGTGAAATCTTTTAGAATTTTGATTTTGTCCAAATATATATTTTTATATATTTGAATATATATTTTATACATCAGATCAGATCCATTACTCTTAAGGCTTCCGATCTGTATATAAATTGCCACTTTCACCTTCTAATGCATTGTTTATATATTTCATTCATCTTTTTTCCTCTTTTCTTGGTCCAGTGGAGATGGCGTTTGCCCGGAGAGTCGTTGGTTCGATCGACTGTGTCATACCAAAAAGTGTTTAATGATAATACATTTTGGTTTCCGTGCATTGGGCTTTGCATTAAGGGGAGAACACGAGGACTGATCGGCTCGGGGTATATAGTGTCTGAGTGGGGTATCCATGTTAAACAGCGACATGACATCATAGTGAGCACGTACAGCGACATTTAGATTCATTTGCGCAACGTAAGGAAACCATCAAGGTATTGCCTAGCGGGTTTTCCTGCATAGTTCCTCGGGCAAACTTTCCTATATATTTGCTTCATTAAAAGTGTATTTTTGTCACAGTGCCAATAATAGTTTATGCATCAAGAACCAGTCATTGTATTGGGACGTTATTCGATTTAGCCTCTCACCTTTGGAGTAAATTCTTATTTCTGTAGACCTGTGCTTGAGCAATATGACATGCTGCATGTTTAATGTCGTATTTGTGTTAATTCTATTAAATGTTATATTATAATATAAGTCCTTTATATGCTCAAAGTATCTAATTAAGCGTACATGTACCTATTCATGGAAAGGTATGGTTGTCTACTTTGTCAATATATTATATGCATACAAACAAAATGTGTTTTGTGTGAAATAAGTTCCATAAAGTGCCTTTTAGTGATGTCGATTCGTTTCCAGCAAAGTATCGCCTAAACAGAGAGGTGAACATGTCCTTTTACCTGGGCGTAATGCCTTCATATGGTGGATGTAGCCTGACAACATGGGTCAGTCACTTTGAGTGGACATCACTGACATGTAATGCTTAAACGAAGAGACATGTTACGTTATCATGGTGCACTGATGTATATAACGTGTGCACAGTCTGATGGAGGATGTGTATGCAATTGTTCAATATATGTAAGTTATTGCCATTCTTCTCATACAATTACGGAACTTTAGCATTCCTATTTCGAGATTTTTTCGGGCTACACACATTTATGTGAATCGGTAATTTAAAGACGTACAATCAGATCGTTTTAGTTGGCATAAATAGCTTTGTACATGTAATGTGACCCGTGAAGATCCGGGGTAGAGTAGGTCTTCAGCAACCCATGCTTGCCGTAAAAGGTCATGGGTTTTAGCTAATATGCTCAACGTAAGAGGCGACTAACGGGATCGGGTGGTCAGGCTCGCTGACTTGGTTGATGCATGTCATCGATCCCAATTGCGTGGATCGATGTTCATAATGTTAATCACTGGATTGTCTGGTCCATACTCGATTATTGACAGACCGCCGTCATATAGCTGGAATATTGCTGAGTGCGGCGTTAAACAATAAACCAACCAACCAACCAACATGTAATGTTTTTATGCGTTATTTCGAACCAAACTCAAAGTAGATTACTTAATCGCAAGAGAATAGGACCATGGCAGCTGTGGAGAGGAACGCAATGGATCGGGGGGTCAGACGCGGTGATTTGGTTGATACCGTGTCATCGTGCCCTGGTGGCATTTGTCGTTGCTCATCGTATCGCTGGTTTGTCTTGACTCGGGTTTTGACATCATGCTATCATGTACTGGAATCGTTCTCACTTCGGAGTTGAATAACAAATAAAGACACAAACATAACCCAAACATACATCATATCAAATGTGTCAAGTATTTCATATTTTCTGTCGTTTGGGCTTTTTGGCATGTTTGAATTTTGTTACGTGTGGTATGAACGGCAGGGGTTCCCGCTAATACCACAAATAACAATTACGAAAATCACACAACAATCTCTGAACTTTAAAGCTAGATTTAATAATTAAAACAAAGATAATTATAAAACAATTCTCAGTTGCTGGGCAAGGCACTCATACACATCTATTTAGGCAAAGCAATATGGCAAATGTGCAATATAAGTAAGTCACCTCAGATTTCTTGACATCACATTGCCAATGCAGTCCATTCCACATTGTTCCAAACTTATATATCACAGTTCACAGGATAACTGGGTAACAACAGTTTCCTCCTTTAAAGCGTCGACATGACCTTCTAACTCAGTCCCCGGACATAACGCTAGGCTGTACTGCACTCGTTCAGTTAAACCATATTTCTCCCTCTCCACTTCTTTTTCCTTTCCCCTTTCTGTTCGATAACTTGCCCTCATATAGTAAACAAATTTCCAAGTAAGCTATCTACTTCAGCACACAACAAAAGGTTACCAAGCCAACTCAAACTCCAATCACCCCACAAGCACGCTTCTCCCCGTCAGGCAGCTTGCTTCACCCAATCAAGCATGACGCCGTCCACCCAAACTGGACCCCTTGTGAACCACACAAATATACAACGTCACTCATAACAATTTAAACAAGGTTTAAATCTCTTAATGCATATTGCTTATTTGCCACATCACCCGATATTTATTTTATATTGCCCTTTATACGTTTTCCTGTCTCTTGACGTTTATACTTCCTGCACTACACTAACTCATATGATCAGGTTTATTTATATCTGGTCACGTGTTTATTATACGCAATAACACTAAACACATTTCCAGGGAACGTGAGCGACTCACCGAGAAATCCTTTGTAATGCAGTCATAATACAACTCTCGAACCACTTGACAGAAAGCTACCAAATAATGAAACTCACGCAATATGGACTACAAAACATCGGTGGCGTTGAAGGTTGGCCTATTTTCACAATACAAAAGCAGCAGAGTAGTATTCATTGTGTCTGCAGTGAATTGACAAATATGGATTTCAGCAGCTGGTTTCACTACGGAAGGACACATTTGCATAACTACTGTCCGATTTGCATTGCATATGGTGGCGATGTTTATAAGACATTCGAGTCCCATCAGTCAGCCATCCCACAGTCAGGCAACACCTCTATCTCAATGGGATGATCCCTAGCTGGACATAGCGGATAGATTAGACAGTGTGGCAATTAATTCAACTTTCCAATTATGCACAATACATAATTTGAGCTCAATTCGTTTATTCGTAATGTAATGTAGCTCATCGTTGACGTCGAATAATAAATGTACATCGACAAGTGCTGTATAACATGAACAATTGTAGATAACAATAACATATTGACTTATTTATTGTCGGTAATTTATAGTACTTTTTATTAAAATATTAATATATTAGTTTCTGATTTCACAATAATTGATCTGTTGGCAATTCTTTACAATAATGCCCGTTTGTGTGACTCACATCTAAATCGAGATACATTTTTTTTAACTTATTACTTGTTATATAAACTTGTATATACAAACTACACGTACTAATGAAGGTTTAAATAGTGAATATGAGTTGGTCTTAGACATTTCAAACATAAAATAATGGTATTGTTGTTTATAACAGTATCTTAATCCATACACAAACTTAGGACATTGACATTATCAATACACATATCACCAAATCCAGGAGAGCACATTAAATGTTTTTACCCTTTGATACCCAATTCACTTTCACAGACTTTATACATATCTATACACTTGTAAGCTTATTATTTGTGTTCAAATCATTGCAATCGTTTTATAACTACTAATGGATAACATATCCATATAAAGTATCATGATTTTGACGATTTGGCATGTAGAAAGCGTTTACATGCTGCAAACTGCATAGATTCGATTGTATTTACTAGAATATTATCAAAACTTAGGAAATGACCCATGATATGTACATTTGCTTTAATGTCATTACAACCTTCGACGTATTTTTTCTTATATTAATAATGTATTTTGTGTACATTTTCTCAACATGTATAATACTAAATGTAAAAAATTAACAGTTGCAATGAGACATCTCGTTTGATGTTTTAGGCTATCTGACTGATGCGGGCATTCCTCCATTAGATCTGTACGAGTTACCTCCCATGTTTGAAAAGCACGAAGACACTGTGTGGTGAATACAAACCAGTCCAGTTACAACCTACAGTTTCAGACTGAACATGCTACCACTAAGTACTACCGGGTCCGAATGGGGTCAAGTGCTACTTGTTCAAAACAACTGCCAGTACATACATTCCATATATAACGACATCACACACTATTGTCGCACATGTGATATGTGGCAGTCTGACTGTGGTGGATAATATTATATTCAGGCATAACAGTCTGTAGTGTAGGGCGTTACATACGGGTACAGTATCGGATCTTGTTGGGGTTTAATACCCACAAACGTTGATGTAATAGTGTTTTCCCATGAAGCCTTCAATATTGACATAATGTTAGATGGAAGGGAAGCAACTCTAACACACGTGTAGTGTTTAAGAAGGTAAAAGCTTTCTTACTCCTCGACGCTGAAATCTTGTAATGTAGTCATTCATACAAAGATCAATGTAAGATTATTTTGGAAAATAGTGAATATGATTTTATTAAAACGTTCTGTAAATAAATAAATAAATTGGTGGATACATTTTTGTGTAAACGGTCGCTCTGAAGCATTCGTCTTCATTAACGTCTTCCGTGAGATAAGTTATCCACTTCTTATTTGAAAGTTCTGCCCACCACTGAAAAACTAGAGAACAATATATTATTCTAGAATTTCTGGAACAGATTATATATGTGTGTGTTACGCACATTTCCACTCTTTCAAATATAGCTGGAACATTGTTGACACCAATGAAAAACAAAATCAATTCACTTACTAATGGCATGAACAACATTCTAGTCACAACAGCGCTGATTGGATAATATAAGGACATTAATGCGTGTGTGTGTTTGTTGTTTCACGTCACCCTTCTGCAATATTCAAGCTATATAACTGCGGCCTGTAACACAATCGAGTCTGGACCAACGATTGGTATTAGGAACATTGATGCCTCGTCACCGGGGTACGATGTCACACTACCCACAAAGTAACCTAGCCTGACCTCAGGATCCATTATGTCGCATCTTATGAACAGCAAAGGTTACTTGGGACATACTCTTATCTGATATTCCCACTTGGGATATATTTGTTTAAACAATAGTAACTTTTACCCAAAACAAAATAATCAGAAGTACTCAGTGTACACGCTGCATAAGTATTTCAGTTGAAGTTACTCATACTGCAGGGGTGGTCGGGTAGCCTACTGGTTAAAGCATTCGCTCGTCACGCCGAAGACCCGGGTTCTATTCCCGACATGGGTACAATGTGTGAAGCCCATTTCTGGTGTCCCCCGCCGTGATATTGCTGGAATATTACTAAAAGCGGCGTAAAACCATACTCACTCACCCACTCATACTGCAGTTGAGTACACGATGCAGTTCGCTTATAAACTTTACATTAATATTTTGTTTGTTTGTTTGTTGTTTAATGTGTCAGCAATATTCCAGCTATATGACGGCGGTCTGTACATAATCGAGTCTGGATCAGATAATCCAGTGATGGGCATCATGATCATCGATCCACGCAATTGGGGTACAATGACATGCATCAACCAAGTCAGCGAGCCTGACCACCCGATCTCGTTAGTCGCCTTTTACGACAAGCATAGTCACCTGTTACGGCAAGCATGGGTTGCTGAAGACCTATTCTACCCCGGAATCTTCACGGGTCACATTACACGTACAAAGCTATTTATGGCAACTAAAACGATCTGATTGTACGTCTTTAAATTACCGATTCACATAAATGTGTGTAGCACGAGAAAATCTCCAAATAGGAATGCTAAAGTTCCGTAATTGTACTAGAAGAATGGCAATAATTTACATATATTGTACAATTGCATATACACCCTTCATCCCGTAAGCATAGTTGCTTTTTACGGCAAGCATGTGTTGCTGAAGACCTATTCTAAGCCGGGACTTCACGGATCTCACATGAGTAATCTATCTATGTACGTTCAATTGTGTTATTACTCCACCGCGAAGAGAGAACCCGTTTTATAACAATACACCTGTAGTATACACTGTGTAATAACATCACGTGCAGACATGACTATTTGGGCATCAGGTGGTCATTCAAATGGGGGCGGTAGGTGCCATTGTGCAACTGTACTCTGCAACGTCTACTCTAATCCCGATGGACACTACTATTTTTCACTTAACACCAGTGATGAATGTACACACCACGAATGCATCTCAAAACTGTATTATTGACATTTTATATTTGAATATGTGTACGTGGGTTTTTACAGTTGCCTGTGATCTATCACAGGACTAGAGAAACCAATGCGTTTGAAATAGAGTATTCACATTGTGAAACCAAACATCGTGGCATTATAAAGGTTCAGAGCATCATCGTCCCAGCATCCCTCGCCGCGTCTATTTACGACCTTTACCTTCATTTTGCACATGAGAGTAATCGCCCTTGATCCAAGTGGACAGTCGTTGGAAATGTCCTGATGTCAAACGATACAATCCAATGACATCTACACTATCTGCTGACGCTTATAAAAATCACAAAGGCATCGTGACATGACTGATTGACTAGGACTCCACTCTTTTACACTGAACCTTATGTTATGAAGCCAGATTTTGTCTTTAAAAACAGGTACCGCTAACGTGGGAATGTTTGTGTTTATGCAGGGATACACCAGGCGGTGTGATAGCACAACCGTGATAGAGTGGATGAACTTCAGCTCGCCATGACCTGTGCAAGGGAGGCTACTCCGTGAGGTACAACATCGTGATCATTAACAGTGTATTGACAGCTCACTTGCCGGATGCAGGTAACGTTATCACAGTTAGTTCATTCTCATCAACACTTTCACAGTGTGGACGGTGCACGAGAGACGTATTTATGGACACTACATAGGCAATATGTCAGGCAACATGTCAGGCAACAAACAAACACTTCCTTCTAATCCAGATTGTGTGAACGGCGGGTGTTACCGACAAGGCACCAGATACTTACCAATTCAGCGCACACCTGGAGTTATCACTGATTCTCAATCATCCACTCATGTAATTATAATCGCTCTTGTTGTCTTGTTCGCTCACTGACAGTTTATCGAGACTGATTATGCTCTGGTGAGGAAGTGTTATTTCCCTGTTAGGAAGATAATAAAGATTTGTGCTGGTGTCATGGTGATAATTGTAAACAATTACGTCAGCTGTGAGACTTTCAGATGTGACGTGGGGATTCATGCATGTGTGTGACGTGGTGACGTGGTGATTCATGCATGTGTGTGACGTGGTGACGTGGTGATTCATGCATGTGTGTGACGTGGTGACGTGGTGATTCATGCATGTGTGTGACGTGGTGACGTGGTGATTCATGTATGTGTGTGACGTGGTGACGTGGTGATTCATGCATGTGTGTGACGTGGTAACGTGGTGATTCATGCATGTGTGTGACGTGGTGACGTGGTGATTCATGCATGTGTGTGACGTGGTGACGTGGTGATTCATGCATGTGTGTGACGTGGTGACGTGGTGACGTGGTGATGTGGTGACGTGGTGATTCATGCATGTGTGTGACGTGGTAACGTGGTGATTCATGCATGTGTGTGACGTGGTGACATGGTGATTCATGCATGTGTGTGACGTGGTGACGTGGTGATTCATGCATGTGTGTGACGTGGTGACGTGGTGATTCATGCATGTGTGTGACGTAGTGATTCATGCATGTGTGTGACGTGGTGACGTGGTGATTCATGCATGTGTGTGACGTGGTGACGTGGTGATTCATGCATGTGTGTGACGTGGTGACGTGGTGATTCATGCATGTGTGTGACGTGGTAACGTGGTGATTCATGCATGTGTGTGACGTGGTGACGTGGTGATTCATGCATGTGTGTGACGTGGTGACGTGGTGATTCATGCATGTGTGTGACGTGGTGACGTGGTGATTCATGCATGTGTATGACGTGGTAACGTGGTGATTCATGCATGTGTGTGACGTGGTGACGTGGTGATTCATGCATGTGTGTGACGTGGTGACGTAGTGATTCATGCATGTGTGTGACGTGGTGATAGATGCATGTGTGTGACGTGGTGACGTGGTGACGTGGTAACGTGGTGATTCATGCATGTGTGTGACGTGGTAACGTGGGGATTCATGCATGTGTGTGAAGTGGTGACGTGGTGATTCATGCATGTGTGTGACGTGGTAACGTGGTGATTTATGCATGTGTGTGACGTGGTGACGTGGTGATTCATGCATGTGTGTGACGTGGTGACGTGGTGATTCATGCATGTGTGTGACGTGGTGACGTGGTGATTCATGCATGTGTGTGACGTGGTGATTCATGCATGTGTGTGACGTGGTGATTCATGCATGTGTGTGACGTGGTGACGTGGTGATTCATGCATGTGTGTGACGTGGTGATTCATGCATGTGTGTGACGTGATGATTCAGGAGACATTCTAATAGCCTGAAATCGATTTCAAAATCAAGGTGCATGTCAGTTTCCACCAAATACGTATACAATTACTAGTTATCTAAATGTCACGACTACACACTGTTATCTTCTATTTGCGCTAAAGTTAAGAGTGTCACTGGTACTGCTAGCCGTCGTCGCCAACCTGTTTCAAGTAAAATGAAGTGCATTCAATTCAGCGGCTTTTGTTGATGTTACCTTTAAACAACAATGTTGCACATTTTGCTGATGGTCAGTATCGGGATGTGTTGGAAAAATCTACTTTGTCGAAGATTTGTTTATATTTTCTACATGATGGGGCGAACTATGTACTAATCAGCTATCACATAATAACTATTTTTGACCGTGACATACCTCTATTACTCACTCATTCGCTACGGTAACACTTTATATCCAAACACTACATTCAATAAAATATGTTTTAATAGCTTAGTAAAAGGGCATCCTCGTTTAAAGTGAAAAGGTTGGCATTATAACATATTTACATTGGATAATCTGTTCCAAATCATGAACTCTGACTATGCGATACACTTACAGTACAACATGCGTCCAGCAAAGGTTTCTGGGTTATGAAGAACTGCACGTGGACTGGATGCCTCTTTACCACACGATGAAAAGCGTAGTTTGTGTAGCAGTGATACTTGAGCACTGAATGACAACATGACATTATAGCATATTTCAAGTATTTGACAACTCAAAGAGTTTTGCAGAGAACAGATTCAGGTCCTTACAACACTAGTCTCGAAATAAATACTTCCTTGTACACTGCAAGCAGTGTGAATAGATCACAGTCGCGTGTTATGTGTCAGGTTTGGGTGTAGGTGTTCATCATCTGTATGCCACTGACGACACACACGCACGTACGCACGCACGCACGCACGCACGCACGCACATATGCGTTAACAGTGTGAGAAGGAGTTTGAAGCTAAGGTGAGGCAACATTCGGAACAAGTGGAGGTGTGATGTGCATAAAGGAGTTGTTTCCCTTGCACCGTCGACAGTGAGCACGACAACACCTCTCTCACTGCGGCAGAGTTGATATGACTCATCAAACCGTACTGGCGTAACCCGCTCGTGACTGTCAGTGCGATGTGAGCGATCAGTGTAGTGTACCTGAAACTGACGGAGTAGTCTCCCTTGTACCGTTCATGCCAAGCAACATACACAAAAACACATACACACACGCACGTACACACTATGGTTTTACACGAAAGTGTGAATGGATGTATGCAGCAGGATCCCATTGGTGATGTTGTCACAGCAACACAGGGCCATTATGTAATTGAATCTGTATGGGTTAATATTACTCAAGTTGTGGTCTATGCATTTGTATTATCTACAGGGCCTTGTCGTAGCGTCTTGTGATGGTATATGCAAGTTTGTAACTTGATGATTCATGCATGTGTGTGACGGTGATTCATGCATGTGTGTGACGTGGTGATTCATGCATGTGTGTGACGTGATGATTCATGCGTGTGTGTGACGTGGTGATTCATGCGTGTGTGTGACGTGATGCTTAATGCATGTGTGTGACGGTGATTCATGCATGTGTGTGACGTGGTGATTCATGCATGTGCGTGACGTGGTGATTCATGCATGTGTGTGACGTAATGCTTCATGCATGTGTGTGACGGTGATTCATGCATGTGTGTGACGTGGTGATTCATGCATGTTCGGGACGTGGTGATTCATGCATGTGCGTGACGTGATTATTGATGCATGTGTGTGACGGTGATTCATGAATGTGTGTGACGTGGTGATTCATGCATGTGCGTGACGTGGTGATTCATGCATGTGGGTGACGTGATTATTCATGCATGTGTGTGACGTGATGATTCATGCATGTGTGTGACGTGATGCTTCATGCATGTGTGTGACGTGGTGATTCATGCATGTGCGTGACGTGATGATTCACGCGTGTTTGTGACTTGATGATTCATGCAGGTGCGTGATGTGGTGATTCATGCATGTGTGTGACTTGACGATTCATGCATGTGTGTGACGTGGTGATTCATGCGTGTGCGTGACGTGATGATTCATGCATATGCGTGACGTGATGATTCATGCATGTGTGTGACGTGGTGAGTCATGCATTTGTGTGACATGGTGATTCATGCATGTGTGTGACGTGGTGATTCATGCATGTGTGTGACGTGATGATTCATGCATGTGTGACGTGGTGATTCATGCATGTGCGTGACGTGATGATTCATGCATGTGTGTGACGTGATGATTCATACATGTGTGACGTGGTGATTCATGCATGTGTGTGACGTGGTGATTCATGCATGTGCGTGACGTGATGATTCACGCGTGTTTGTGACTTGATGATTCATGCATGTGCGTGATGTGGTGATTCATGCATGTGTGTGACTTGACGATTCATGCATGTGCGTGACATGGTGATCCATGCATGTGCTTAACGTGGTGATCCATGGTTGTATGTAACATTATGTCATGTGTATATGTGTACAGATTGTTATATTGAATGTATATTGCGGTGACAGTGATGTATTTTCTTGTAATTTGCTATACATTACTGGAATATATAGCCCCTCCCCAACCCATTCTGTTAAGGGATGGTATGTACTGCTTGTTTCCTTCGTGATTTGGGTGCAGTGTTGCTGACTGAAGTGTGATTCACTCGCACAGAAAATATATATAATCAGTGTAATTTGACATGTTATGTAAGGGTAGAAAATGTACATAATGTTACAAGAATGTCATATATAGGCAGTAGGCTTTTCCTTACCAAGATAGTATGCTACCGATCAAATATGCCACTGTAGTACAGACCCTTGCAGAATACTGTGAGGTTATCGGTACACATTCAGGTGAAATTGACATAATGCCATCAGAAAATCCTGTGATTGTAATGTAGATAATAAATATATACTGAGTATATGATGCATTTGTATAGATACATAAATGTATCATAAATCGGTACAAATTTCATATGATATGTTGACAATGTTATGGTTGGATGGATGTTAATAAACTTCAATGCTGAACCGCCTGCTGTCTGATCAACTTGAGAAAATGTCCGAATAAAGGGGATCAATTATATACCTTTGTATTTTCAAAATGAAATAGACGAATACTGACCTAATATACCTTGTGTTGTGTTAGGTACAAAAGATGGAAATGTGTGAGGGGATTTATCCATGAAGGATTTGAGACATAAAGTAACGCCATGGCGATCGCTTCCATTCCTTTGAAGCTCTAATGTTATTTCTTGAATTACCTTAAAGTTTGAACATATGTCTTTCCTGCATGACATTTTTATGAGTTAATTCTTCGTCAGTTTAGCTTCAGATGGTTAGATTCATAATGACATCATGATTAACAAGAAAAGTTAAATGGTCATCATGTATTTTATCCCCGATTATTGTCAGTGTTATAGAGCGGTTGACTGCATGTGACATCTCTACTGTTGTTTCACTCAGTGGTACGTGTCATTTTACTTCACTGAATTATCGATTTCAAATATTCAGATAAATATGCAGTCATTCTAATTTGTATATTGTAAAGTTTTCAGGCCAACATTACATGCAACACAGAGGTACGAAAACAAGATATTTGCTAGACAGAGACAACAACGAGTTAGATTACAATGGAAATCAGATCCCGCGTCACGTGCAGGCACACACTACTGTTAGGGAACCGTTGAGGTTGGGCGAAGCTGTCAAATACTGGTAACAACCTCACACACTGTAAAATTCTAACTCTCAGGGACAATATTGTAAAAATGAAATAGGTGGAGTAAGATTGAACACAGTTTCAATTGGCAAGCGCTTTCAACTCGTACCGCGTTTATGTCTCATCAGGCCATAACTGAATAACGGACATGAAGAAACATGTACATGTAGTTATGTGACGCCATAAAATTTAGGAGAACTTTGACGTCATAATACCAAAGTAACAATGGACAAATAACTTACGCCTTAATATTCTATTCAGGCGCGTTACATGAATGAAATGTTGCTCTTTTTTAAATAATGTAGGTTCATGATAAACATTTAGCTTATATAGTGGGAAAACTAAAAGAATATAATGGTCTGCCTACAAAGCGCCAAATGCCGTTTTAGAAATTGCAATCGGTCATACTACGAACAAGCATTAGGTGATTCATTTATTAATGAATGTAATAATATCTACTTTCTCCGAAGTCACCAGGGGCCTACACGAAAATTTTCGATAATTCAGAACATCTTGTAATAAGGCTGACACTCCACTAATATGGTGCAACATTTCACTTATACAACTGGGTGAGTCTTAGGACATTTACATGCTATATTTCACTATTACGACCTTTTTGATAATTTCATCATTTCATATGATTTGTTATAATACCTAAACGTATACGGTTTCAAGGTCGATAGGTGTGTTGGAATAGTTTCGTTCCTCGTGAAGATACCAATACAAGAATATATTATCCTTATCCACAGCAATTCTCAACGAGAAAGCTGGGTTACAATGGACTAGTTCTGAGCAAAGCGGAGTTAAGCCCCCACTTCTTGTGTGTATATACCCTTTGTCGTCTTTTGACGTCAATTAGGATAATCTATGTTCTTCATTTATACAAATCCATTGGATGTACAATTATAATGTTCAGAATAAGGCAGTATTTTGTTTCCGAAAAGCTTTTTTCGTTGTTAAGTACTTTTATCAATGTATGTATGCATCAGGAAATATCTGACAACACTTAGCACTTTCTTTTTTACACACCAGTGTAATATATGCCGTTAATTTTACACCATCAGATGGGAAATTAAGTATTTTTCGTCCCCGGGTAATTTTTAAGTCAGAGTTAGATCCAGTTCCGCGCAAATGTACTTCTTGCAAAAGTTCAATTTTCAGAACTTGTGCGTAATAAAACAACTCGGCATCCAGGGGTTAAACTCTATTGAAAAAAATGCATCCGAGAGAAAATTGTTATATGGCAGTGCAATTTGCTGTTAAACAGGGCTGGCACTGTATTACATTGTTTCTAATGAGATTTAGCAGAAGCTCATAGCATTGTGTTTTGACAATGGTTAGTTGTCAGAAATGTAGTTTTGTTTAATGGAAGCAGTGGTGAGGAAGTTACTATATATATTCTAATGTTGACAGGTGAAATGTGGAGTCTTCTGGAATGTTCTACTACTGCTGAACTTTGTGGGTTAACATATTGTTTCAATTTTGACACGTTACAATACTATATCACTTTCTTTACGTACTTGAACAAACAAATAACGAATGATCTATCAAATATAACTAAGTTTTAATCACTAAACGCATAAATCGAGTGATCTACAGTTTCCAATGGGGCAGGTTTTATCCGGCGGGTGCACTCGGCAAACGGCTTTGGTACGTACCCCATTTTCGTGTTTCGAATTGCATGTGTAATCTTGCAGTGACAACTTTTTGTGATAGGTCGTATTTGTTTCTTGATGTTGCCATGTAGCCTTAATATGAAGACTGAAGGGGCTGGGAATAGTTATACCTAATATAGATAAGCTTAGATTGACGACATTGCTGATACCGGCGATAGGGTCGTAACAGGGTGGGACAAGATGAATGGGCCAGCTGACGAAGATCGTCCACGGTTGTGACATATCTCTTAGAATATTACGTTTTCGCTTCTGGAAATGTAATTATTAGCATATATATACACATTCCAAAGTGTTATTCTTACCGACGTGCCACTGTAGGTTGTGGAGATATTGAGTCCGGGTCGGCTGGCACAGCAGGTTGTGCGGGTCCTCTCTTGTTTACACTTCATGTTCATCGTTTCCATGCCGCGAAACTGGCTCATGTTGGTTCATGTGCGTATGGCTTTACGATTTCGTGATGGGTCAAGGTAACTTCTTCGGAATCAGACAATGTATCAGATGCCATGTTCACGCACCATAAACTAATAGTTGATATATTTGGCGTTGTGACTAGACAGGGACCCAGTTAAATTGGCGCCAGTTGCATCCTAGTCTAATGGGTGATGGTATGTGTGGATCGCATACGAAGGCCTCATAACCGTATATCACTTCCACACTAATTATGAGCTTCTTATTTTCACTCCGGACGAGAGTTTGTAGGTGTCAAGTTCGCATAAGAAATGTATGAGATAGTGAAAATATGGTCTCTTGTTTATAAAACATAAAGGCAATATTGATAAATCAAGAAAAGGGAAATTTTAGCTTTGATTCAAAAGGCATGAATAAAATGTGATGTTTTTTTTTCGTATCATTATGGAAGTCAATTTTGACAGACTCGTGCCTTATAACTGATTCAATGGTGCTATGTTTTCTGCGGCGAAGACGTGAGAGTTTCATGCTCAAGTTTACGTCATTCTCTATCATCACATAAGAAACCTATTTACGTTCGGGATTGCCTGAACAACCCTTTACTTGACAAGGCACAAACTTAGTGTAAGAGAGATTGGACAGGGAAGTAGTCCAAAGCACCGAAGGATCCGAAAATCATTAACTGTTCAATAACAAAACTACTGATGCTCAAACTATCTGAGTGTACAAAACTTGTTGGTCAGAAACTAGCAATACTGATGTGCTTTGTCAAGTAAAGAGGTCCTATGATCCCAACAACTGTGATTATAAAATATGTCACTGCCATCAATCATAACTTAATGTATTTCTGGATTATAGTTCCTACATTGCAGCATTCTTGTGATGTATTATCAATACAGCCAAATAATAGTCATGCATTTTATACCCTTCTGATGCCTTTTAGATGAAATCCGGCCAAACTATGCTTTAGTGTTTTCTTTTAAAAATAAAATTGTCAATTGTTTTCATTGTCTGCAAAACTGTAAAAGAAATCTAGAGCCCCTGTGCGGATGAGTTTTGTTTGATACCTCGGATCTCAAAATTCCATCTGACAGACTTCTGTGACCATCAGAAGCATTCTTCTGGCATAGAATACTCACGTATATAGATGAAGTTTTTATACTGGTCTTGTATGGTCGTTTTTATTAATATTGAATAGTACAGATATGACATTTTTGTCTCTTCCTCTTCCAGGCATATGTTTTCGTAAGTGCCAATCCCAACCTCCCTGCTCTAGTAGTTCTTCTAAAGGTAAAAGGCATAATGTGCAATGTTCTGAAATCAACAATTCATGAAATATAAACATTTAATGAGAACAATAAAGTGTGTTACACAAATACCACTTGGTCTCGTGTTTATTAGTCTCTGCAGTAGATGATGGAGCTCTAGGGATAAGATGCTGCATCAGGGTCCCAATGCCAGTTATGTCACAGCATGTCAGATTACTGGTGGAGGAATTCCCAATGTCATGCAGGTCTTATACGTTTAGTACTTTGGTTGTTGTTGGTGTTGTTTGTTGTTTAACGCCGTAGTCAGCAATATTCCAGCTATATGACGACGGTCTATAAATAATCAAGTCTAGACCAGACAATCCAGTGACTGACATTATGATCATTGATCCACGCAACTGGGATCGATGACATGCGTCAACCAAGCCATCGAGCCTAACCACTCAATCCCGTAAGTCGCCTCTTACGTTGAGCATATTAACTAAAACCCATGAGCATGGTATGGTGCATAAAAGGACAGTCCCAAACTGAGAATATAATAGTAAGACCTCTGAACCCCTGTGCATCGCTACCTAAACGTTTGTGCTGTCTTGGTAGGGGGACAGTAATGTGCTGCAATTTCCCGTGTACCGTTGCGTCTCTCTGATGGGCCAAAAGCCGGAGATGAAAGGCCCGGATTCGACCTTTTTCATGTTTCTACATTTATAACATAAAAGCGACACTACTCACTCACTCTTCAGACAACAGTGTGTTTTGTAATGTTCTTTGTTTAATTGAGAGGAAAAGCTATTGAATTGGACATATTATTTTATGGCAATCAAGATGAACACCTAAGTATGCCAGTTATGTATGCATTCATATCTAATTTCAATTGTGGATGGACTTTTTCGGCTTCTTTATATTAACATTGGATGAACTTTCTGAACTTAATGTATAATCAGCTGAGCTGCAGAGCCTCAGGCCTTTACATTATATTGAGGATATGAATATGAAGATATAATATTTAAAGATAATGTATTTTTCATGATAAGATGCCACTAAATATAACCAGGTGATCAGCTTTCTCTGACTTGGTTAATTTTGTCATCGCTCCAAGACAGCCCAGATCGCTGCTCGTGCGGCCAGCCACTGGCTTAAGTGGCACAGGCGTGATTATTTACAAGCCGCCGTAATATAGATGGCTGTGGTGAGAAAAAGCATTGACACCTAAGGGCCATGTGTCCTTGGTATAACCTTGTAGATGACATACCAGTCTTGTTGTCTTTCAGACTCATCTTCCCTTAAATGACCGCCTCCGTCATCTAGTGGTAGGGCGTCTGCCCGGAGTGCGTAAGGTCGGGGGTTTGATCCCCGTCTGCGTCATCAAAAATATACGTTAATAGATGGAACTTGTTGTTTCCCAACCTGGCGCTTAAACAACACACACACGTGCATGCACTTCGCTATATTAATAGAAATATCTTGGACACGTTAAGCTCCATTTCACTCACTTCACCTGATTATCGGTGAGTTATTGGAACTTTCAACATTAATTCATGAGAGAAGATAGTCCTTGATCCCGAGTAGGTTGGTCTTCATTTTACCCATAGTCTGTGGATTTCCTGATCTCAAAGTGTAGACATTAACTCAGCCTCACTATTGCTGGGTTGACGTCACATTATATTGTCATGACGTCAAGAACATATTTGACGTCGTCTACGATTATTTGCGACAATGCAATAATCTTAAACGGGATGTTAATGCCCATTTCAGATCACCTCACCACCTCTTCCCTCAAATGTTCTGATACAAGTTGTCTTTAACGGGTTTTTTCATCATGCAAGATGTTCGAGGTCCGATGCAACTTTTTGTACAATTTTAAAGTCGAGTTTAACAAGAAATTAGTCAAGATGTATCTGTCTCTTAATGAATACAAGATACACGTTAGAAACAGACAAAAACATGATCACTTGTATATAGAAGCCTTTTAGGGCCATTCAGTTTTGTAGCATCTTAAAATTTCAACAAAGCATCTTGAATTTTCAAGTTAGTATCTTGAAATTTCAAGTATAAAAATGGCCCTAAAAGGTTTCCATATATTTACATGATTTAGGTCATATGTCAATATGACGTACAGACACAGACATTATCCCAGGCAGCGTGTGTTTGTTTAGTCACAGCTAAACATGACCCAAGAACACGACAATAATTGTACGCCAGTTTCGTGTGGACATTTCATTTTAGCAAACTAAGATGTCTGTGAAGAAGTTAAATGTGTCAGTTGCTGATTAACAAGCAAAGATGTCCCACCAATCCAGGTAATGACGTAAATATTTGTACTGAATACGTCCCCGGGCTACATCTTGTACAGCGGAGTGATTCTGGAGATTTTTGACTGCGACCTTTAAAGATAAACAAGCTCGACGAGTTTCAACTGTCGACGTTTACATAAGTGTTCCGTCTTTGGTTATACTTCAGACAGGCTTTCGAGTGTATGTTTTTCTATATGAAATATTTTTGTATTGATTGTACTAACACAATATTATGTCCGGTTGGTACGCTTACATTACACTTTATGAATGAACTAAAATGAATTTGCAACAAAATAAATTATTAAAATATGTCAAGAATGTTTTTCTTTAACACTGTTGAACTGAAGAAATATACCTCAGAATATTTTCTGATCAATCGACCAGGACATCACATACGTTATGTTATTCTTGTCGTCTCTGCAAACAATCAACACAACTGAACTGAACTGAACTTTATTTACTCTCGGGTTGCTAGCAGCGACATTAGAGACGCAATTCAAATACTGGTTGAACAAAAATGTATGTACATAAAAACAATATTACAAACTCATAAACATAACCACCTGTCAAACAGGCATGATTGACCAATACAAAAATCCGAAGTGGCACAGAATCCGTCATTTGGTCAGAAAACTTTAAATCTGTCGGATTTTTATAAAACGGTAAATGCGTTTCAAAGCAACATCAAGGGAATTGCTTTCTGTGTTATATTTGATGTGTCTTGCATTTGCTGGACGAAAGATCAAAAGAAAAATGACTTCTAATAGAAAATTATTTAATATGTATCTAGACCTATTGCAGCATACACAGTCGGACATCATGCTTGCAGGGACCAACCGTTATTCTGGGTTAATGAAAGGAGGCGTTGAAGAAACAGTTTTGAGAATAAGGCACAACTAGTAAAATTGTGGCAATTAGGAATATTTATATTTCGCAATTATTCAACAATTATAAGTTGTTAGGGACCTGTGCTATTACCGGGAATCCTGTAATGTAAGGAAATATACATCGAATAGTCCTGACATAGAAATGATGTAAAGAATTTAATCCTGACAATACAATAAGGTCAAAGAACAAGATCGTCTTCCACGTACCAATACACATTCCTTAACTTAACATCAACATTATCCATTAACTCGAGTTCAACTATCCCGCTTCGATTAGTTGGCCAAAGGATTCCATTCGACTCAAATACCACTCGTGTGCATCCAGCTGGGTTGAACCACCATGACGCGTTTCGGGTACTGGCACAACCGTTGACGTCATTGTCATAAGTGCCAAAACGGGCTCCATTCAGGTTCTTGGCAGCATCGCCCGCGCCACCAAACCCATCGAGATATTCACCGTCCTTGGATTCCCTAGAGTTATCCCAATGCCAGGCATAGCCTTCTTCTTCGGAGTCCACTCGAAAGTTGTAATACCAGACCCTACCAAAATTTACATCACGGACCCATAAGAGAGTATACATATCGTATCTACCCTGTTTAGTTAGATGGTGGAGGTTTTCAAGGCCCATAAAGTGAAAATCCGGGACGTGATTTGGCGTGCCAATTTTTATTTCCTTCCATGACACTTTAAAATTATAAGTATGCCTGTCGTCAACTTTCAGCACGTGCATAAACCTTAAAGGTTCAGCATAGCATTTCCATTTAAACACACAGTCCGATCCCAACAGCTGCATGAGGTAGTCAGCATTGCCGCCCGGTGTTTCCGTGCAATCTGCATTTTTAAAGAAACAGATATGACCATGTGTCAACAAAAGTCTTGACTTCTAAATGAATGATTCTGGGCTAGAATCGATCCCCAGTAACCTATGCACAGTGCCCCAAGACATGGTTCATGATTTAGCGTCGTGATAAGCTGCTCACAGTATCCATTACTTCTTTGTCTGGTCTAGATGTATATAGTTAGTAGCCTTTTGGGGCCTTTTGTTTTTATTGTTCTTTTCTTGAAATTTTAAGATACTAACTATTATCTTGAAATTTCAAGAAAAAAAAGAAAAAAGAAAAACCAAATGGCCCTAAAAGGCTTCCGTAATGTAGGCTGACGTCGTAAAGCATGAACATTGCTGAGTGGGGCATTAATGATAAAGATGCCCCATTAGCTGGTGCTCAGGTACCGATATTAATCATGCGTGGACATGGTTCCATGCTAGTAGGGCAATGTGTTCCAGAACATGATGAAGACAAGAACACTGATATACCCCTAGTCACTGTTATTTTAGGATTTGAAGTCCTGGGACTTACGCCATTGGAGAGTTTGTATCATATTCTTTGAAAGCTAATGTGGCATCTCCCACATGTGCTTGTTTCAAGTGTTGACTAAAATGGATCATATACAGGGGGAGACTCTGTGAATTGTCTCTGCTAAATGTTCTCATCATTGATACGTAAAAAGACTAGGACATTAAAAGCCTTCGCACAAGGGTGAGCATGTTCTGCCACACCGGTGGCATCCATCACATTTCAAAATGTCCTCCACATCTACATAGCATGTAAAGAAGGCCTTACTAAGTATTTGTTCCTGCAGCGAAAATGTTTCTTTGTACTCTTGTATCCAGGGGAATTATTCCGATGGAACATATTATACAAGTGTTTTAGGCCCTGTATACATTTACTCGCACAAATGTGCACTAAGCCTAACTTTTAAGAAATATAGGACAAGTTGGAGTTATTTATCGTATAATACAACTGTTCCCCCTCCTGGTGTATTGTACAATAAACAATGACCATGAGTCGTTTATTTTTTAAATGAGATATCAACATTATTCACATCACCCAAAAGATATTCAAAAGAAAAGGTATTCACTGTGTTGCCCAGCTACATCAATTTGGAACAACTCACTAGACACTTCCATCTCAAAGAAAACGTCGTCCAATTCACGACATCATCGAGTTGCGAGCACATGTTAGAATCTCCAGAAATGACATCATGATAGAACAATGTTTTATCGTGAAATAAAGCCCGTTTCGTTCTTCATTGCTCTTCGCGATTTATCGCGTAGCTATCTTATATACACAAAAAAGGTAAGCACACCCTTAATATATTTCATTATTGTTTAGTCCCAATATTTGTAACAGTCATGAAAGATATAATTATGGGAAGAATTGTTTTTCGAGATGATGCAATCAGTGAGGCTTGACAAAAGCTCACGTGCCATGCATGGTATGCCTGTTCAGCATGCTACCCTCGAGTATCTCTAAAAGCAGTATATCCAAACGTTAAAATTTCTTTCTCAAGCTCGGTTTTAAACAGTTATTCCATGCAATTATGTGACCATGGCACGGAAGCGATTATCAAAAGCCACAAGATGGCAACTAATCGGCATGCATAACGCAGGAATGTCTTGTAATGCCATTGGTCGGAATTTGGGGTATCATCACACTGTCGTAAGCCGTTTAGTCGAGAGATATGCTCAGCCCGATGATGTACAGGACCGTCCCAGATCAGGAAGACCTCCTGTGACGACACATCGCGAAGACAGGGACCTTCTTCGTCTCATACGCCGAGAACACTTTTTAACAAGTGCTCGGCTGAAACAGCTGTGGTTGCCCAATCGTCGTTTCAGAACCAGAACCGTCAGGAACCGGCTGAAAGCAGCAGGACTGAGGGCTAGACGAGTCAAAGAGTCCCTTGTTGAGAGATCATCCCAAAGTTGCTTTTTTAGCATGGTGTATTGCGCGACAGAACTGGAATCTGAGAACTTGGAGACAGATCCCTTGGTCAGACGAAAGTCACTTTCTGCTCCACATTACTGATGGAAGATCGAGAGTCCGGAGGCACAGGAACACGGCCTACACCCACAGGAACATTACACTGACTGTTGCATACGGCGGGGACTCGATAATGGTTTTGTGTGTATCTCTCATGATCGCAGGTTGGATTTGGTCACCATAAGGGGCAATTGAACAGGGGTTCAGTACATCAGGTACGTTTTGAGGCCAGCCGTCTTTCCTCATTTTGACAACCACCCTCTTGCTACTCGACTTCAGTACATGGATGACAATGCAAGGCCTCATCGTTCGCATGCAGTCGTGGATTACATGACGGCCAATGCAATAACGACTCTACCCTGGCCAGCAATGAGCCAAGATTTGAACCCCCTTAAACATGTTGGGGATATTCTTGGGCGATGCATACAGGCACGAGATCCTCCTGCACAAGATTTACGCCAATTGGAAGTTGCATTGCATCAGGAGTGGTTGTTGTTGACCCATCAACAGATCCAACGTCTGACTGGAGGCATGAGACGTAGGGTGGAATGCGTCATCCGGGCACATGGCGGTTATACCTGCCACTGATCTGTTTCACGCGTCATGTCTAGTAGAGACACACCAAAATCTTCTTTAGCTGTTGTCAAATGTTTGTTCTATCCGATGCCATTGGTATCGCCCAGCTTCTGTGGTCAGTCATCCCATGCCATGATTTTTGCCATTTGTCATTGTTCAGAAATAGGTGCTTGCTTAACTTTTTTCTTTGTGTATATATACATGCAATCACATGGACCTTGACTATACAAATTGATTTCTTCGAAACACTGAAATTTTATTCCTTATGCATGTGTTCGAGATGCATTTACACTGGCAGTATTTGTTTCAAGTGGAACAAATTCCATGTAAAACTGAGAAATATTGTATGACGCTCTTCGTAAAAAATGCCTGATAGTACCTCAGAATTTATAGTACCACCTCAGTGGTCTAGTGGTACAGCTTCCACGCGAAGAGCAGAAGGTCCGGGGTTCGATCCCCGCCCGCATCATCCCGAAAGCCGTTAAAAGATTGTACTTGTTACCCTGTCTGGCGCTCGGCATTAAGGGGCTAAGACAAGCCTGGTCGGCTTTGCGTCAGTATATTGTGTCTGAGTAGGGTATTAATGTTAAACTGTGGCATAGTATCTCAGTGTGCTAGCACAATTAATCGGCATCTTTTCGGACTAGTACAAGAAGACACACATACACACACACACACACACACACACACACGTGCATGCGTGTCGCTATATAAGTGCAAAAATCTTGGACGCGACGTTAAACCAAATTTCACCTCACCCCTTTCACGTGGTTGTAATGGTATGATCTGTTTGACAGTGACTGTTTGAAGTATTACCAACCTCGGTAGCGCCTGTGACAGTAAGCCCCTACAAATCCCCCGACACAGTGGCAGGTCCTGTTCTGCGGGTAGAAGACAGCCCCATTCTCGCATGGATTTATCTGTGAATATAAAAAATGTACAAACATTTATACCGTTGAATGTGTGCATAGATTGATGAATGAGGTGTGAGTGTTGACTCGTTGCAGTGTCTGTGATTTTAATGTATTTCATAACGTTTCGTTTAGTGTGTACAATGTATAATGGGGAAGGAGATGTGTTTTTAAAGAGGATGATTAAGGTTCAGCCAGCACTGCGCAAGTTTCATCACGTTAACCTCCGACACAACATGAATCTGAATCCACACGGGTACATGGCAATCAAGATGAATGAATACACGATTATCAGGGGCGTGACCCAGTGCTATAAAACATCTCAGATAATGCAGAATCATGTCAACTCGCTACATTAATCAAGGATTGATGCGATGGCGTTCATACAATGTTATATGAAGGTTCATACTCTAGTGAACTGACACAAAGTGAAAGTCAGTTCACATAGTTTGTATCGCAAGTTGCTATCTCAAATGATGTAGGCCTAGACATATACACACTTTTATTTAGTACATGTGACTTCATGTTTACACTAACAGCAATACAACAACCAACTGTGTTGCGGAATAAATTAAGTAAAAAAAAAGAGGTGACAAGAGTGAATATACGAGTGCACAACTTGCTCTTCAGGAACATCTGACACAACACATGTATTTAAAACATATCACCATCAGCTATCACCATCTTCATCTTGTTCACAAGGGTAGGTCGTCGCGAGGTTATTTGTAAACGGTCATTCAGTCAAACTCTGACGTTTGTAAAGGATCAAAATGATCAGAGAGGACGTTTCTGTTTGTATCCGTGGTAGGGAATTCCAAGGGGTTCCCCCAGGAATGTCGAAGAAGTCCGTCAGTGTTTACGTCATTTTAAAAAAAAGGTCTCGCAAAAAAACGTATGAACGTCAAAATGTGTCGTCCATACATACATGTATGAACGTCAATGTCGCAGTCATGTGACCGACCTCTCCTCCAATGGCCTAATATCTTGTAAACTTTCAATTAAAACTTTATAGTCTGTTGAAAACTGATCACTTACACACGTTCTGCATATTTAGTTTCTTGATAACGTGGATTCAAGGAAACTATTAAATGTACTTGGCGTGTCAACACGCTAGAAAAACAAAATACTATTGATCAGATAAATCCCAAAATGTTATTTAGTGCTTCTGTCATACGTCACACAATATAAAAACTTCCCATCGACACATTGTATGTCTGTAAGTGATAATGATACAGGCAAAGTTTCATATTTTAATAGGTGGACGCAAAATACTATCGGCATGTATATGATGAATAATGTTGACCTTAGAATTTACATTTGTCACATAAATCAAACCTACTTACTATTGCCGTTTGGCCGCAGTCAGCAGTAGTTGGTGACCCTGAACAGTTTCCCTCTGTGTAAAACCGACTCAGCTGACACGTGTAGCCACCTGGAATCTTGCAGTAGGAGGCTGACAGACATTCTGGGTCATTCAGGCAGATCACCGAGCACTCGATCCTGCTTCGGGCTCGCTTGGTTGTCAAAACGTCACTGTTTGTTCTTGTGAACGGGCAACTCCGGAATGAAACACGTCTTCTTTCAGCAAGGATACGTCCAGAGTACGCCTGCAGCAGCAGGAAGACCAGGAGTGGCTTCATCTTCGTACAGTCAACCGTTGCCTAACTATGTGACTTAAGCAAGGCGAGGAAAAACACAATTATTTTGATGCAAGGATGACAGAAAACAAGTTCAGTTTTGAAACGAATGTGCACACAAATTGATACAGAAAGTTATATATCCAGATGGCGATTTTGATAGCGATGTATATCTGTATAAATGTAATTCCTAAACAAGTGTGCGCACGTACAAAAAGCTACAACATTGTTTATGCTGCTTGTTACATTTGGGTGTTATAAACAGTTTTGAAAGCTTAACAAGTTGGGGATACACGTTTTTATAATTACTACTTCACGAAACAACGTTTGCCTGAGCCTTTGTTCACCTACTGGATGGATGTCTGTGTGTGTTTGTTGTTTAACGCCGCACTCAGCAATATTCCAGCTATACTGGGGTTATCTGTAAATAATCGAGTCTGGATCATACATCCAGTTTCTAACATCATAAGCATCGATCCACGCAATTGGTATATGATGACATTCATCAACCATGGCAGCGAGCCTGACCACCCGATCCCGTTAATCGCCTCTTACGACAAGTACAGTCGCCTTTTACGGTAAGCATTGGTTGCCGAAGACTTATTCTACCCTGGATCGTCACGCGTGTACTGGATGGAAAGAACGATACGAGCAACTTATTTTGGAAGATACATATTATTGTTTTACATGTCTGTGTTATTCATGCTGAAAGATACATCGAACAATTCAATCGTTCAAGGCGCGTTTTTACAGGTTTCAGGGTTTCTGAAGTCGAATATATTATGACGAAGCATCACCAAATTGTGAATAATAGCTTACTAATGATGATTTAAATATTTCTAAATACGTTGACACTTTTCTAATGATAAAAAAGCAAACTTACAGTTTTGCAGTTGAGTGGCCAAGAACTGCAACACTACCGTTTCAAATTTGATGTTTATAGTGACGTATCTCCTAGACGTTCTCCGCGCTTGCTGCTGATCCTCCTTATAAGGAAATAGTAGTTTATCCAAGCGACACAGCTAAAGAAGAGACAGTCAGTGAAGACACAGCGTTTACACAACATTGCCTGGATGTTGTCATAATAAAACAAACTACTTCTTTGCTTTAATCTCGTTACTCTGTGTTTCCCATCTTTCCACTGACTTAAAGTGTGGAGATGGGTAGCTGTTTGGCATAATCGATAAACCCTTCACATAAGAATTGATTTTCACATTGTGCGAGTTCGGTGGAGTAAGGTCAGTTATGTGTGAGCGCAGCAATGTAGGAAAGTCAGAGCTTGCGATGTTTATTATCACAAAATGTAAGTCAATTCATATTTTTTCATATATTTTTGTTGCTATTTCGTAGGAGATTTACATAATATCATTCCGTACGTGTGACATACTGTCTAAATGTGTGCAAAATTACGACCAATATTGTCTTATACTGAAGTAGTAGAACAGAAGCTAGCGATTCCATGAGTATTAGGACCCAGGTGAAAATTCTCCAGCAGCATATTTTTTACTTAAGTGGCGACTATTCTTGTCGTAAGAGGCGACTAACGGGATCGCGTGGCCAGACTCGCCGATTTGGTTGATGCATGTCATGTATCCCACTTACATAGATCGATGCTCATGATGTCAATCACCGGTTTGTCTGGTCCAAACTCGATTATTTACCGACCGCTGTCATAGAGCTGGACTATTGCTGAGTGCGGCGTCATGCAACAAACAAAACAAGACTTCCAGCATAAACCCAGCAGGGGACACCAGAATTGGGCTTCACATATTGAACTGCTCTATTGAGAACATTTCGGGGGACTTAGCGTGCCAGTCTCATGTCCGTATGGCTTCTCGGCACAACGTGTTCTGGCTTTGTCATTTAGCATTTCAAGATTTCAGCCGATGATTCAAGCGAATGGACAACGACAGGACGCACAATTTCGGCACTATATGGCTGGCAAATCAAATGTCCATTCATGATAACCAAATCAGTTCGTCTGTCATGGGTGATACCGTCCCACACCATGACACTACCGCCCAAATACCGATCATGGTCAAGAATTTTTACCCTGACTACCTCTCGCCGCTACGTCGCCAACAACTTGTTCTGCCATCGGTGTTTCGGAGGCAAAACCATGATTCGTCTGTAAACATCGTGTAATGCCTTTGGCGCACAGCCCGTCGCTGGTTTTGCCTAGCCCACTCCAATTTGTGCCAACTATAGTAAGTTGTGAGGGTCACACCCTCAACAGGACGCCTTAATTTCAGGCGGGCAACATAGAGCCGGTGTTTAACGATAGATGTTAAAATTCACCACAGACGAAAACTTACACTTTTTGATTTTCCAAACGTTCAGGCAACATGGGATGCTGATTTTCCCCCTCGCCATTTTATCTGTTCACTTTGACTTGTCTGTGCACGTGCAGTCCAAGACATGTGTGTGGTTAGATGTTCTGCTCAGGTGCAACGCCGTGGTTTTGTAACTGTACACCTCAACGATAGCTCATTCAAATAATGAGTTCCCATACTCTTTGTCGGCAGTATACCATGACCTTTAGAGTTTAGAATTTATATGAAGAGAGACATACGGAAGAAGAAAAAGAACAACATGTTTATGCTCATGATTCACGAAAGTAACAAAGACAAGTTGACAATGTATACACGTTACTCATATACGTTGTTTTGAAATATACTTTTAACGTGGTGTTATTTTTCAATCAATCCGCCGTCTGGTGTAATTATGTATACGTTGTCATCAGTCATCTGAGATGACGCGTTCCAATACGTCCCAATAAGTAGATCTGCTGACTCAGAAAGTTAATTTGACTGAACCAAGGCACTTTCTAGTTATTGTTTTATTGGATAACGGATGACATAATCGTCAAGGGGAAACAATTCGCTGTGCAGAGAGGCGTCACTTGGGCGTTCCAGAATTATATAGTCGTGGATTTGAGTACAAACTTTGATCTGAGGACGCTGATGGTTCTCCACATTAACTGCAATTACATCTAACATGAAACACGCGTGGTTGCAAATTGATTTGAAAAACAACACTCTACTTAAACGATATACATAAAAGCTACTTACCTGTTTAACATTAACTCATATCGTTTGTTCCTAATCATTTGTTGCAATACACGAGCCGGTAAAGTATTTGTCGTGTATTCAATCGCCATGGTTTGTTGCAATACACGAGCTGGTAGATTGTTTGTCGTGTAAACAATCGCCATGGTTTGTTGCAATACAAGGAATGGCTAATTTTGGACAAAGGTCGTGAGTCAACTTGGGAGGACAATTTAAACGCATCTGATATATATATTCTTTATTCCTCCACAGGATAGTTGCATACATATAATGACAGCATTTACAAGTTTATGAAAACAGGCATTCCTATGTTAAGTCTATCCCTGCTTACATGTCAGAAGACATAATGTTTCTTCACAAGGTCTATATATTTCTTCTCTACAGTCTCTGGGTTTGCTGGCATCGGGGGCGCCAACAGAACTGTTGCCAATTTGTTTGGTGTAGGCAAGTCAACATATATATGAATAAGATCGTCCTTTGGCGTTGGAATTTACGTTCAGATGACAACATATTTTCAGCCAAAATTTGCATATAAGTAAATTTATATTTGCACCTGCTCCAGACATGGGCAAATTTGGTCCTGGTTTATATAGATGGACATGAGTAAACGCGTTCATATGACAAGTATACTTACGTCCCTATATTTACACACGTATGCGAATATACACATACATATAAAAGTGCCTGTGAACGGGGCATTATTAGATAACAAAATTGACAGTGGACAGTAAAATAACTAGCGTATCACATATTTGTATTTATAACTAGCATGAAACTGTAAAAAATGGTATAGCTTGCCAGTAATCAAGGTAACGCGACGACACTGGAGACCATTGGATCTTACAGTACATCTGCTACCTGCATGGAGATCCTCAAAAACAACAAACAATCTCACCTAAGTCTGCAATGGAAAACTCGAGGACGTGAACGGCACACGCAACGTCAATGTCTGTAACAACATGTCCTTCTTCAATGTCAACACAAACACTACAATCACTTCACTGATCGACACTCGACACCAGGAGATCCACTACTTCCTGATATCCCCAGAATCTCGCCATGTCGGCCGCTGTCTCCCCATCCACGTTCCTAGCGTTGATTTCCGCGATGTTCTGTGAGAGGACAAACTTCACCGTATCCATATATCCTCCATCACAAGCCCAGTGAAGGGTGTTGTTGCCGTCATCGTCCACAAGCGAAACATCAGCTCCTTTCCTCACAAGAAACTGTACTATTTCACTACGTCCCCATCGTGCTGCCTCCATCAACGGCGTCCTCCCGCCGATGTTGCTACTGTTGATGTCAACCAGACCTGCTGCCAGGATCCGATTCACAGCTGCCAGATCCCCTTCCATGCTAGCTTTATGGAGTTTGTAGGCTGCCTGGGAGTAATCACGTGCGGCTTTCCGTTTTACTGAAGCACAAAATTAATGAGGTCTTTACCTTACAGCTGCATTTTTCACGTCTTTCAATGATGATAGAAAGGCAGTAGACATTTATATTTAGTCTTGTTATTTGGCAGACATCAAGAAGGTGATTGTAGAGGGAATGATAAGAGCTGATGATGTGTTTTAACTTTTAGGTATTTACATGCTAAGAATGTTTCTGAAACATTTTACAGTGCTGACAACATTTAGTGTATGTCTGGAGAGTAGTTTGCCCACTACAATACATGTAACGTTGGTTCCAACTCACCTAGTGTATCTAGTCTTCTGGGGATCTCAGACTTGCTCATGACTGTGGAGTGGAATAGAAACTATTTTGATTAAGTAGTATGTCTGTGTGGTTGATGTTGCCAATATTTAATATATGCTGTCATATTACATTATGATTATCGACCTTTTTATTGAAAAGAATATGTTTTTGATGAAGGGTGATGTAATTACAACATCATAATTATGCACACAGCGACATTGTCATCAATGGTCCTAAGTGTTCTCCCATCAACTGTGGAGCTTAGTCTCATATGTGGCAGCAGGACGCGGGGCTTCCGTCATTCTCCAGAGTTTTTTTTGTTTTGAGGAAAGCTACAGCACATGGTCGTCGTCTGAGACGTACGAGACTTGACATGAAAGCATCCAAAGATGTTACAGAAGTTATATCTGACAACAGCTCTTAAATCTAGGAGTGGCGTTTACAGCAGCCTGTAAAGTATTTTCAATGCAGCAATCATACAGTTAGATCTCTCTAGACGACGGGAATTGAATACGTTAACACCATGATCACTTTATATGTTGCAAGATTTGACTAGAATTTAGTTCGGTCCATTCACATGTTACTGTACTTCATCAGAATATTTATTACATTTAGGAGTGACATTTACAGCAGCCTGTAAATATGTCCCAGTGCTGCAATCATATATTTAGGTACTACAGACGACGGGAGGTTCGATTAATCGGTTCGCATCATTTTGTTGTCTTTCAGTAAACAGTTCAACAAAACTAGATCCCACCTAACAATGACAAACAAATACACAAAAGAAACTGGCCATCTTAAGACTTAAGTAATCATTAACCCTCATTAAACATAATTACACATACCTTGACTTTGCCACATATTGTATTATCTATTTTTGAAATATTAGAACAGTAAAGAGGTGGGTTGTCTGTGCTCAGTTATGATACAATGGGGTTGGATTGATCTGTGGTTTGGAGCTGATGCACTTGTTACGTTTAAGTCGTATTTATTTACATAAAGTTTGTCAAACATAACTGATATTCCCATCACCATGAAGCGGCAAGGACTAAGGGGGATAACTCATACGGGTCACGTGACCACGAGTATGACCGGGCCTTTCCGCCGAAGCCAAATCCCTTTCGTACTGAACTCAAACAACAAAGAACGCGTACTTCAGGAGAGATGTCACGCGTTATAAAACAGGCCAGGCAGACGGCGGTGAAAATGAAGACTATGGGAGCAGAATGGAAGACATGCCGCGTCCAACAGATAGAACAGCGGAACTGACAGCAGAGCCAATAAGGAACCGACGAACGGGAGACGTCGGACATGCAGATATGATGAGGTATTTCACCTGTTAATGTTAATATTTTAACATTTTAATCTCCAACAGGACAGGGAAATAAATATTACTGACAATACCCGCCCTAACAGTTACACCTGGCCAGTCAGAGATGAAAGCCCAAGCGTAGGAACCGGTCGTAAAATCCTCGCGGCTGATCACCGTCCTGTTGATAGTACCCCCATGCATGACATGCAGGGATGGTCTGACGGCAATGATACTATGTTATCGGAGGACAGCTTATGGGCTTTTCTTTTAAAAAGCATTCGCGACGACATGCAACAAGATACTTATAAGGAGCTTCCGTCAAATGGATCATTAAGCAATACCTATATGGGATTGTGTAGATGCGCCAAAGGCATCATTGAAATATTTCGGAAGAAATATCAATGAATAAACAATAGCGGTTCTCATTTTTTCGGGCATATGCTTGGAACGATGTCCAAATATGAGGCAGCACTTGCTCTAATCCTGAGCACAGTTAGGTTGGCAATACAGAGGGTAAGGGTGTATGGATGGCGCTCGTATCACGAGCAGTTTTGCGCAATATAAATTGGGCTAACATTGACAATGACCATTGGCATATAAACTTATTGCATCAACCAAACTTTATTCAGCAATGTATGGAATTTTTTACAACCAAAGACGAGAGTCACAATAAAGGCACCATGCTGGGAGTTTCACCAAAATGTTGCCTGCTGACTAGATGAAGAGCTCCCTAAGAAATAGTTGAACTCCAGTGCAAGGGCTGTTCTCCAATCAGGCTGGGCGTCGTCGTGCAGACATATCCACATAAAGAAGGCTCTGCTCTACTGGTGGAGGGTTTTAATTTTGGCATGTAAGTGATTATTCATTATTTAAAAATATTTTGTTTTGTCAACAACAACCATTAATCATTAGAATTTATAAGGAAATATTACAGGGCAGAATTGCCTGTCCCTTTAATACCTCTCTATTGACTAACCTGAAAATTTTGCCTCAACACTGAATACCCAAAAAGGAGATAGTGGAATTTAGATTAATTCAGCATGTATCGTTTCGAGCACATAATTTCATAAATGACTTCATTGATCAACATGCTGTTTCGGTTCAGTAAACATGGTTTGATGCTGCCATTCATATGATCCAGGTGCTTGGAAGCGGTGCCTTGTTACTTTAGGGTGACATAAAGTGTGTCTTTTGACTGATTCAAGTCAGGAGACACAATTTCCATAAACCAATATTTTGTGGATATTTGTCTCCCTATGGTTTATAAAATAAGTTGTGCTGTATTTTTAAAGAAATGCTTACTTCACTGACTTGGCTACGTCATCAGGGTCGAAAACAGGTCAGGTACAGCTCTATTTGGATGTTTTCTCTTTGGCGGCTGAAGAGGTAATGTTGCCTGCAAGACAGCATTCTTAACATTTAAACAATGTGCATCCATTTCGAAAATGAGGCCATACAACAATACAATTTACTGACATTCTTAGATATAGAAATTGATACTATAAAATGGTAAATCTGCAAAGCACAGGAAAGAATCGACCATCACTTTAGTTGAATCCAACAGTTTCTCACAAAGCAAAAAGAGCAGCTTTTAAAAAAATCCAATCACTTATCAGTTGGTCAACTTTGTGGTGGGGCGGCCTTTCTCCCGGCATTTTACCGACATGACAAAGGATTTAAGAAGTCACATCATCAGTTACGTGTGAGCAATGTCGTCAAACATGATCTGATACTGATAAGATATTTTGAGAAACCGTAACGGTATCCTATTGTTTCTAGAGAATTTGTGGTATGTCAGCGACCGCTTGCAACTGTTTCACGAAGACATTGCAGAGGATTCGGGCTATATTTCAATCTCGTGGCTATGCATATCTGGAGGAGGATAGCTCTTCCAATTAATAAATGCCTTTTCAACACTGATAATTATATAGAGCGACAAAACCCTTTCCATATCCAATAAAAATATCTGCATAAATCGGTTGTACGATTCCGACTATATCATGAGCATGTTTTTATGAATCACTATCAAATAGTAACGATACCAGGTGTTTGCAAAAAGGTGGCACCCGTCACAATAACATTCAAAGTCAAGTCAAGTCATGTATAACATGACACATGAATCGTGGCAATACTAAACACGTTGACCTCTAACTCCACTAGGGTTATGGTATGGGTAACGTTATTTGTCTTAAATTGAATCTATTCATCAAGGCACATCCTTGGAAACATTAATACCATTGCTGATTCCCTTTCAGCTATTCCACATCTTAGCACCACAGGGCAAACACACGCGCACGTGATTCACCTTTTGGAAGCTTTCAGATAACTTGAATTCCTACAATTATCAATACTAAGTGAGCATGTGATTATGCAATTTCATCTTTATGTAAGTTTCGGTTTTGATTTACCATAGGGCATAATTGACCAGTCCCATTGTCCCATTTTTGTGGTACATTGCCAACATGGCGTTAGTAGGTAAAGCTCCCTTCACTGTAGCCCAGCATATATCTGCCTCTAGTCGCACAGGAGTCAAATCTGACCTCACCTTAGCTCAATGTCATCGCTGAATATTAAATTCTCTAACAAAGATCAGTAAGGTAGGACAAGCATTATGCATGCTATGGCCCATCAAGATCCAAGGATATGCCCTGTAAAAGCAATGTCACGGTACCTATCAAGACTGTCTGGCTTACCTCAGAAGACACACATATAATTCTTCATATATTTAGATATAAATAAATAAATATTAGATATAAATGCAACATACAACACACATTCTTTATGCACACAACAGCAGCATTAATGGGGGTTTCTCCATGTAAGATCAAGTTATGGGGTTGCTAGAATACCGACACAAATATTTAAACAAAATATCTGCATTGGTAGTGTCCATAATGGTAACACTTAAGTTGCCGATAAATGGAACATCCTACATTAGCCGAGAGAAGTACAGGTTGAGAAGTTGGGCAAGTCGATGGTGATACGTTTCCCAGAAGGCGATCATCATGACAGCCAAATCGAAGTTCATACACATTTTCTCCTTCAAGGGATTTTAGCATTCCCACTTGAAAATGTCTGTGTCTGTGAGTTGGGTTTAGCCCTGCTTTTAACATTATTCCAGTTATATCACGTCGTGTCAGCTTAATGTGGGAGGAAAGCCCGAAGTGATGCAGGTCTCAGACGGTTACCACTTCGGTGAAACCCAGGAGCACGGGTATGGTGCTGACAAACATAGAAACATAATTGGGGCGAACCAGGATTCGAACCCACAATCATAGGTTTCTGGTGGAGCCTTTGACGACAGGGCCACCCGTGCCCCCAACTTGAGAATGAATCAACAATGAAAAGTTCTCCAAATCTCACTGGCTATGTGTATAATTGAAGTCATTTCATAGTGCCAAGCTACTGTGACTGTCCATATTTGTCTCTGGGGGATCCCGTAGCACTGGTAAAAGGATTCATATCATATAGGTAGACTTCTGCTAGCCTCTTTGGAGGGCTTTCTAATCGACCAATAAGTACCTGATACTTGTATTGCTCGCGAAGGTGGGGGTGCAAATTGATTAGGCTGTCTATCATATCGTTCTTTACCGGAAGGAAATGTGCTCAATGTTGGCTTAGAAATAGCATATGAAGCAATAATCCGTTCAGTCATATTAGGCATTGTGGGTATCATAGGGGATGGATTCCTTTTACTTTAGCTTATCACAAAAGTTACAGACTCTTGTTGGGACATTTGGGTTGACTGTAGGACAAGTGTTCTGTGGATACAGATACAGAATTCTTTGATGGAGAGGCCTCTGGTCTACACAATATTTACTAACCACTGACTCATGAATTTCCGGGTCATACTGTTACCTATCACTATTTGTAACATATGCAGTGAAGTCATTGCGAGTAGGCTCACATTCTGGGCATTAGGATTCAGTTTCTTTGGTGACTGGGATTCCGGTGATTCATCATTCTTTCTCAACATGGATTCAGCCAGCTTCATGTAGTTCTCTTTCCAAATTCCGAATCTTCCTTACTTGTAATTTAGCATGCATTCGCTCTCGCCACTTTGGTTGCCTTTCTTTCAACCATTTGCGCGCAGGTATGCGTTTTGCATATTTCTTCTTAAGCTTTATGCTGTGCTCACCACGTTGGGCTTGCTTCTTCATACATGCAAGGAGGCTGATGATCCGACAGATTACTGGCAGATGATATGCGACTATGAACCAGCTCTTATGACTGAGACGTGACTGATTGGAATCTTCATCTGAAAGTCTGCTGTGTTCACCCGAGATTAGTCTAGTTTATGACCTAAACTTGTGACTTTTATATGAATGTCTCTTAGATTTTCTCTCCGAATGACGTGCATCAGAATAATATGACGCTGAGCAATTGGATTCAGATTTGTTTGTTTGGCCCACCCTACTAGAATGTCTGGGGCTCTGAACGGAAATTGTTTCATCCATATCAACGTCGGAGCCTGGCAATACATAGCTTTGCAAATATGAGCGGGGATAGTTTTCTCTTGTTGACGAGAGCCGACGCTCCCTCTTTCGATTCCCCAGACGATTGTAGGCTTGCAGACACTCCCTCCCTCTGTGCTACTGTCTCTTTGGTTTGGGAACCACGATCCATGTCTTAATGCTTCAATGCATTCGCCATATAATGTAGGGTCAAATTGGTGTCAAAAGGAATCACACGCTTCACGGAAGTTGCCATTTATTCATCTAAAAATAGGATTAACAAAACAAGAGGAATAATATTAATCAAGGCGCTTCAAACACTTTCTTACAGGTGTCATGTTCAAAAGAAAATACTTGCTTTGAGTAGGTAAACATGATTATATTGTTATATCATATTATAAGTGTCATTGGTATGCAGCGGGAATGTGGTGTATATACCAACGGGAAAAAGTAACTGTGCATCATATAAAATTCAATAAGAATACAAGAATAAGGGTTGGCATCACAAGTCATGAATTCGATGAAAAATCGACGGAACATGACTCATTACTGTCAAAGGAAATTTCAATGGTGCACGCTACCGGGACCTCATAGTTCGAGATCATGTTCTACCCTTTATGCAAAATCAGGTACGTAACGTCACCTTGCAGAAGGCCCACATGTTGCATGTGTTGTAACACAGTATTTGAGGCAGAACAACATTGATGTACTGAAACGACCGACTGTTTCCTAACCTTACTTGTATGAATGTCTGTATCGGTTGTCTTCTGAATGTTTAATTTGGTTGAAGTGCTAGCTACAAATTCTTATGTTGTATTTTGTATCCACCTTCACGATGGCGGTTACAATCATGTATATATGTTTCAGTTTATAATATGGTAGTATGGTATTTTGTATACTTTTATCTGATGAGAAATACATTTAATTAGTGTATTGTCAGTTATATTGGATTCAGGCACATATTCACTGTGCCGGGTGCGTTGTTACACGTCCATGGCAAGGAGCTTTCGGGTAGTGCATTAAAGCGTACGCGTTCGCTCGTCACGCCGAAGATCCGGGTTCGACTCCCTACATGGGTATAATGTGTGAAGCCCATTTCAGGTGTCCCCCGCCGCGTTATTGCTAGAATGTTGCTAAAAGCCGCATAACACCGTACTCACTCACTTTCTCCCATGTAACCGACATTGCACTCATTGCTTATAGTCTGTTTCAGTGTCGTGTCATGTGTTGATATACTATTCTATATGTTAACAGTTATATCATATATCAAGGAAAGGGTTTTGTTATTGTAAACAGTTTCATTCAGGAAGTATTTGCATTGTAGGATGGATGCTTCATATTTGAAACACCACCTACATTTGCAAAAAAAATAATGTGTGCGTGTGTCTGTGTGATTGGGAGACCTGACGGTCAAGGCTACTCAGTATAAACTAGGGCAAAAAAGGTTTCTGTACACCATAACAAGAACTTTTGAATAGAATTTGGTCAACCTGATATCTAATATGAATAGTTCAATTGTCCTGAAATTTCGGAAAAAAATCATGAAACCTCAGATATTTCCGATCATGGGATGATGAACTAACTGAACACTTGTGATGACTGTGTCAAATATCAAAGACGCTTTTAAGATAACACATAAAATGACTTGTACATTGTTTCATTCAAGTGTTTGTTGGTATTGCATGGTTTATATATGTAACACCACCCTAGTTTGCAACATGTTCTCACATGAGACTAAATGAGGCTAAAGACCACTCGTTAGGACGTAGACGCCCTAAAACGCTGGTGTACAATATAACTTGTTCATTTATATTTGGAATTTTATTAAACTAACTATATATATGCTGTTCATGGCTGAAATTAGAGGTCCAGGTACATAATCCATATTACTGCCGCTTTAATGGCATCATTTCCGGTGTGGACAAAACATGTGCAATGAAGCCTTTACCTTACTAACATCACTTCCGGCTTGAAGAAACGTGTCCAATGCAGTGCCACTCTGAAGCAGCTAAGGATCATGTCTTTAACTGCCTTAATAACAAAGTTACATACGGTTCATCATTAAGATTGAATGTCCTTTGTATTACCTTAACAGGAACGTTATTTGTACTTCTGCTTAATTATCTTGTCCCTCAATTTCAGCCAATCACATGCTTGATTATTCTATAAGAAATATTAAACGTCAGAGGTCAAGAGAATATTCAAGAATATTCAAGCCAAATATAAATCAAATATGTGCCTTGCTGGAATTCAATGTAACAACGATGGAATAGCATATGCTACTGTGACAATAGGTCACATTGACCTACAACTGATATGAAAGATTGTCATCACTTGTCATACATAAGTATTCAAACAATATAAGCATTATAGGCAGAAAATGTCATTTAGTGAAAATGACAAACTTTACCAATGACCTTGACCTTATAAGCAAGTCACTCACAACCTTTTGAGATCGCGCCACCACATCAAAGGATGATCTTATTGTACTAACGTAGAGTAAATGCTTATTAACCTTAATATTAAGATTGACCTTGGCCTTTTAAATGAATGGTCCTTGTGTGAAATATGTTGGGGTTGATTTTTTTCCATATTTCCCGCCATATTACCAAGTAGTTTCACACACATTTAAACAATAACAAACTCAAAGGTTAGACTTTATATATTTCTGTTATTATATGCATTGCAACATGTGCGTCAGTATAACTTATTACATAAAATAGGTATAAATAAGTTCATGGTAATCCGAATGTAAGCTCATTGCTTAAAGTCTGTTTCAGTGTCATGCCATGTGTCGATATACTATTCTATATGTTAACAGTTATATTGTACACCATATCAAGAATCTTTTAATAGAATTTGGTCAACCTGATGAATAGCTCAAATGTCCTGAAATTTCGGAAAAATTCATGAAACATCAGATATTTCCGATCAGGGATGATGAACTAACTGAACACTTGTAATGAGTGTGTCAAATATCAATGACGCTTTTAAGGTCACTCATGAAATCACTTGTACATTGTTTCATTCAAGTTTTGTTGATATGGTATGGTATGGTTCATATAAGCGTTATAGGCAGAAAATGTCATTAAATGATAATGACAAACTTTACGAATGACCTTGACCTTATAAGCAGGTCACTCACAACCTTTTGAGATCGCGCCACCACACCAAAGGATGACCTAATTGTACTAACGTAGAGTAAATGCTTATTAAGATCACTTCGATGATGACCTTGGCATTTTGAATGAATGGTCATTGTATCAAACATATTTCCCCTTTGCTTTAAGACCGTGGTCTAGTGGTAGAGCGTCCGCACGGAGAGCGGAAGGTCCGGGGTTCGATCCCCGGTCGCGTCATACCAAAAGACGTAAAAAGAAGGTACTTGTTGTTACCCTGTCTGGCGCTCGACATTAAGGGGCTAAAACAAGGACTGGTCGGCTCGGAGTCAGTATACTGTGTCTGAGTGGGGTATTCATGTTAAACTGCGGCGTGGTATCTCAGTGAGCTAGCACTATAAATCGGCATCAGTCCGGACTAGTACAAGCAGCCACACAAACACACACACGTACATGCACGTCGCTATATAAGTGCAATAATCTTGGACGCGACGTTAAACCCCATTTCACCCCACCTCAACTTTGCTTTAAAGGAGATATGATATCAACGGGATGTCCGTGTGCCGTGTGGTTCCAAAAAGCAAATGTGGCGTCGATGGTCAAATTCAGACAAAACCTTAATGCATCCCCATGTGGCGCTGTTTAGTTTATTTGCAAATTTATGAGGTGTAATTAAAATATTTTAGAAAGAGATTCATTGAAGGATCCTTAATAATGCCCCGTGATGACTAAGAGCACCATGCGGGCAGCACAGGTACGGTAAGTCCCCATGGTCCCTGGTATGGTGACCTAACTTTAGCTGTTGGTGATCTCTAGCCTGTTCTTGTAATGTGTCGTCTGTCATAATCTGATCATTTTATTGTTCTAAAACCAGTTTTACAACTAAAATCTGTGATATACTGCTCGTTGTTGTACTGTCATTCGATGGCAGTTTTATTTATATACAATATAAAGGCATAACTTGTTCAAGTCACGATATGGCTCAAATATTGCCGATCGGACTTGAAATTTTAACTCACTCACTCAATCAGGGTAGAATGTGTCACCAGCACCCTATTGCTTGTCGTAAGAGGTGACTAAAATTAAGAAGCCGTGTGGATTTCGGATCAGAATTAGGCCCTAGAAACATATTGTCATAAGAAGCGACTTAATGGATCGGGTGTTCAGGCTCGGTGAAATGGCTGTTAGCGTACACAAACAGCGTTGGTCGTTGTTCAATAGTTTGACTGGTTCAGATTCGATTACTTACAGGCGCTGTAAAACTGGACTATTGCTGAACGCAGAGTTGAAGAATAAGCACATAGCCACACACACCTTAATACTGATTCTGAATTCATTCATGCTAAAAAAAATCAGCTCTATATTGGTTATTTATATAATACAGTTTCAGTGACAACGAAAATGTCAGTCTCTTTCTAAGTATGTTTCATTATAAACAGGTACACGTTGTTGTAAATACACTGTGCATTTTACCTGTGCCCTGCTGTTCTTGTGGTTGGTTTATCTCTCTGGACCGTACACTGATCATTTTTAGTGAATCTGCATTTGTGTAATGTCCGCATCCAAGTGTGACATTGTGTGTAGTGTTTGTCAACTTTACATGAATGAGTGACGTCCAATTGATCCCTTAAGTCACACAACTGTAAGGAGGCTCCACGTCTCAGCTGTACACCACACTCCACAGGGTAAAACATGTTTGATAGGCATTACTTAGAAGTTGACAGATGACAAGGTAGACACAATTGTATGCATAACAACTGTAAAAGGCGACGTTTCGGTATAGATCCTTATTTCGTTGTCAAGCAAGGATCTATACGGGAAACGTCGCTTTTTATAGTATTAAAGAAGTTGTTATCAATAAAATTGTGTCTAACTTGTCCACAGGGAAAGCTGTGCATGCCCATTCTCTTAAACATATCCATGTATTTTCTTCTTTGTCATTGAACCCAATTGTCAAGGCATACACTCCATGTATTGAGATTATAAATGTAAAGGGGTTTGTGCGTCAGATTAGTCAGTCTCACAACAAATCCAAAGGGTATTCAAGTGTCCACCTGAACAAATAGGGTAACATATGGTACAAGTCAAATTAGGGGACATAATTTTTGTCACTGATGAAATAGTAACGCCACAATCCCTGTTCAGTTGAACAGTTGACTTGCCTTTGCGTGTGTTTGTGAGTTGTACAACCAGCGGGGTAGGATTTCGCGAACATCTGGTATCATCACTATTCGATAATAATTGATAAACACATGCTTATGATACAGTCCGAATCGTAATGTCTTATGATTATGGAGAGGGTGTTGTCACTCTTATATACATTAACGCAATCTCACCTTTCCGTTTTATACTCGTTGACGATTCAGATGTTGGTGCCTTTTCTGATTGCGTGCCGTCTTTCTATAATCAATTCATGATAAGTGTATCAATATATCACGAGAAATTACCAACGTCCATTCTTGATGAACTAAAAACGAAATTAAGTCAAAAAATCTATTTAAAAAATCAAGTTCGCAGGAAGAGTTTGTTGGATTTAACGCACATTTTTCAGCTTTTCAAAATAATTCAACAACTGTAAATTAAACGTGAATGAAAACATTAGTATTCAGTATTTTGAACTGTTTGGTTATACAATCTATATGTGAGGAGTGGTGCAACACAGACATAGCCCAGATGAAACAGTCCTTGACACTAAAAGTAGGATAATTCTGAAATAAAGTGAAGACTTTATAGAAATTTCGTGACATGGGCACGGTATTTAGAGCAGTTTCTGTTGTAGAATACAGAAATGTACGTACAATTCAATATTTGCATACAAAGACATATCTTACCTTCGTCGGGCAAGTTATATCACTTTCACCTCGCAGCTCAGGCATGTCTGCTGTAAGATACTTGCGACACTTAGTCTCTGTGACTGGAAAAATGCATTGTAGCTATTTTTATAATGCCTTTTCAGGACAAGCGCTCCACGACGTTCATGATTATTGTTATAGTGCAAACCACTTGAATAGGTCTTCAGCAACCCATGCTTGCGGTAAAAGGCGACTATGCTTGTCGTAAGAGGCGACTAACGGGATCGGGTGGTCAGGCTCGCTGACTTGGTTGATGCATGCCATCTATCCCAATTGCGTGGATCGATGATCATGATATCAATCACTGGATTGTCTGGTCCAGACTCGATTATTTACAGACCGCCGTCATATAGCTGGAATGTTGCTGGGTGCAACAACAAACAGACAAACAAACAATTTGTTTTGTAAAACTTCATTTATCCAAAATACCTAATAGTTTGAATGTCTCCAAGTTCACAGAAGATCTGCAGCAAACATTCGGCATGTCCCCTGTGCCATAAGCTTCCTCCTGTCAGGACCCTCAATCCCCAGAGCCGTCTGTTAACATCTATACATGTCCCTTAATACCTCCTTACGTCGCCGGATCTTACATCAGGTCTTTTATTATCCCAAAAAGCTTTATTACACTGCTATTTGCATTGTTCTGTTTTAAGATCACCTACACCTACAGTTATTATGTTTTAGTGAACAGTGCGAAACAGTGCGGCATAAACAAATCTGTTCAAAAGAAAAAGATGACTCTACCCCCAAAAACTGGCCCCCATCGATTTCGCTCGTTACACGTTTTATGATTAATAGAACACGGCAAACTCTCGTGTAGTAGTCGCTAGATGTCAGGACTAATGTGCAAAAGTGCATTCATCAGATTCTCATGCCCTACACTGTGGCAATTATTTGATATGTGCTGAACTAACAGAAATGATTTTTCAAGCAATGAACAGTTCAATGTATCCTGCTAAGATTGAATGGGTGATGCTTGTTGTCTTTGTTATATGTGTAAACAGCTGCATGTAATATGGTTTGTGTTTTGTTTAGTTCCATATTCATATGCATCGGAATTTCTGCAAAGTCAAAACAAGGTAATTTGGCCAAGAAGTATAACTAAAGCTTGAGGTATATTGATTATCTGATATCGTTCAATAACCATCAAATAGCCAATTCCCTTCAACTGATCTACCCACCTGAACTAAACATAATGGAGACCAGTATCAACTTATAGTTTCATTGCTTTGAAATTAAAGGTGTAATTTTAATGTTTTGATACGACTCTTTCTGTATCCGTATCACACATATATCTTTGTTAATGGCCATAACTTAGATGTGGGCGATAATTAATTAAATGAATATAAATCATTGTATAGATAGCTCTCTCCTCGTCACCTTTTTCTGCCCATCAAGATCTGGTTTAGTATTGTGTACCCTCTTTATTTAACCTATAGCGGTAGAGCAGATTTGTCGTCATATTCTTTGACGAGCTACAATCCGTCATCTCGGGCACAGACTTCATTTCCCTATATCTGGAGAGAAGCTGCATTTCTTTACTGACTGCCTTCCTTCATTCATACAATGTATTCAATCACAATTTATTTCTTTTTCTTTTTCCTGAAATAAAGACGCATGTTTGACATCATAGAATAGATTGACATTTGATTACATATTAACATTTTAAAAAAAGATCCAGTTTGAAATGAGCTTTCAAGTTTCATTGAATTAATCTAAAGGGGCCTATATGGAAATTTCACAGCAGTGACTAGTGTGCTTAACAATATGTTGAATTTTTACCCTATTCACAACGTGGTAATAGGGATCCTGGTGCTGAAAAATGTCGCCACTGAGAGTCGGCAGAACATGAATTAATACCTCGGTCATATGTGGACATTCTCCATATAGTGATTTGTGCACGGACACTGTCACGTTTAACATTACAGTTCACAGGCGTCAGTTTATATCGCCAGTGATACCTGTCGTTTATATCTTTACTGTTGCGTATAACCTTGTTCACTTGTGAACTCACTCTTTATGCAATATCTATATTCATCATCCAAAACTGGCTCCCACAGGAGATAGTGAAACATATGACATACTACTACATTGATCTTTAAAAAAGAAAGATATTGCGGGGATTGTGACAAGGAGATGACAAAGGGGAAACGCATGAAAGTAATTAAGTGCAAACACATTAACGCGTTGTTCCACTTTTACCATCAGTATATACCTATTCAGCCTTCAAAGGAATAAAGTGATGTTTGCGTTGACAACACCTTAGTGTATTGCTATTACAATCAGTAAGCAGATGCGGAAGATAATATATAGCTGGAAACGTATCGAGTATATGCTTACTCCTTTACCAGGTGAATACATACTGTGACACACACACACACACACACACACACACACACACACACACACACACACACACACACACACACACACACACACACACACACACACACACATATATGTATATATATATATATATATATATATTTACCTGTAAGAAACAACAAAAGTAATACGATAACAAGGGAAGCCAATAGATAATTAATGGGTGATTAGTGTATCACTAAAGACTTGAGTAAGCAGATGATCAGAGCTGTCCAGTGTAAAATATTAACGGAGCCTGACACAACGCTTCAACGCATTTTTGTTTTCAAAACGAAGACATTTCTTAAACGTTTTTCTTTAGTTATAATATCTTAACTCTCTAACACAGTAGAGGTGATGATATGACTGATGTAGTTAACTACCTTCTCTGCTTGCAGTGCTATCAGTCCTTTACATGTGTTCATAGAGATAACATAGTCTTCAATATTTACTTCTCGGATTTATCTGGATAAAACGTGACTGTTTTTAAATATGATGTTAAAGAGAATTAACTTATTCACCGTCAAGTTTATAATGAAACATAAAAGGCAAGTCAATCGCTCACGCGAAAATAGAATCAGAATTTCTGCTCATATTGGCAAAAAGAAACAGTGGCATTGGCCATGATGTGTAACTGCAGGTTTATATGCAGGTATATCAGCTTCATAACTAGACATTTACATACATATTCAGAGTGACAGACGCTATTTACAAGACTGCATGACAAGAAGGATGACGTCAATTTTCTAACAGTAAACTTTCCAGTTACTTTGAGCAATATTCCAACAGCTGTCTGTCTACATTTGATATACCTTTGAGGCACATTCCAGTATAGTCTTTCTACGAGGTGGGGTGAAATGGGGTTTAACGTCGCGTCAAGGATTATTGCACTTATATAGCGACGTGCTTGTTGTAGTCCGGACTCATGCCGATTTATAGTGCTAGCCCACTGAGATACCGTACCTCAGTTTAACATGAATACCCCACTCAGACACAGTACACTGACTCGAAGCCGACCAGTCCTTGTTTTAGCCCCTTATTGCCGAGCGCCACACAGGGTAACAACAAGTACCGTCTTTTAACGTCTTTTTGTATGCCGCGGCCCGGGATCGAACCCTGGACCTTCCGCGCTCCGGGCGGACGCTCTATCACTAGACAGCGGAGGCGGTTTCTTTCTACGAACATTTCAAAGAGAATATTATGATTCTTGTTCAATAGTTTTTTGAACGAGCTTACAACATTCAAAAGGAAACGGGTTGTTCAGTCGTCTAACGCGCTACAATTCGCTGTAGAGAGTTAGGCCCACCCGAAGACCGTGGGTTTGAATCCAACTTCTCCCTGATTATGTTTCAAGGTTTGTCAGCACCATACCCGTGCTCGTTATTTCCACCGATGTGATTTACGTCTGAGACCTGCTTTAAGTAGGGCTTTCCTTCCACATTAAGCTGACCAGCCGTGATATGACTCGAACACTGTTCAAACTTACTCACTCACGATAACTTTCAAAGCGTCAGTAAATCATTCAAGGAATTTTATGGTAGACACGTGGAGGGCATTTCCAAATTGATACCCGATACTGTTCCCTATGTTCACTTGTTCCCTTATTATTTTCGGGTGAAACGATTGAATTGCCTTTGCATGTGTTTGTGACGGGTGCCACCGGGTTCCAATTGTTACGCAAATGAACATGACTCTACACACCTGCCGAGATCACCGTGTTAGTTAATACTCGCAAGCACATAATGAAGATCCAGGGTAGAACAGGTCTTCAGGAACCCATGGTTGCCGTAAAAGAGTACTGTGTTTGTCGTAAGAGGCGACTTACGTGATCGTGTGGTCAGGTTCGCTGACTTGCTTTATACATGTCATCGTATCCCAGTTGCACGGATCGATGCTCATGATGTCAATCCCTAGATCGTCTGATCCAGCGTGAAATATTTAAACAAAACGAAGCAGAAATATCACCGTCTGTAGTCATCCCACAACCTACTCAGGTAGGTTCAGGTGCAGAACACTTGCCGCTTGAAGTAGACTCACAGCTTGTATGCCTGGTTACATCAGTCACTGCGAGAACAACCATATCAAAACTGCCACAGTGTGTGTATAAACTACCGTTTGCCATGAACGGTGTAAGGGAGACTACTCCGTCAGGCTCAGGTATACTTCACTGAACGTTAATAGTACATTGACAACACACATGCGGGATGCCGTACACGCCAGTCACTGTTAGTTCAGTCAGTCAACACTGTCACAATGTGGGAGGTGTAATGGTGCTCACTGTGGACGGTGCAGGGGAGACTACTCCTTTATGCACACTACACCTCCCCATGTTCCAAATGCTGCCTCACGTTTCAGTGACTCACGGAGGGTGTGGCCAGTGACGCTAAGTGACAGTCAATGCAGAGATCATGTGCCGACACTAGACTCGAGGAGAGTGTGGTCAGTGACACATTGACAGTCAATACATAGATTATGTGCCGACGCTAGACTCGAGGACAGTGTGGTCAGTGACACATTGACAGTCAATACATAGATCATGTGCCGACAGTTGACTCGAGGAGAGTGTGGTCAGTGACACATTGACAGTTAATACATAGATTATGTGCCGACGCTAGACTCGAGGACAGTGTGGTCAGTGACACATTGACAGTCAATACATAGATCATGTGCCGACAGTAGACTCGAGGATAGTGTGGTCAGTGACACACAGTGACAGTCACTGCCCGTCAATACATAGATCATGTGCCGACAGTAGACTCGAGGACAGTGTGGTCAGTGACAGTAAATAATCCATAAATGATGAACAGCTACACCCATCGTGACACCTAAAATGCAAACGTGATGTATTCACACTCTTCACATGTACAGAAAACTATTCGTTTTTAAAGGATTGATGTCAGGAGGTGAGCGGTATCCATTGTGCGCCACAATCTCTGTAACACGCTTTCAGCTGTCAATTAATTCCAGTGTACATTACTGTGGCATCGTTATTCAACCCTTTAGTAATCCCTGCGATCCGTGAAGAGCCGGGATATAATGTGTCTTCAGAAACCCATGCTTGTCGTAAGAGGCTCGGTGACTTGGTTGAAGCATGTCATCGTATCCCAATTGCGTGGATCGATGCTTATGTTATAAATCACTGTATTGTCTGGTCCAGATCGATTATTATCAGACCGCCGTCATATACTGGAATAGTGCTGATTGAGGCGATAAACAACAAACAAACAAAGAAAAAATGTAATCCCTGCAACGCACACCATTCTTCTTGTTGCGTGATAAACAAATCTCAATATTCAGTGCATTTGTTGACAACCGAAAGCTTCTATCTGGGATAAATGTGTTGAACTGTAACTGTAGCTTTATTGCACATTCACTGTTCATGAGTTAGAGCTCATCAAAATCTAAAATTTAATTCGTTTATATACGAACACTTTCAATACGTTATAAACTTGAATACCCTTTCAATGTTCAGGCCTGCGGGCTGAATTGGGGACATTAATAAGTCATGAGTCATGGAACACACACTTCAAGACATTGTAAGGCGAAATATAATGATGCCACGCGCCTTGTGTTCGGGACAATGTTCTCTCATTAAATGATAGAAGAAAAGACGTTCAGAGTCAAAAGTGTACAAGAAACAATGTATGTGTCTGCCTTATCTTGTCAACGTACAGTCCTATCTATTGATGTCGAAGTGCTTTTAACATGTATTATTTATATTCCGGATCAAACTGTGCATACTATATATTTAGTAGTCATTCGAAGCATTAGTTCTAATAATCAAAACTTATAAACTTTGGACTCACATTTTTTCGTCATATATGGTGATATATCTTTTTGACATGGCCGTCATTTGTATATCGCCACACTTTATTGTGTTGATAATTAAATTATAAATGTGGGCCCACCTTTTCGATGGCTTAGTGATTGCAACTGGAGGGCCCACATTTATGCATCACGAAGCTTCATTGGATTACTGATAACCATTTTCTAAAATATTGGTCAATTTTCTTTCGTCATATATAGTGACTGAAACAGTGACGGCCCTCACTTAGCGACAATAGTATGACGTAGTGGAGCCCACATGTGTGGTATTTGTGCATGGATCTATGGCAACAGAAATTATTCTAATTGTACTATATTGATAGGAAATGTGTAAACATTACTTAATATGACGTAAATTGGCACACATAACGCCTACGAAGTTTTAATAGCGTCGCCATTGATCACTCAATAACAGAAATTGGTACAAAGTGAGTAACTTAATTCAATATCAATTTAGAAAGGCACACACACAACTGTTTTCTCAATATAAAACACAATTATCACTATAAAGTCGTGGGCCATATAAGTGAGTGAGTGAGCCTACTTTTATGCAGGTTATATTATTATTAAATCAATATCGGGGGATACCAGAAATGGTCTTTACACATGTTATTCATGTGGGAAATCGAACACGGGTCTTCAGCGTGACGGGCGAACGCTTTAACCACTAGCTACCCCACCGCCCCTTGGCCATATGAACAGGAAATTTAATTATGTGTTAACGTAAAACAAACTCGAACATGTGACAGACAAGCGTATAACCTTATTCCTTTCGAGGAAATGATTAACTCATGAATATTCATTAGACCACGACGCAATTTTGCCATGACGTTTGTTCGTTGAAATATGTTCTGCTTTAGCTTATACACATTTGTACATTCCAATCGACATTCCAGGTTCTTTTTTCCACAACAAATACGTTTAGTTTCGAATGTTGGCCGCTTGCACGTTCAATTAGGCAAGCAGCTTTGACCTAGTAATAATCCGGTTTCACCATAAATATTCTTACACGGAAATTAATTAATTATTTCAAAAGATACCATAGTCAACCCACATTGACATTTACTTCCGTAAAGCCAAAAGATGTCCACAACATGTACATGGGCTGGTGCGGTGGGGTCACCTACTGCTTAATGCGTTCGTCATGCCAAAGACTCATGTCAATTTATTTCTACATGTGAGTAGAATTTGTGCTGGAATATTGCCAAAGGTATAATTAATTCACGATCATGAATAACAATATCATCATCTGGCTAAGACACATTTTAGTGCAACATGGCCTTGTTATCAATAGTGTTTCATTATAAATCATTGAGGATGTTGTTTTTTATGTTTATAAGTGTTTTCATAACAAAACACATTGATTGTTTTTTAGCCTAATATGACCAATCTTACCAATATGAACCTCCCTCACTTTATCGTTCTGAAGTAATGAAATAAAATCTCGTCGCAATAAACAAAATTAATACATCAACATTTCCGTCTAAGATAACGGTATTTGTTCCCGAGAAGAACATGTACAGGTTAAATAGCCTTAGTAAAGACCATAGCACAGGACTAAAATCAATAGCTACATGTATGCTGACAGTATGCGCGCGCGTGTGTGTGTCACATGGATTTTTGTTGAAAGGAAACTTAACACGAGGTCATGTTCACACTACATTGAGATTCTAGATGAATGCGTATACGCTATAAATAAACATCACTCGTCCTTCACAGTTATACTTGAACAAAACACTTTTGTTGCGGACTAAATGTTAGTTGTCTTACGTCAATAACTGTACAGCAGGGAAAAGTAAAGCAGTCTGATCAATTTCTTTTTTCAAATTGGCTGTCTGATGTTAATGGTTACGTGTATGTGACATGGGTGCAAAATACAAAATCGCCCTCATTCGCATGGAAGGAAAAGATCGAGAAGCGCGGTAACCACTTTACTAATCTCACAATATTTCGCAATCAGTAGCACTGTAAAAAATATGAGTTACACGATGTTAAATCTAAGATGATTAGGGTGGTGTTGGTTATAATTTTGATTTTACACACTCAGTGTTTGATGTCTCAATTCACAGTTTAAAGGGGACATTTTCAAAGGACCATAAATGGTCCAATGGCACCAAAAGGTTTTAAGTGTCACCAAATGACACTGACCACACTCTCCTCGAGTCTAATGTCGGCACACGATCTATGTATTGACTGTCACTGAGTGTCACTGACCTCGCTGTCCTCGAGTCTAGCGTCGACACGTGATCTATGTATTGACTGTCACTGAGTGTCACTGACCACACTGTCCTCGAGTCTAGTGTCGACACGTGATCTATGTATTGACTGTCACTGAGTGTCACTGACCACACTCTCCTCGAGTCTAGTGTCGGCACATGATCTATGTATTTACTGTCACTGAGTGTCACTGACCACACTGTCCTCGAGTCTAGCGTCGACACGTGATCTATGTATTGACTGTCACTGTGTGTCACTGACCACACTCTTCTCGAGTCTAGTGTCGACACGTGATTTATGTATTGACTGTCACTGTGTGTCACTGACCGCACTCTCCTCGAGTCTAGTGTCGGCACATGATCTATGTATTTACTGTCACTGAGTGTCACTGACCACACTGTCCTCGAGTCTAGCGTCGACACGTGATCTATGTATTGACTGTCACTGTGTGTCACTGACCACACTCTCCTCGAGTCTAGTGTCGGCACATGATCTATGTATTTACTGTCACTGAGTGTCACTGACCACACTGTCCTCGAGTCTAGCGTCGACACGTGATCTATGTATTGACTGTCACTGAGTGTCACTGACCACACTCTCTTCGAGTCTAGTGTCGGCTCAGGATCTGTGTACTGACTGTCACTGACCACACTGTCCTCGAGTCTAGCGTCGACACGTGATCTATGTATTGACTGTCACTGTGTGTCACTGACCGCACTCTCCTCGAGTCTATTGTCGGCACATGATCTATGTATTTACTGTCACTGAGTGTCACTGACCACACTGTCCTCGAGTCTAGCGTCGACACGTGATCTATGTATTGACTGTCACTGTGTGTCACTGACCGCACTCTCCTCGAGTCTAGTGTCGGCACATGATCTATGTATTTACTGTCACTGAGTGTCACTGACCACACTGTCCTCGAGTCTAGCGTCGACACGTGATCTATGTATTGACTGTCACTGAGTGTCACTGACCACACTGTCCTCGAGTCTAGTGTCGGCTCAGGATCTGTGTACTGACTGTCACTGACCACACTGTCCTCGAGTCTAGTGTCGTCACATGATCTATGTATTGACTGTCACTGAGTGTCACTGACCACACTGTCCTCATGTCTAGTGTCGGCTCATGATCTGTGTATTGACCGTCACTGAGTGTCACTCACCATACTGTCCTCGTGTCTAGTGTCGGCTCATGATCTATGTATTAACTGTCACTGAGTGTCACTGACCATACTGTCCTCGTGTCTAGTGTCGGCTCATGATCTATGTATTGACCATCACTGAATGTCACTGACCATACTGTCCTCGTGTCTGGTGTCGGCTCATGATCTATGTATTGACTGTCACTGAGTGTCACTGACCATACTGTCCTCGTGTCTAGTGTCGGCTCATGATCTATGTATTGACCGTCCCTGAATGTCACTGACCATACTGTCCTCGTGTCTAATGTCGGCTCATGATCTATGTATTGGCCATCACTGAATGTCACTGACCATACTGTCCTCGTGTCTAGTGTCGGCTCATGATCTATGTATTGACCGTCCCTGAATGTCACTGACCATACTGTCCTCGTGTCTAATGTCGGCTCATGATCTATGTATTGACTGTCACTGAATGTCACTGACCATACTGTCCTCGTGTCTGGTGTCGGCTCATGATCTATGTTTTGACCATCACTGAATGTCACTGACCATACTGTCCTCGTGTCTGGTGTCGGCTCATGATCTATGTATTGACTGTCACTGAATGTCACTGACCATACTGTCCTCGTGTCTAATGTCGGCTCATGATCTATGTATTGACTGTCACTGAATGTCACTGACCATACTGTCCTCGTGTCTAATGTCGGCTCATGATCTATGTATTGACCATCACTGAATGTCACTGACCATACTGTCCTCGTGTCTAGTGTCGGCTCATGATCTATGTATTGACCGTCCCTGAGTGTCACTCACCATACTGTCCTCGTGTCTAGTGTCGGCTCATGATCTATGTATTGACCGTCCCTGAATGTCACTGACCATACTGTCCTCGTGTCTAATGTCGGCTCATGATCTATGTATTGGCCGTCCCTGAATGTCACTGACCATACTGTCCTCGTGTCTGGTGTCGGCTCATGATCTATGTATTGACCGTCCCTGAATGTCACTGACCATACTGTCCTCGTGTCTAATGTCGGCTCATGATCTATGTATTGACCGTCCCTGAATGTCACTGACCATACTGTCCTCGTGTCTAATGTCGGCTCATGATCTATGTATTGACCATCACTGAATGTCACTGACCATACTGTCCTCGTGTCTGGTGTCGGCTCATGATCTATGTATTGACCGTCCCTGAGTGTCACTCACCATACTGTCCTCGTGTCTAGTGTCGGCTCATGATCTATGTATTGACCGTCCCTGAATGTCACTGACCATACTGTCCTCGTGTCTAATGTCGGCTCATGATCTATGTATTGGCCGTCCCTGAATGTCACTGACCATACTGTCCTCGTGTCTGGTGTCGGCTCATGATCTATGTATTGACCGTCCCTGAATGTCACTGACCATACTGTCCTCGTGTCTAATGTCGGCTCATGATCTATGTATTGGCCGTCCCTGAGTGTCACTCACCATACTGTCCTCGTGTCTAGTGTCGGCTCATGATCCATGTATTGACCGTCCCTGAGTGTCACTGACCATACTGTCCTCGTGTCTAGTGTCGACACGTGATCTATGTTTCGACTGTCACTTAGTGTCACTGACCACACTGTCCTCGTGTCTAGTGTCGGCTCATGATCTATGTACAGACTGTCACTTAGTGTCACTGACCACACTGTCCTCGTGTCTAGTGTCGGCTCATGATCTATGTACAGACTGTCACTGAGTGTCACTGACCACACTGTCCTCGAGCCGGGAATAAGCACATGAACTTTGTATTGACTGTCAATGAGTGTCACTAAGCACACTGTCGGCACATGAACTAATGTATTTACAACGAGGCTAAATACATTGCACAGCATTCCCTACTTGTGACATTTGACGCATGGTAGTCGTTTGAAATAAATTGTTCAAGATTATCACCAACTCTATTTAATCTTCCTTGCTAGCCGCATTCAAGCAATGACCGTAACGAAATTGTCATGAATGTGAACCATGGGTGAGGCAGCATTTGGAACAGTAGGGGAGGTGTAGTGTGCGTGAAGAAGTAGTCTCCCTTGCACCGTCCTAACTAAGCACTTTTGCACCCATAACACTGTGACAGTGACTGGCGTTACCTGAATCTCGCATGTGAGCTGTTAATGTACTGTGAGCGGCCTGTGTTGTGTACCCGAACCTGACGGAGTAGTCTCCCTTCCACCACTCTTGGCGAGCAGTGTCTGAGAGAAACTGTTCCAGGCTTGCCTTACAATATGTGATGAAGAAATGGATAATATAGATTTGACAGTACTTCAGTTATATCAGGGCATATCAGCGTAATGTGAGAGGAAGTCCAACGTCTAGTTAAGAAATTAACTGCAGTGGTTTATTGTGCGATAAACAACGACCACGAGATTTGCTCCTGTAACAAGAACGGACTGACATAAGGATTGGGGGACCACAATGATAGTATGGCCGTATCATGTTTAACGTGAACAGGATGTGACTCGCAGGGTGTACTACGACCTCGGCCTTCGGTTCTACAACCTTTACATCGACAATTGTTGATTGTTGTGCTCTGTTTGTTTGTTGTTTAACGCCGCACTCAGATATATTCCAGCTCTTGGACGTCGGCTTGTACATAATCGAGTGGGACCGGACGTCCCAGTGCTTGACATCATGAGCATCAATCTACGGTAGTAGGATACCATGACATGCATCAACCAAGTCAGTGATCCCGTTAGTCAACTTGACATAGAAAAGAATGTTTTATAAACAATAAAAGCACAAGTCGTTTATTAGTTACTGACTAAAACCCCGAGGGAGGTTAACATATAATGTACAAAAGCAAATATATACAAGATGGCAGCTGTACCATGATCTCTTCAGGATAACACAACAGCTTTAAAGCCATTTGCTTGGTGATATTCACATGATGCCATTGCATATGCGTGACGAGAGAATAGCGGCAACAAACAAGGCAATCGCATAAGAATAAATACAAAATAGATTGTTCCACACAGGTTCTAAGACAATCCTCCGTGGTTAGTGATATAAGTCCCTCGGCGATATGTTACTCCTCCACTCTCAACGCGGGTCTTACAACCCCAAGCATAAAGTAACTTCGCTGTCCTGTATGTCAAAGCAGGGACTTACGTGCAGCCCGTCAGCGTGTGGTTCGTCGAGCTGTATTTTGGCGCTTTGACCTGTTATCTGATCACCACAATACTGAATACTGAGAAACCAAAAGTGGTTAGGTGAAACTGGGTATACCGTCGCGTTTAATAATATTTCATTTATATAACGACGTACATGCACGTGTGCTTATGCGTATGTGTGGGTGTACGTGTGTGTGTGCGTGCCTGCGTGCGTGCGTGTGTGTGTGCAGCTGCTTGTACTAGTCCGGACTTATGCCGTTTTTACAGTATCAACCCACTGAGATACCATGCCGCAGTTTAACATGGATATGCAAAACAGACATAGTATACGGATTCCGAGCCGACCAGTCCTTGCTTCATCCCTTAAAGCCGATCGATCGCCAGACAGGGAGACAGCAAGTACAATCTTTGGGTATGATGAGGCCGGGATCGAAACCACGACCTTCCGCTCTTCTGGAAGACGATCTAACCACTAGACCACGGAGGTGGTCTTGGAGGAACAAAACTTGTTAATAATCTGAGTTCCTCTATGAAGTATTTATACAGCAAGGCTCATCAGAAGAAATTGTTCGAATTTCCGCATGGGTAGACCGCGTGAAGCTTATTTCATATAAAGAAATGTATTAAAGTAGTGAAGTTGAAAAAAGACTCATAACACTGCTGTCATGTCTTGTTTTATTCAAAGTTCTAAGTAATGAGAAGCAAGTTATAAATAAGTAACAACTGTGTAGTAAGTAGCATGAAAGAATCTACAACTACAAGGCAAATATGTCCTTTCTCATAACTTTTAAAAAACACAATACATTTGAAGCAAACTGTGTAACCACACAAATCTGTAACAAATATAACAATCGTGTTAACAAAAGATAAATATTAGATATAATCAATATGTAATACGATCACTGTTGGTGTGGTCAAAGCTGAAATCAAAGACAATTCCAAATTTCAAACATCTGAAATCAAACATTACACAACACACAGTTGACAAACATGTAAAGATGTAAACCCGACTCAGCGTTCATGTATTGCAGTAAACGATGCCCACACAAGTCCTAATAACATACTGTAACAAAGGACTGTTTAGCAAGACAAGTACCTCAGGCGATATTATTATAATTTTGACACAAACCCAAATAACTAAGGCATAAATACGAACTAACTAAAGAAACAACAACGCTGAAGAGTCACGCTGTGCGAATGTCACAGACACGTGCACATGTAAGCTATATTATTACTAACACGAAATAGAAGTAGAAGGATATGAAAAATAAGATCAGACATGTATTAAGCCTGTATGTTGTCAGTGCTTGGTATGAGAAAATTGCATGCGAGATCGACACTGAGAAACAGTTGTTTCCAACGAGTGTCAGCACCAGACAGTAAACATAAAATTCCAAAAATGTGCTTATTTACAGATGGACACCTTATACAATCGTACCTCAAGTTGGAGTATTAGTGAAACATGTACAAGCAAGATGTCAAACCTCCGATGACGCTTCAAATTGTTGTGTAATCTCACGCAATTGGGATCGATTACCTGCATCAACCAAGTCAGCGAGCCTGAGAACCCGATTCCGTTAGTCGGCTTTTACGACAAGCATAGCGCCTTTTATTGCAAGCATGGTTTCCTGAAGACCTATTCTACCCCGGAGCTTTTTCACAAGAGTTTAAGAAAGTTTAAACGTTGGCACAGGGAAATATTTCGATGTGTGTACATATTATTACATGAATTTGAACTAATTAGATTTATTTTGAGAAAAACGGTGTCTACAAATTAGGTTGACGGACTATACAGGGTAATGTAATGAACCTTAGTAATTGACTGTTCATTTCAGACAAAGGTTGTCCCAAATCGGTCGCTATGACACATGTCTCAGACTGTTAGCACTTTGGTGAAATCCTCGAGCACGTGAATGTGCTGACCAGCCTAGGAATAGAACTGGAGCGAACGGGGATTCGGACACACGATCATATGTTTCTTGCGTACCCAAAATCAAAAAGATTCTTCAATGTCATAATGAGGAGCTAATCTTTTCGCTGTGTTGTCTTTACTGTTTTGAATTACACATCAAGTTTCATCCATATTTATTCATACCAACGTCACTAATAATATGTTCTGGACATTCGTGGGCGTGTTATGTAATTCGTCATACTTCACCGTCTTTTGACGCGAGGATGTCACGCAATTTCATGTGGTGCTTGCGTTTTGCAACCATGGAAGCTTGTTCGCTCACAAGTAAGTCAAACACTGCTCCTCGTTCCCACTGTACTGCCAACACTAGCGGTGTCCTCCCTTCCTGTCCTTGGCTGTCGATGTCCACTAGGCCCTTTGGCAGGATGTGCTTCACCATTTTTACGTATCCTCCAATGCAAGCCACGTGTAGGAGGTTGTTCCCCTTGTTACAAACAAGTGTTGCATTAGCTCCTTTCGTCATAAGTAGGTCAAATACCTCCCTGCGTCCATGAAATGCTGCGAACATCAGTGGTGTTCCCCCATACTGCCCTCGGCAGTTGATGTCAATATATTTCTGTGAGAGGACATGCTCCACCATCTTCACATGTCCTCCACGGCATGCCATATGGAGTATATTGTTTCCTTCCTTATCTGTGCGTGATATGTCACTGTCTTTCTCAACAAGTAATTCAAACACATCTTTATGTCCGTACGTAGCTGCTATCATTAATGCTGTTCTTCCAAGTATGTCTCTAGTGTTGATATTTAGCTTTGCCTCATCGATGATATGTTTCACAATGTCAATGTGTCCTCCATGGCAGGCATAATGAAGGATATTGTCTCCATCATTATTGTCTATTAACAAAGCATTTTCATCCAGCAGATACTCAAACACGGTTTTCTTCCCATGACATGCAGCGCACATCAATGCGGTTCTTCCGTCGATTCTCTTTTTGTTTATAAGGGTAGGTTTAAGTAAGACTACATACTTTACTATGTCCATATTTCCCCCCACACAGGCCATGCTGAGAATGTGATCCCCGCCACGATCCTTTAGTGTCATATCACCTCCTTCTTGTTTGAGATATTCAAAGACATCGTAGTGCCCATTCAATGCTGCCAACATCAATGGTGTCAATCCATACGACCCTCGAGAGTTGGCATTTAATAAATCCTCATGCATGATCTCTTTCGCGCGGTCCAGATTCCCTTCAGCGCTGGCCTTATGGAGTGGTGAGTCAGGAATTGGCCATTTGAGTAACCCTGTGTTGAAATAAGGATAGGATAAGATATAATATTGTCCATGCGTACAGAGTGTTGTTAATAATGTCTTTCAAGCAGCTCATGTGATATGAAACTATGTTACAAAGAAAGAGTCAACAAGGAATTCGCGATTTCATAGTGACTATGCAGGTTTTTGTAATGCTTCTTGGAGCATTATTTTAGTTACATCGTGGCGTTTGAACTCAATGTGGGAGCAAGCCCATGCAGATCCTAGTTGTTTACCAAAGCAATGTGATCAGGCAAATATGTGATGCGACCTGTCACTGTCACGAAGAATGGACGCCTTTGGATAGTCATTTGTGTCTGTCGTGTTAAACGACTGGGACACCCATGTCCCCGTATGGTCATATGACGTCATTGAAATGTTTTACCCTTTACAAACAACACCTATCCCAAACTCCCTTTGAGGCTTAATATAATATCCATCATAAAGCAGTGTTTGTTTTGTGTTTCTCCCCTGTGATATCACGGGACACGTGCCATGTTCCTCCTCTGATTTTTAGATATGAAATCATCATTACTTCATATACCTTCGACTTCTGCATCATAACTCAACAGATGGCGATGGGCAGACGAATGCATTGAGGTTTATCATCTATTGTTCCATTCATTTATGCATTGCGTTAACATTAGATTAAAAAATATATGACTCTTATGTGTACAGAATATAGGCATATCCTTATCGACTTGACCAAGTATATCAACTCTTCAGTCAAATTGTTTAAAGAAAGGTAATGATATACATTTGAATACATGTATGTACTCACACATTATATATACATGTGGCTTTGTCTTTATCGCGAGTAATTTAGAGCGGATTCTCCTTTGGCAAGAATGTCAAGGCCATCCATTGAAATGGGGTAAGTAGGGAGTGTTAGGGGTCTGTGCAAAGGAGGTCCAGGGTGGTAAACCTCCTCTTGGCTAAGCAAAAAGCTTATTTAGTGACAAACGCAAAGGACTGAATGAATCGCACTGAAATATACCTCTTCTAATAAAAATGGGTTCCGAAGTCACTATCGTCCCGTGGAAATACATGTTAAGTTGATTTGAGCATAAATGCATCAACGACTTCAGTAAACAAGTAGCCTCTAGGGGATAACACTACTTTTCAGTGACTTCCAAACCCATCTACGCATTCTCACTGAGCATATCTATGCCTGTATGTGTTAACTTAACATTTAGCTATGTATAACGGCAGAGGCACAAGCAGTGTCAGTCCCAACCCCCGAAGATGTATATACCAGACCCCTGCAACTGTGGCCACCAGTACATTGGAGAAACCCTCAGACCCCTCAACACCAGACTCAAAGAACATCAGATCTCTGTCAATAAACTAGACCTGAAATCCGCTATTTCCGAACAAATCCTCGAGAACCAGGACCATAACATCATGTTGGAAGCCACCAAAGGCCTGTGTACCACTAACAACAACTGGCGACAGAGAAAAATGAAAAAAACACACAGACATCATGAGACATCAGCCAGCCATGAACCGTGACCAGGGAACATATGTGTCTAGTGCTTGGGACTTATTTCTTGGATCTTTGTCAGTGCCTATTATCTAGCTGGCTTCCATTGCTTATTCTATTTCCTTTACCTATCGGTGCTAATTACCCCCGGCCCCCCGCTTCCCCATTGTCCATTGCTCTGTACCTATCAGTGTTACTTAGTCCTGGCTTCCAGCTGTCCATAACTATCAGCGCTAATTACTTTTAAGTGGTGGCCTTCAGTGTGTAGTTCTAATTGCCTTTCTGCGCAAATTATCATTTGACCTCCCTTGTTAAGTTTCCACCTTTGTTGTCTTTTTACTTTTGATGTTCTTACATGTACACACACACACACACACACACACACACACACACACATATATATATATATATATATATATATATATATATATATATATATATATATTATCTCCCTTAGGTTATGACATAATTGGTGATAATTTAACTGGGCCCCTGTCTTGTCACAACGCAGAAGATATCGTTACGAGTTGATCCACTGTACAGTCTCCATACATCATAGGGTGAGACCACACAACAAATTGAAAACAATTTAATACTTGCAGTCTAATCAAACTTCATCTTATACACAAACAGCAACAGCAAGTATCAATCACAATAAAAACAGGCGTTCTTTATGCTTTATTGTTCCTTCATTTCCCAACAAGATTCAGTGAATGATCCGTTATTCTCAAAACTTTACACATTGCCGACATGACATATACAATTAAAGTTTCAAATCTCGCCGACATGGCACGTCAGTTTACACCTAATCCCGAACTTGGAACTGACCACTTTGTCTTCATCTGACTTTAAGAGAAATAGCCAAACTGCAATTGCGTAACATCAGGCTTTACTTGGTTGTGAGTACACCAGGGCTTACATATAGACAACGTGAAGGTGTGTAATTGGTCAGTGTTAATCACTGGAAAAAGTCTACACAAGCAACATAATATACTCAACAACAAAAGATCCTGTGACGCCAATATGTTAGTGCATTTTTCAAACAAGTAAAGTTAGGTTTTCAAATTGTATTACATGTATGGAATCAAGTCACAAAAACGCAACTGCTACAAAAAGCATGCATTCCATGCATGGATTACAGCAAGGCAGAGGACCCGTTTGATAGTGGTAGAGGGAAATCTCAACGGACAGCGCTACCGCGACGAGACCATCGGCCCTGTTGTTCCAGCGTGTTTGTGTCGTCATGGCCCAGGGATTACCTTTCAACATGACAACGCCCGGCCTCATATTGCTCGACTTGTTCAGGATTCTCTTCAACAAAACAACGTGAATGTCATCCCCTGGCCGGCTCGCTCCCCTGATCTCTCACCAATCGAGCACATGTGGGATGAGATGGTTCGGCGCCTTCGACGTCAACCACGAATTCCACAGACACTCCAGAAACTTCGAAACAAGCTCAAGCAGATATGGACAGATATCCCACAGGACGCCTGGTCAATTCCATGAGACGAAGATGTGTTGCTTGCATCGCAACCAGAGGTGGACACACACGCTATTGATTTGTAAATTGATATTTTGGCATGTTCATGGTTGTTTTTATGAAATCACGCATTTTCTGAAGTCAGTATGGCAAGTTAAACCATTTAAACACTTACATGAGTCTTTTATCTGCTGCCAACCGAAATTGTTTCAGATTTGGTAAAAAACATAACTTTGCATTATTCGTATTCAATGTCACAGGAACTTTTGTTCTTCAGTATATGTAACAAAGGGATGGATATACATTTTATAAAAGCTAACAAAAGTATATTTGATATATTATTCATGAAAAGTAAATATACATATATAATGGATTCTCATAACAATATCAAGTACCAGTTTATGATCACACAAGTCAGAAGTTCCCTTGACCCATCAAGAAATCGCAAAATCATACACTTATGAACGAACACAAGCAAGTTTCGCAGCATAGAAACGATGAAAATCAAGTGTAAACCTAGAGAAAACACACATCACCTGATGTGTCACCCGACCCAGACTCGACATCTCCACAACCACAAATAACACTTTGATGTGTGTATACCTAAATTACCTTCATGCTCATTATTACATTTTCAGAAGCGGATACGTAATATCTAAGAGAATTTACCACGCCTTGTGAGTAACACAACGATGGGGTACGTCCCTGTAGTTTCTCAAATCGGTTGCCGAGTGGAAACGTACTGGGGGGAAAATATTCTCTTTGATTTTCTTCCCATCCGAATACAACATAACTGCCATATTTTATTGATAAGTAACTGGATTTTGTATTTCACAAGCACCAGCACCCGCCGAAAAAACCCGTCTCCATTTGAAAAAGAAACGATAGATCACTCCATTGATGTGTTCCATGTTTGAAACCAATTATTGCTTTAGGCCTATATATATTCAATAGATAATTGGTTGTAGGTTTGTTTGGACAACCATTCATAGAAAATAGCATTGCAAACTTGCAAGGAAACGTTTTATCCTCCATTATGAGGCCATAATTAATAAAAATCAAATGTGAAAAATATGAGCCGATTTAAGGAATAAAATAAATTAGATACTTGTGATATGTGTATTGTTTTGCCTCTAAAACTAATAGGTTAATGCTATTTTGTCGATATTTGAAGGCTCTTGGTTACATACGTTTCCCAACTCATACCAAGATTAAGGCTGAGAAAAACGGATCTTTAAATATATACAACATAATCTGAAAATATGTCAACATCAATATAATCTTATGCTCTGAACAAATTGACAAAAAATGTTTGGGATTAATCAAATCTTAAAAATAGGTAACAAGAAAGTGAACTGAAATACATGTATACACATGATGCATCGAGGCGAGGTCAACCTTCAAGTGCGGATTTATGTATGACGTCACCTGTGTTTGTAAAGGGGTGCATTTTGAGTCGAACGGGAGCATGAGGATGAAATGTTTACTTTACTGTTGTTGAAAGTAAAGCTTATCGACAGTTATGGAAAACGACCGACATATGAACCCTCCCATGGTTCTAGCAAACTGGGAATATGACTGATTTATGAATATGTTGCTTGTGTTTGGATAATCGCAAACCAATTCGACAATGTTGAATGGTCCGGTGGGGATTGAAGGTAGTGTTCGGAATCTTGTGTGTTTCGTGTTAACTTTTAACGTCAGGGTGTGTTATATTTGGAGTTTGGGATGTGTCGCGTGTGCTGTAATACTTTGCTGAGCTGGTGTTTCTTGTCACCTGAGATGGACCTATTGTATGGCCTAATGTCAGCTTCATTTCTGTGCCCCGTCCTTCCTGATGTTCCGCCGCTGCTTGGTCTAGAATGCTCAGAGAAGGTCGGCCAACTCAGAAACCGGAATGGTAATTCGTCTACGGATATTTTCTCGTCTCCGATGACCAGTCGGTTAAGTATATTATATATAAACATGTAGGCAAGTTGTTGTTTTTGGTGTGTGTTTTTTAAATTTTAAGTTTCTTTCCTTACCTTGTTATGTCTTATTTTTTTTAAAAGCTAGATTAATTTTATTTGGCTTACCATTGAACATTTTCAGAGGCTATTAAGACAATGTTTTTTCATGTAGATTTGCTGTGTCTTGGTTTCTCAAAATCTTGTAGGTATTTTTTCTGATACGATTGTGAATCGAGTTTTAGTTTGGAATTGATCAGGAGCAGTCGCTTTGATCAGTGTCTGCGACCACATCTGAGCAGGGTAGAACATAGTGTTCATTTGCAATTGTCTTGGTGCTAGATTCCTCTTATTTCCGAAAACAAGGCATCAAAGTTGGTATCGCTCAAAACAATTTTTCGTTCACCTCAGTAATTGTGCAGTATTTATTACGTTATTTGTAGTGAAAGATAGCCATTCCATATCCAATTCATGTTACCATAAGGAAAATCCATTTTGTTTCATGTAGCAGCTAGACGACATCAAACACAGATGACATCAAAAGTCAGATGAAATGTTACAAGACCAGGCAAAAATACTAAATTAATTATCTTGCTGATAAGTGCAGGGATTAAAAAGAAAATAGAAAAACGAGTTGATTGTAAACACCGATCGATAATTCGGAGAAAACCATGAAAGTAGTTCAAGCAAAAGTTCACACGACCAATTTCACAAAAAAAATGTTCCAATCGTGTGAACTTGTCTGTCCATTCACAGGTGTGGCAACTCCAAATTACAGATAACGTGACTACCATTCAGCCAATCAGCATGAAACAGTGTAAACTTTAAAGTATTAAAGTATTTTCGCGTGAACGTGCCCTTTAAGAGCCAGGCCACATTCAGCAAATCAAATTATATCATTCTTTCGATACAAAAGAGCACATTTGAAAACGTTTTGTTACATTGTCGCGCTTGTAGTATTTTTTTATTTTCAATATTTTGATAAAGCGCTACAACGCGACAATGCGACATTTAGTCAAAATTATCACGTCACATTGTCGGGCTATCATTAGTTAAATTAACTGCGTATTTTTATAATATTTATACAAAACATGATTTTTCATCAATGAGGACTGCGCCCAGGGATCGAAGTCAATCACAACAATAACGAAAGCATATGTCCGTACAGAGGGATCTTAGCTGAAGTTTGATGTATTACGAATCGGATTCAAATAAAGCAAAGACATTATTGTAAAATACGCTCTTAATTTACAGGAGGCTCTGTAATCGCCACTTCGTCAAAAAAGGTTGGTTGGTTTGTTGTTTAACGCCGCACTCAGCAATATTCCAGCTATATGTCGGCGGTCTGTAAATAATCGAGTCTGGATCCAATGATTATAATAATATCATGAGCATAGATCCACGCAATTGGGATCGATGACATGCATCAACCAAGTCAGCGAGCCTGACCACCCGATCCAGTTAGTCGCCTCTTACGACAAGGTCAAAAAGGGATATCCTTTGTGAGTGAGTGGATATTTTTTTATCGCCGCATTGAACAGTATCTTCGTAATGTCACGGCGTATAGGCTTGATGTGGGAGTAAAGCCGGAAGTGATGTAGATCCAAAAGAAAAACATGAACAGGATGAACCGGCAATTCGATCATAAGTCTCTGGCACGGCCAGACGCCACTATGCACAGCGAATTCATCGGTTGAGAGAGTAGGTGAGTTTGATGTACCGCCGATTTGAACAATATTTCAGTTATTTCACAGAGTATCAGCATCCCTAAGTGATGTGTGTGCTGGGATTTGGACCAAAGGTCATAGTTTTATATATTATTATGCGTCTAGAAGACACAACTCTGAACAGCGACTTTGGGCCGTCTAAAATGATAAGGCCAACCGTGTGCCCTCATCAATCTGATGAGATCTGATGAGATCAGTAAATAGAGATGCAAAGAATTTATAAAAAAACGCTACAGACAATTACGACAGATGAAATAGTTTCTAAAGCAACGATGGAATGATGAGAAAAACAACCCACATTGCCATTGGTACTTTTGTTTTAGAAACCATTGGCGTATAACAATTAACTCACTTGCAGTAAACTACATGTGTACACCATTAATAAACAAGCATGACAATGCAACAATGCGACATTATGAGAATAAAAACAAGTTTTTTCATGCTTATTGAGTTTGTTTACTGTGCTAAAAAGGTAGGGGATATTATGCTTTGTGGTGAAACTACTGGAAAACACTGGAGACAATATGATTTGGTTGATTAGTTTTGTTTGTTGGTTTGTTGTTTAACGCCGCACTCAGCAATATTACAGCTATATGACGGCGGCCTGTATATAATCGAGTCTGGACCAGACAGTCCAGTGCTTAATAGCATGAGCATCGATCCACGCAATTGGGATCGATGACATACATCAACCAAGTCAGCGAGCAGACCATCCGATCCCGTTAGTCGCCTCTTACGACAAGCATAGTCGCCTTTTACGGCAAGCATTGGTTGACAATATGAAAGGGATTAATGTCGCAAAAACATTCCCGACACTATATTAAACACATTTAATCAAGAAGGAAGCAACAGGATTGATCATGCTACCTTTGCAACGTGCTGAACGTTTACGTGTCACATGCATGTTGCAGGTGGGCTCACGTTATAATATTGTTGCATGTTTCTCCATCTAACATCAACACATTACACCAAATACATAACGTCAATGATCGACGCCGCTCTTGACTATCAATTGCAACTTCAGTCAGGGACAGATTACTTGTATAAACGATGCCAATAAGAAATCGGTTGCAAACTGCCACTCACATAAGGGACCGGTTGCAATAGGCAACTGGTGTAATAGCGCATACCCTGACGGTGCGAAATCGACTGCACAGGTGGCATATACAAATACGTCCACGTGTCAGTGTCATCCCACAAGTTACTGCACGTCATTTGAATGAGAGACGTCAGTGGTGTAGGGAACGCCAGCACTGGGATAATCGACTTTATGCTTATGTCATGTTTTCTGAGGAATCGAGGTTCACTTTTGACATCAACAACAGAAGGAATCGAGTTTTGAGACGTCCTAATGAGCGTTTTATGGGCTCAATTTTGTCCATGGCGGAGTCACAGATCAATACTAACGGGACAACATCATAGCATCACCAGTTAATGGCATTTGCACAACGTAATGGCCAACATCTCATCTTTGAAGATGTTATAAATGAACCGTTATGCATGTGCTCATCGCATCAGGATTATGACTCATTCATCCAGCAGCAAAACAGCCATGTCCTGCCATGGCCCAAACTCTGTCCTGACCTTTACCCCGTTAAACCCATTGGCAGACGTGTACGTCAACGTCAAAATCAATTCCCCTCTTCTAACGAAGTCGCAGTTGCTTTTACAGATGAGTCGAACAACACAAACAACCCGAGCCAAGCTGACATCAGAAGCATGCCTCGAAGAATTCGTGCATGTTTTATTCGTTATTAGCGACGCTGTCTGCAAAATGCAAAATTCGAATTTGACACCCGACCTATTTAACGAAGTGTTCTGCAACCATCTCATTACATAAACTTTTCGAAACCAACTCGATCTAATCCTCCTCAGAAATGATCACATGATATCCATTTTCCAGTACCATGTTGATGAGAATATATATCTTGATGATTCCCAATATCCTGTACTTTTTGCTATAGTTTTTGTTATATTATATTATTACATTGAACTCAAATTGATCACGTAGTTGGTTGTAGATCTATGAATGAATGGAACGTAATGTATCACTACTCTCACAATAAATAGTGTTAATGAGCTAATCACATTAATGGAAGGTGACTATGTAACCTCACTCCAGTTTGAGCAATAACGTAGAAAATTCAATTCAAAGTGTTACACTTACTATTTTTCCTTTGACTGAAAAGGAAAGAAATCATCAAATTAAACTAATTACATGAACAAACACTTATTATATTTCAGATGCAAGAAGATGCAAGCATGTTGCAATTGTATCTCTATGTACTGTTACTACCGCATAGTTACCAGTTACATTGATTAATTACAAGTGCAAGCAATCACATACAAACAAAAACTAAACATGTTGCTGGGATAATTAGTTCTTGTTTATTGGATATGCTTTGGGATATGTTTAGCTTGTAACAGTTTCAGGTGCGATCGACATACATAAGCCCACTGAAAGCATTTATATACATTGAGAGATGCCAATGCTTACCCTCCGATACCGATTTGAACCATGAAGACCAGCAACACAAAAATGAAGACAATAACAGGGACGAATATCTTCCATAGAGGTGTTGTGTTGTCATTCCCCTTGGTTTCATGTTCTTCCCCTGAAACTATACACATATAATCAGGTTATAATTCTGTAAGACCTCACTGCTTTTGGTGGTTATTACAAGATCGATAATAGCATTTGTGTCATTATAAAGAGATGTTTCGTTCATCTCTTCTCAACTGCATTTCCTTGTGCCCCTGGTTAATTCAAGAGTAACCATGGATACTGATGCAATCATACTGTATAAAGACTTAAGTCCGATGTGTTTTAAATAGCATCTGCAAAATGTATTGTATATGGGGAGAATATACTTGGATCGTTACACAACAAGCTGACAATTTTTCATGGTAAAAACATAGACGGAACCAAGACGCAAAAATGGCCACAAGACAGGCCGAGTCGGCATTTGGCTTTTCCCGGAATAACACGAGTTGGTCTTGCAAGACAAAATTCATCAACATACATCTGTTGATAATATACTATAGAAATGTACGGCTTCTGCTGATTTGAACTCATTTTGTATCCTGGCCCTGTGCAAAACAAAAAATATCCAGTTTTAACATAAGGGCCACATATGCCACTGTTCACTTACTCAATTTTGATTCAGTGTTGAAGTGTCATTACAAAACATTTTGTTTTTAAAATAAGGGGATTCGTCATGTGTCAACTTAGTACTTTTACCTGCGCGTTGCCATGTATTTAACCTATGGCCAGCGGAATTAACTACACTCCTAACGATCAGGGAGATAATCCGTAAAATATCTGACAAGTTCTTGCAAATAATGGCTGGAACATTACGGCAGGTTCCTGGTGACTCTTCTTCAATACCCTGAGAAACAAATTCATATTATGCCATGACATACTTTTGTCACTTGAATTCAAAATGGCGGCTTTGGAGAACACGAACACATATGTTGTGTGATCAGTTTAATTACATTTTCTAATTCATACTTTCACAAAAGTTCCCCTTTTCGCCATCTTTACAGCCTCTTGTACACACTCCATCTTGGTGATTGCAGGTGTAGTTGATACAGTTCTTGCTGCATTCTTTATTGCATGTATCATCATACCAGCCTGGAATGCATCCTTCAGAACATCTTCCACTGGTCCTGTCACAGTGAATAATGCCAAGATCAGGTGATATCCTACAGTGATCAGAGCAGTTTTTGTCACATCCATCTCCATATTTGCCCCATGGACAGTTTTGGTCAGCTCTGACATTCCATACTGCAACATACACAATGTAATATAAGAAAATATATAAGCAAGGCTATTTTCTTACTGACTATATTTTCAAAAATATAGTTCAAATAACCATCCAAACAATGACTGTCTATATTCTACTAAAAAAATCATGAGTAATTGTAGTTTAGTTTCAAGCAAAGAACCTGTAAACTTTCCTTTCATGCACATATTAAGTTGAGTTAAGTACTCAAATTATAACAAATGTATTTTTGAATAGATATACTCACCCAGCATGATTAGTAGTACGTGACACATCAACATGTCTGAATATGTAGACTGTTCTTTCGTCATGCGTCTGCAATTATACATTAAACATCCTAGAGATGACTACATACATGCTATTGAGCTCTGAAGACTGAAGCCACCATACGAATGACTTGTTTGATAGGCATTACTTATAAGTTGACGGATAGCAAAGTAGACACAATTTATGGATGACAACTTCTTTAACACAGTAAAGGCGACGTTCCTGTTTAGATCCTTATACCGTTGTCAAGCAAGACTGAATGGGGGACATTGTACAGTATATATTAAGTAGGTGGAGGATTAACAGTAGAGGATTAACAGTTACAACAATTGCATACATGTAAGTAACAGAAAGATAATACTGTCTCAACATAATGGACAGAGAACACATAGGTGGAAGTCAGTGGGACACGAGGCCTTTATTGGACCAGGACCAGATTTGTAAAAGCTTCTAGGCATCTGACTATACCCTTTACTTACATTTTGCTCACCTTTTTAATCTCATTTGTGATAGTGACAGATTCCCCAATTGCTGGGGTGAGGGTACTATACGTCCTCTCTTCAAGTCAAGTCAAGTCTGCCGATGTAGTTCTCTCATAGACTCAATATTTAAAGTATTTAGGTCTACTTCGAACAGCCGTCTACACAATTGGTATAATAATAATAATATTATTAATGAACAGCAAGCTGGATTTAGGGTTCAATACTCCACTACTGATAACATTTGTTCATTACAGGTTATTTAAAAAGGATACATTGGTAAGAAAAGAGGCAGATTTTACTGCCCCTTCACTGACAATTCAAAGGCATTTGACTCTAAGACATGTTCTCCTGCACTGCACAAGTTTTGGAAATAATCACGCCAATGTATAATGATTTATCTGTTTGTGTTAGAACCCTTAAAGGTATATCTGAGTGTTTTACCTGTAACATTAGCACCCGTCAGGGATGTGTTTTAAGTGCACAAATAATTATTATCTCAATAAACAATTTCATGTACCCTTATGGACAGAGAGGGTGGTCAAGATATTACTGTTACCTCTTCTACTATTGGTTTGTGCTCCCTTATGATGATGTTGATGTCTCAGCAATGCCCGACACCTGTTCACAACTGCAGTTTCAAGTTACTGTACTTGAAAGTCTTTTTGTAAAACATACTGGCTTGAAAGTAAATTTGAATAAAACTAAGACATGGGCAACATTAATAAGAAATATTCAGTTTAAATGTGGATTTGGATTCGCTTTGAAAAAGGGGAAAAAAGCAGCCTTCAATGCACTTTTTAAGCAAAGATTACACGATAATCTCTTTCAGTCATGGCAAGCATCCTCACCCCCAAATCATAAGCGTTTTCACTATAACCAGATTATATCACTTTCAAATCTTGAAAAGTATTTAAGCATAGGTGATCTTCCACAACATTTGAGGAAATCCTATTCCAGATTTTGATGTTGCAATGTTAAGCTTGCTGTTGAGACACTGGCAGATAATGGAAATATAATTGATAATGAAAGATATTGGATGTCATGCAAGCTTAAAGTGTTTTTTTGCTGTTGAAGATGAATTGCACACTTTCTATGAATGTCACTCCTACTCTGAATTACGAATCAAGTTAATTGTAACATATTTCAGTAAATATACTGCAATTAACAATATTATTTCTATCATGCAGAGTAAGAACAGTGATGTTATCAGAAATGTCAGTCTCTTCCCATATCATGTACTTATCAAAAGAAACACTCAATTGTAAATATGATATAACTGAGAGAAGTGAGAAATATTTTCATTAACAGCATATCATAATAAAAACAAAAATATAAATAAAAGAAATGGCAATCACTTAAATCCATTTTGATATTTAATAGGGTTAATTAGAGCATTATGTATAAACAAGGGTTATGAATGGATGGCTTACTACCATGATGACATTTCAATTTAGATAAAAAAATAGACACTATATTGAGAACTTGATATCAAAGACTTGATATATTGGTATTGTCTTAATTTTAAATATCAGAAAATGTTATACACACACATTATATACATACACACATATTCATGGGTACCTCATGTTCTCATCATATGAATAATAAACGTTACTACATGGCCTGCTGTAAGATCAGTAGGCAAAACGGAATTTGAAAAAAACCATAAAAGTTTATAGATTAAAACGCAACTTTTAAACAGTAGTCGACATTATAAAAAAAAACACACTTAAAATTATATAATAGTATTCACTTCAAAATGCAAAAACAAATTTCTAATTTACAGATAAATGATACCCGCTCATTTTTGAAAATGTTACCTCAAAAGATAATATTAAATAAAATAAACATTGCACAGTGCAGATATCTAGTAATTTAAAGAGAAAAAAAGAGATAAACATATTAAATTCATTTGTGTGGGAATTTGAAAAATAAGCTTACGAATACGGAAACATAAAAAGCAGGTTAAATACTTTTTATAGAATTAAGAATGAGCTTTATTTGGTACAATCAGCTGATTATTGTCAACGTATAGTGGATGCAGACATTGCAATGTTAATACAATCATCATTATATAATTATAGAGATTGAAAAAAGGTATTGTTGATTGTTCATAACATCAAAAATTGTAGTACCCATGAATACGTGTGTAAATATATAATGTATGTGTGAGCTTTTTTCTGTCTTAAAAACATATAATTTTCTAGTATCTTGAATTAATTAAAACGTACGAGCTTTCAGTGTGGATATGTGTGTTAGAATAGTTTGGTTTCTCGTGAAACAAACATACACCTTGAATTGAATTAATCATTCCGTGACAAAATAAAGAACAGTGATATACCCGTCTATAAAAATAAAAGATTCAAGACCTAAATATATTGAATGGCTATCGATCTCGAGAAAAGGCTTAACAATCACTGACTCTGTCGCCCAAGCACAGACATGAGCGTGGAGCATGCTACCCTCGCGTTTCAGGAAAAGCACTTTGATAATAATGCAAAAAGGGGTATAAAAAGTGGCAATTATCAATTATTGTTTAACCAGCACAGTCACGTTACCATGGCACTCAGTTAGCTGCAAGGGGCACTCCATTTGCAATTTATTGACTTCCATGACGCACGTATGTCATACAGAGCCACTGAAGAGACTTTGATTGGCTTTGATGCATGGTTCGACTGCATATGGATCTGATCACGTGACAACGTATCCATGGTCTGATGAAAGCAGCTGCAGATTATTGCTGCATGTCACACATTAGAAAATGCGTGTTTGGTAACACAGAAACACTGCGTATACACCGATGAACATTGTACCAACAGTCCCTTATAGTGGAGGCTGTTAACTGGTCAAGCATTTTATCCAATATATATATATATATATATACATCTGTGCGTCTGTTATGGCCATTATCAGACGTCAGAAGGATTTGATATTCATCATACCCTCTTGTGTCATATATCTGTGTCAGCTTGGAGAAGAATGGAACAACTGAACATGTTGCTACATTATAATAGGTTGAAATGAAACCTAGGGATAACTATATTGATGAAGATTTGCACTTACCTATATATTAGGTAACGCGATACGCCATAAGCCGATGACAATGCTGAGTGTGTGTTGTTTTTTGTTTACACCGTCACTAAGGTGATAACGACTTTAACTCTTGTTGCAAATAATCACTCCAAGACAAGCGCTGGCTCCGAGGAATATGTTGCTTACTTGCAGAAAACAAACCATCAAGAAATGACCGTATGAAGCTTGATACTTGATAAAATATTAAAAAACTATTCTGCACATGCTTATTATATAATGCAGGAAATACTGAGCTTACTTCTGTATGTTCGATTCCGAGTATTTGTAAACTGTTAGGTGCGAATATTGAGTCACTTTTGCGGCACCATTGTGACACCATTCGCGCAACAAATGTGGTACAGCATGTCATTTAAATTAATCTCCACATTTCACGGCATTGTTTCGACATTTTTGCGATATCATTACGCTATTTTCCCCGGCACTGTCACAAACGTATCGACAATATTTTGCAATTCATGTGAAAGAACTTATGAACTCGGGATCGAATCCTGAGGCGCCCCGATTATGTTTCAGATTTGTAGGCACAATGCCCGTATTCGTGGGCTTCACCAAACTGGTAAACGTCCGAGACCTGCATCACTTCATCACAATCTGTGAAAATAACTGTTATACCGTTCAAGGCGGCGTTGACCCTTACTCACTCGCTCGCGGAGTAACAACGTTTCAACAGCTTAAACCAGGATCCATTCATTTTTTCCTGCATCCTGATTGCTTTTTTATAAGGTGGAAGAGACAATGATTCCACGAGCTCGGGCATGGTGCTGACATGCCTCAACGGAAACTCGGGGAGACCTGCGCTACAGAGGACTTGGCCACCCACGCCCCCTTGGAAGACTTGATAGAGTTTAAGAAGATGGTAAAATAACATGAGAACACTAGTGTAGTAGACTCTTTATAAATACAAAGAGAAATTGTCTTTACAAATTTACACTCCTATTATGGGTAAGATGGGATATTTCAAAGCTGATGTTTTAGGATCAGTAGTGCGTAATACTGTCAAGATATTTTAAACATTCATTCATTCAGTCATACTGCGTATGAGTCATTCAGTCATACTGCGTATGAGTCTCCCACTAAGGATTTGAGGGAGTCTGTCCTACTCCTCTTGCCATGCCTGGCCAAGTTCAGGAAACGTCAGATAATGTCTAAAGAACAAGAAACTTACGTTACCTGTAGCGTATATGGCTGTCGATTTGTTTTTCTGTCTAGATTCGTAATTCAAAGCAGTGTAAATTCTTCCGAAGTAAACAACTGGGGAAAAAATGGCAATATACGCGTAATTTATTCATATGACGTATGAACTTTGCTACTAGCCAAGTTCAAGGCTGTTGGAATTTTCCACATGAAAGCGTAAAAGACACCGCTGTCAGTGAGGTCGGAATGGACCCGGAACCGAGAGAGAGGATGAGCGCGCCGCCTAGCGGCGATGGTGGCTGCTAGTGTAAGTTTCCCTAAGACCGAGAACGGGTGTTTGATTGTAAAGATGTGTAACTTTCCCTAAGACCGAAAACGGGTGTTGGATCGTGAAGAGAGAGTCACCAGAGCGTGAGGCACGGTAACGGTATAACGAGACAGCGGTGGCACTATAGCGCGGTAATTGAGCGGATGGTAGAGCTCGGGCTGCGCCCGGTAAACTGCATTGTTGCCAACGTTTTTGGTGGCATATGATACAATACGTTTCAACTGTTTACTGTACATATTAGTTTGACAAGAGTAAGATCGCCAAACGTGTGTCACGTCAGCAGGTGAAAGTCTTACCTGGCCAGGTGAGGTGAGTCAGCATCACCAGGTCTGTGTGTCATATCCCAAGCTCCTCACCGCGATAGCCCTTTCGCTCTCTATATAGGGCCCGCAAGTCTGGCGAAGCCCTACTTCCGGTGCCAGCATTTCCGGTGACATGCCTATACTCGCGACCGCCAAAGCTCACTCTGTAGACGGTACCAAGTAAACTACCACGCTTGGTTGTCACCGCTGTTGACAGTCGTAAAGGTTTACTTATTTCAGAATAACATGATCGGTTATTTGTAATTACTGTCAGGTTTATCGGTTCCTGACTGACAACTGACAACCATGGGACCGAAGGTAAGTGTTCTTTTCTCTACCTTTAAAATAATTTTGACAACCAGTGGTACTATCGTTCAGACGTGTATTTATGGCTCAGTGGACAGTGTTTTATGATTACGGAGGATGTTTCACATGCTTCTGTGATGTAATATTATTTATGAAGATGTAACTACTAATAGGTAGGCCATTTTACACAACTTACCATGGTATTCTGGTATCTGACAGCACGAGCAGTGTCATGGAAGCCGTGCCTTTGACAGGTTGAATAGGCATTAAATTAGGCAAGATTTGGAGGGTGAAATTTGGAAAATCTATGATATGAATATATTTTTAAACGTGAAATTCATTTTAGTATATTGTATTTATTTATGTTTTTAGTAATTATAGTACTTAATAACCCAGTCATTAGTTTGGAACTTAAAATTTAATATGCTCTATATTTGGTCATATTTACCATGTTTACTCTGTCACACACCTTTAATTAAGTACATAATATTCCATTAAGAAATTTGTTAGTTTTGAGAAGAAACTTACTTATAAAATTAAATGTGAATAGATATAATAATGCAGATGTACTATTTCTTGCACTTTGGTAGTTTGCACCATAAGATTACTCTCACCTACATGTACTGAATGACTGTATGGAAGTGCGGATGTCAGAAATCAATAAGAAAGATTCAAAAGATCCCCCCCCCCCCCTAAAAAAAGAATAAAAATAATAATAAAAAAATGTTTTTGCGAAATAATTAAAAAATGAGAGAAAATGAATGATTTCCTCTACTTTGGATGAATGACAGTCACAGACAGATAGATAGATTGCCAGATAGATTTTCTTAGCCCTGCCTGTAAATATATTGATCCCAAAAATAATTATCCAAATTGAATAAAATAAAGGTCTTCTCATCAACATGCACCAAAAAAGAATATATGGGAGAATAAACATAATAACTAATAGTGCCACAAATCACTCAACAGTTAATCAAAAAACCATGAAGGCAAGTCAATACATTATATTGATTACCATAATCTAGTATTTGAAATAAATATATCAAACCCTAGCCTGTAAAACACACATACCCCTTTATTTCGAAATACATTTGTATATGCATTAGCATAGTTATATTAAAAGTATGTAAGTCAAATTGTTTTATTTTCCTCGCATATTTTAATGAAAGACCTCTTAGTCTCAGGTGGTTTCAGGTTTGTCCAACAAGTAACTGCTGTTAGTATTCGATATGAATATTCACAGTGATATACTTAAATTATTTATCAAATTGTGTAAACATTATTTGTTAAGTCAAGTGATGAATAGAACTGGTGTTGGACAATGGTAATCTTACACTGTGAATGTACTTGATGTCTAGTTCTATGTTGTTGCAGAACATGAATGGGGTTTTTCGTGGTCATACAGGAGTGAATTTCTGCTGTACAGCAACCAAAAGATGAAGCAGCATCCAGCATGCAGCAACTTCAAGTCAGAAGTGGCCAAAATGCAAGACAAATACACTGAATTATGGTGGCGATCACCAATGACATGTCCTACATTAAGAAAGATACTTACTAATAAATGAAGTGTAATGTTATTCTGAGCGAAGAAATAAAAGTGTTACACCTCGTCAGCAATATAATTGTTATAACACTGCAGACTGTGATTGATAGCAGGGTCAAGATTAAAAGATGAATTTTGATGAACGGTAGAGTTTTTTAAATTAATAGTTCTGGTTGTGAGGCTCAATTAAAACAAGTAAAAATAATTGCCACAAGTCCAAAACATTAATAGATTCAACTTATCACTCAGTCAACACTGATGAACACAATTTAGTGCATCCATATTGACTTGAGGCAGAGATAGAAACAATTGCACCTATTTTTCATATTTTTGTGTATTTCAAATATTCTGCCAATAAATAAATAAAGTCAAATAAATGAGGTAACTGTTATTTCACATGTTCCGCTATCCATTTGGACCAATCTGTTTTAAGATTACTGGTCAAGAAATGTTAATGTTTATTGGCTATTGTTTTATGAATCACTGTAATTTGTATGCTGGACCCTAAAACAGCGATGCAAAAACAAGACATGTTGATATTTCAACAAAGAATTCATTTCAAAAAGCAACAACTGCTATGCCATTGGTTAAGTTAAATTTTCATTGGTAAGCATCTGTTGTATTTTCTTGGAAAATTTTGACCCATAAACTGGAAATTCATTATCACACATTCCATGTGCATTGTTATGATATTATATTCAATATCAATCCAGTATCATGGCTGATACCAGAAATATTTTAAAAACTTCTTTTGTATGGCATTATCTCAGACAAAAAACAATAAATAAGTTTCAGATCTATTCAGTAATTTTATTCAAAGGTCATGAGTATTAAACATTCATGGCAAATATTCCCAAATGCCAAGCCTGAACAAATAAATGTGCCAGCATGCACTATTACTGGTGTCAGTATCTAGATTCACACTGCACGTTATGAGAGAGTCCCAAGATGTTCTGCAACACCATGTTGATGACAAGTAGGTCCTGTTCCAGCAAGTGTCCAGTGTATATGGTGTATTCTAATGGTCACAGACATCATTTACAGAGCCAATACTTCAGCAAAACGTTCAGATAGAACTTTAATATGTTTACACCTGCTTACACAACAAGAGTTGTTCTTTCATAGGCAATGTAATGCTTGACCACAAAATATTCCCAGAAATCTGAAGATATGTTATAGTCCGAGATGCTCTTGAGGTGCAGTTATGCTTGCCATCAAGGTAATTCTGGTGATCCATATGCATCTACTCGTGAGTAAGATGAGGAAATCTTTCCCCCCTCAAACAAGGAAATATGGTCCAACTGCAAAAGATAAATAACACTTATGAGATCATATAATATATACTTCTAAAATACCAACCATTTCTTACATTGCCTACATCAAGATATAATTAATAAATTAAGCATGTACATTGTAACTTCAACTGAATATGATAAACAAATGCTAAATGGGGTTGTAATGATCAAGTCTATTCACATCATACAGAATACATTTAAGTGAGGTCACTTTTTAGAGATCTTAAAAACAAACACTGCAAGGATTTAATCATCATTATTTACAAATTAGATTAATATTTTTTTGTTTGAATCAAACCTGATTTTTCAGTGCACATAACACTATCATCGTGATATTGGCACATATCCTTATTTTTTAACACAGGCACCCCCATAAATCTCCTTGCACAACATTAAGTATTGACAAAATTTGCGTTGCCAACATGCACATGATAGGCCTTCTTTAAATATGACTATAGTTTGTGTCATCTCCCCTGGACCTACATGTACAAATATAATTCTGTGACGTTCCATATCAGAGCTGAACATTTATTATTGGAAAAGGCTCAGGATAGATGTAATGAAAATTTGCCATAACATTGTATGGTGCATAAACCGAGAGCATATTGCAAATACCTTCAGAACGTATGTTATATGTTCGCTTTTCAACGCCATCACCATTGTACGGGTGATGATGAACCGATCAGTATTGACTTATCAACACAATAACAATTATACCAACTTGTCAGAAGTGTGCAAAAAGTGAAAACTTACCTCAATATTTATGAATGGGAAGCGGCCAGTTTGACATCGACCATAGTACGTCTTGACAACACTGCAACTGCTTTGACAAGCCAACACTTGCTATTCATGTTCCCCATCTCAAGTGTTTTAATGCCTGTGACAGTGTCATGGTTTTCTTAGTTACACCTGCGAGTTCCAAATATGATTCGCTGGGCCCTGTCCGACGTGACACTGCTGTCGCCATTGCAGCGGGACGTTGTTTGTCACCGGAAGTACTAAATAACGTTAGGTCTCGCGTAGTCCCGTGACCTACTTACACCCCCTATTATCGCTGCAACCAGTCAAACCTCTGTGATAGGTGATAACAGCCATGCTTAGGGTTGAACTCGCAACCGACTGTTTTCAAACAAGTGATGACTACCGTGACGCCGAATTCTCTTACCCCTGCTAAATTGTTTTCTTTGTTTATAAATTTGAATTTCTATTTCATTTTAATTATCATATAATTAGTATAGTAAGAATCCAACAGATACACCAGGGCAGTTTACACACGCGGCTCCTTATGGACCTACACATCACACATCCCCCATTTTGACAATCATACTTTGCATGTGAAATAAGCATTAAGACAGACCCCAGCGTCACGTGCATCGTCGGATTCCAGAAATGAGGAGGCGTCTGGCGGCAGTCGTTCGCGTGCAGGGTGATTTTACCAAGTCTTGCATCTGCATTGACTTATCATGCCGTCAACCAGTTGGAAGCAGTTCAGTATTTATTGTGCGACAATAGTAATTTCCAAACAAGTCAGAGTAAATGTCACTGTTATCCCTGAATCATTTTTGCACATGGACGTACGCAAATTGAATCATTCATTCATTCATTCATTAGTGAGAGTTACGTCTGTGTGTCTGTCAGTGTCTGTCTGTCTGTCAACACCATACCAGTACTTGTGGATTGTCATCATCATCTCCGTACTCGTGGGTTGTCATCATCATCCCCGTACTCGTGGGTTTTCATCATCATTTTCCATGCATTATACAGGAATTACCAATGTACTATCTAGGCATTATACAAGTATTACCAATGTATTATCTAGGCATTATACTCGTATTACCAATGTATTATCTAGGCATTAGTTATGTATTACCTATGGCTCATCAGACATATTATTACCAATACTTTTTACTTTAGAAATCAAACTGAAATGCAAATGTGACATTTTCCACAAAGGACCTGCTCCAGTATATTATATTTCCTGATGACCAGGAAGATGGCACATAGCTAAAGAATATTTAATCATCCACATGAAACGGACATGTTTTCACGAATCGCGCATTTCACAAGGCCTCAACGCCGCCAAAGCTTTAAAACAATGCACAGTTACATGACCAGTTCATCCGTTTTCATGTATAATTTCCTTGTTAAGTACTACTGACAAAATGACAGATGGGACTGTGGGCTGTGATCCTTGCAAAAAACGGTTACATTCAACGTTCCGCGAATGAACTATGGAATTGAAAAGGGATACGTGCTTGGCAATACTACTGCATGGTCTCTTTGACAAACAATGACAACAACGTCTACACTAGATTCCTAGTTGCTGCAGCATCATAGCTAGGTGTTCTGTTTTCAAACCATTCGTCTATATTCAAATAACACATATGTTCACAATGAAGTGTCTCCTTCCATGACAAGGTACAACTTGTATACAGGGCAAGGTTTCCCATTCCACAGGATGATTCCTGACACCTCGCACGGCGAGGCCTTCCTGTTTATTTCATTTTAGCCATCCTGAGATGGTTGTGTGAAAGTGACTCTGGTGGTTTAACCTCAGTATAATGGTTACTCTATGCAACTACTGAAGGGTCACCCGTTAGTATGCAAGTTGAAAATAAATAAACCAAGATCACACGATAATCCAAACAACATGAGAACATGGACACATAATACAGAAGCAGCTAGACACTGACCAAAGAATGCGGTCAAATGTAACAAATGTTATAGTTGGGATAACACTTTCTGGTGTAGATCACGTACTTTGTGTACCCTCCTGACATTATAGATTGGCACGGATCCGATGGCCGAAAGCTACGTGATCTAGCCTACCAGTTGTCAGACTTCCAAATCCGAGATGGGACTTAAACCAAATAAATGATAAACATCTGTACTCTACTAAGAAAGTGTAATCCCAAATATAACTGTCACTGACCAAACCGTCTTGTATGTAAGACGTGTGTTTGTCGTAACACTGGTCCCTGGTCACATTAGCGTCAGAGTGAGCACAACCAAGTGTCAGATGTGCAGGGGCAGGTTGTGGCATGGACACATTTTGTCGAACCTCATAAACAATAGCAGGGGACAGGGTGCACCTGTAACGGTGCGTCGAATTCTGAGTCGATTTGAAACTCGTACCGGAGCTATTGGATCGGAGCGCTCCAGTCGGGTGAAAGTCAAACTCAGGAGCACGTTATGAGCTCTGGAACTGTTACACATGCTCAGAGACCAGGAGTAGGATCGGTACCTTGTTAACATGTCTTGCATTATGATGTCCACCAAAAGAAGCTGCCTCCTTTCTGCTTGTCCGGTCTCTGCAGCCACTAATTCGTACAACACTGTAACCATGATTTAGCCAAGCTAGTTTTGCTGCGATGTCATCAGCGTTAAAATAAACGTTAGCTCTGTTAGAGTAGATTCAGTATGTTCTTCCGTGATGGTACCATTTGTGAAGACCATGCGTCATTATACAGGTGCCCCGACCTTTTTAATACCATAAGAGCTGTGTCCCCAACACAGTCTCGATAACTCACGTAGTTTCAATTATTTCAGCATTTCAATGTAAAATGAACTATTTGTCCTCCAAATTGTTATGATCGTTCACCGAACATTGCATATATCCTGTTTGCATGTTTAGAAGTTTCAGTATAGAACCTTTCTATTTTCTTTGTTTTCGGTCTTGCTTTAACGGTATATAGTATAAGTAGTAGTAGTGGTGGTGGTGGTGGTGGTGGTGGTAGTGGCCGTAGTAGTAGTGGTAGTAGTACTAGTGGTACTGGTGGTGGTAGTAGAGGTGACAGTGGTAGTAGCAGTATTAGTGGTAGTAGCAGTAGCGGTAGTGGTGGTGTGGTGTAAGTAGTAGTAGTGGTCGTCTTAGTAGTAGTGGTATTGGTGGTAGTAGCAGTAGTAGTAGTAGTAGTAGTAGTAGTAGTGGTAGTGGTTGTAATAATATTAGCTTCACTCCGCAGGAGGCTTAACTCATGTTTGTAATAGCTGCCCCCGTGTGCAGTGTACATGGTGTGTTCTATACAACCCACACCTACACATACCACACCGGCAGTTGACCAGTAAATCTGTGTCTCAATAGAAAGTTATGTAGCACAAATTCATGGAGGATAGACGGTCACAGTGACCCTATCTCTAAGCTATGTGGATGTTTATGTGCTTCTCACAAACAAAACGCCCTTTCCAAAATCATATGAATTCGCTCTTTATCCACTAAGTCCTTGTTTCTGGTGTTGTCTCATGGCCATTGCGTCAGTGTAATTTAAAGCTGTATTCGCAATTTGAAAGCCTTGCCACAGTCCACATCACAGGACAGATACGTTGTTGGAGGTGGTTGCCGGAAGAATATATTAAATTGTAGTTTTTTAGAAGTAAGTATGCCTGGACAATAGCAAAATACATGAAATTTCACATTGCTTCTTCAGTGTTGAATTTAGATATGTTTAAAGGAATAATACTTAAATTAGGTCTTTGAAAAGCACTAAGAAGGATACGCATAAGTCAACTTCTTTATTATGAGGAACAAAACGTTTCGGAGTATACTTCTGGTAAAACCAATCGGGGACGAATTTAGTCTTAAACTTTGCTCTTCAACCAAGAGACCTCAGATGAAATGTACAGTTATCGACATGTAACGGAATTCTAGTTCTGTTGACGTTGTACGTCTGTACCAGATGGTTTAAAACAAATTCCAAACATTTATAAGCAAGTTTTTGGGTGAAAACGCTCGTTAAATTGTGATGAATTAGAATAAAACATTTTTCAATGTGACGATAAAACCTACGTTTGGGGCCTTAAATGAGGGCGCAGTATATATATATATATATATATATATATATATATATATATATATATATAAATAAAAGATATACTGTGTTGTTCAAAGTCTGCTTGGGATTAAGTATAATGTTTTATAAGCCAACATTGTCGTATAAGTCTATATCTTGTGTTGATATGTTCAATATTGTCTGTCTACACAACTATATGCCACCATATGACACCTGTCACTGAGTTGCATGCAGCCCCTCCCCTGCAGTGAGAGGAGCACAAGCAGTATTCAAGGGTTGACAGCGTGGAGGATATGTTACAACCCAGGGGAGACAACTCATGTCATATCCCCCACCTCTTGAACACTGTAACAGTTGTTTGACAACCAAGTGAGCGATTCACTCACGCATTTAGCTTCGAGGATTGTTACCTATAGATTTGTCGTGGCCAAATTGATATTAGAATTAATTTCAGCATGTGAAAGTGTGTCACATAAGATAGAAAAGAGTCTGGCAGGATGTTCAGTGACATCCCCATTCCCGGGAATAGCTGTCTGTATTTACTTCCCTGAGGTGCACAGAAACAGAACCTGAGACATCAAAGTCCCATGACCTAGTTGTCCAAGTCACAACAACATCAACGTGGGGTTTGGACAGGACTGTAGCTGTCTCAGTGTCCTTCACTTCCTTCTGTGGTGAATGGGAACTGAAACTGTCACAGGAAAGTCATATGGACAATAGCACAACGAGATACTTGTGGGTTTTGGACATGACCAAGTCATCTAAGTAATAGCAGCACGGTAGCGATTATGATGTAGATAATGACAAAACATTATAAATATTGCAATAAAAGTTGTAGTGGTAGTTGTTACTAGTAGACGCAGAAGTAATGCATGTATTACCCTCAATAGCGATGACAGAGAGTATATATTATACACATGATCTATGTATTGACAGTCACTGAGTGTCACTGACAACACACACAGACACACACAACACAGACACACACACACACACACACAGGCACACACACATATCCGTTAACAGTGTGAGACGGAGTTCGAAGCAAAGGTGAGGCAACATTCGAAACAAGTGAAGGTGTGATGTGCATAAAGGAGTATACCCCTTTCACCGTGCACAGTGAGAACGACAACACCTCTCCCACTGTGACAGTGTTGACTGAACTGACTGCGACTGGAGTCACCTGCACCCGGCGTGTGAGCCGTCAATACACCATTCACGACCAGTGCATTGTACCTCAGCCTGACGGAGTAGTCTCCCTCGGATCGTCCACGGAGAGCACTTTTACACCCCCACACTTTCACAGTGTTGACTGAACGAACAGTGAAAGACGTAACCCGCTCCCGGTATGTGTGTTGTCAACTAATGATTGACAATACCACGGCAGTCAGTTATATCAACAACATGGGTGGCAAGAAACCACAACTTGACATGCTCGCAAGAGACACTTGGCTATGGGGTCTGCAGCGAGACTTGTGGTTAAGTGCTTGCCATGTTCCGGGTAAAGACAATGTGATTGCGGATCGAGAATCTAGAATAATGAAAGACAATACTCAGTGGTACATCGTTGATGAAGTGTTCAGTGAAATATGTAGGGTATTTGGAAAACCTGACATAGATTTGTTTGCCTCAAGACTTAATACTAGACTTGAGAAATATGCTTCTTGGAAGCCAGACCCAGATGCATGTGCCATTGACTCTCTTACGTTTGCATGGAATATTTACTTCTACGCTTTCCCGCCTTTCAGCATCCTGAATGCAGTGATAAAGAAAGTGGAAGAAGACCAAGCCAGAGGACTACTAGTGGCCCCAGTGTGGCCCACACAACCATGGTTCTCCAGACTCCTCAGACTCCTCATCCATCCACCAGTCATACTACCACCAGTCTCTAAGATCCTACGCCTTCCACACAACAAGGAGGCGAGACACTTGAAACTTGCAGTGTTTCCCTTATCAGGCAATCTCTTACACGGAGAGGAGTTTCGGACAGAGCTGCCAGTATTATCCTCCAATCCTGGCGCAAATCCACTAGAGACCAGTACTCCGCATACATCAAGAGATGGGTTGCGTTTTGAAATCAAAGGGAAATCGATACGCTGTGTCCATCTGTGACCGAGGTGTTAGATTTTCTGACGGAACTCTATGAGTTACACAACCTTGGTTACAGTGCACTTAACACAGCCAGATCCGCTCTGTCCTGTGTTATATCAGCAGATAACGTCACCATTGGATCTCATCCTCTCATTAACCGCTTCATGAAGGGAGTTTTTCAGACTCGCCCCTCACTGCCCAGAAACTCAGTGACGTGGGATACCAATGTTGTTCTAAGTTATCTAAAAACATTGATGCCTTTGAAGGAACTGTCGTAGAAAGATTTGACACTTAAAACTGTGACTTTGATTGCGTTATTGTCAGGGCAGAGACTGCAAACTGTTCATCTATTAGATGTTAGAGCTATTAGCTTGTTCAGTAGTTGTTGTAAGTTCAGAGTTGGTAGCCTGATCAAACAGTCGAGACATGGGTCGCACCAGGCGGAGATCACTCTGCCGGCATACACGCCGAACAGTAGTCTGTGTATCGTTAGGGTATTACAGGAATACCTTGTCAGAACAGCTCCCATGCGGAACGGTGAGAATCAGCTTTTCATTAGCTCCACACAGCCGCATAAGGCTGTAAGTAAAGATACCGTGTCACGCTGGATCAAGCAGGTGCTTCAGTTGAGTGGCATAGACATGAATACGTTCACGCCACACAGTACAAGAATGGCGTCGACTAGTGCCGCATTACGACATTCTGTGCCGCTTCAGACTATACTGAAAACGGCAGGGTGGAGTAGTTCTGCGACTTTCTCCAAGTTCTACAACAAACCAGTGATTGACAATACATTCGCATTGGCCATCCTCGACAACAGCTGAACTATTAAACATATAATCATGGAGACTCGTCACATTCCAAGGACTTGGAAGTAGAAGTACATATACTTGCAAGTGGTTGTTTGAGATTGCCAATTTGGACGTTTCATTTGTTTATATTTGCATATAATAATTAAACTAGCTGTCAGCTTATATTCAGCATTTGTTCTTTGTTTGAAACACCTGTGCTTTAAACATCTCACGTGATCACGATCTACGTCGTGATTGGTTGAAATATAATCGTAGATTAAACGAGACTTACCTGTAAGTTGAAGGTTGATATAGATTATATGAAATAATCACAAGTAGGAGGGATCACGTGCCCTCCCGAACTTATACAGTTACCCACCCTGCTATGTACAGGGTTTCAAACGCTTTAAAGTCTGACCCCTGGTTCGCTCTCGCTATCTCACGTGATCCCGAATAAAGTTGTAGTTGTAGCTGTTACTAGTAGACGCCTAAGCAATGTTTGTAATACCCCCAATGACAATGACATAGAGTATATATATAACATGGGATACATTACCACAAAAGACAATAAATAGATCTTAATTGTGCACCCCCCTTTTAAAAAAAGCTGTATGCGCACATGTATAATGTCCTCGTGTCTGGAGTCGTCACACACACACACACACACACACACACACACACACACATACACATGTATGCGTTAACGGTGGGAGACGGAGATAGAAGCAAAGCTAAGGCAACATTCGAAACAAGGGAAGGTGTGATGTGCATAAAGGAGTAGTCTCCCTTTCACCGTGCACAGTGAGCACGACAACACCTCTCCCACTGTGACAGTGTTGACTGAACTGACTGCGACTGGAGTCACCTGCACCCGGCGTGTGAGCCGTCAACACACCATTCACGACCAGTGCATTGTACCTCAGCCTGACGGAGTAGTCTCCCTTGGATCGTCCCCGGAAAGTACTATTACATCTCCTACACTGTGACAGTGTTGTTATGCTTGAACTGACTGTGTACCCTGTATCCAGCATGTCGGCTGTCAATGCCACCTGACGGAGTAGTCTCCCTTGGATCGTCATAAGTGAGCACTCTTACACCTCCCATGTGCACCTCGCATGTGTGTGACGTGATTCGGGCATGTGTATGACGTTATTCATGCATGTGTATGACGTGATTCATGCACGTGTGTGACGTGATTCATGCATGTGTGTGACGTGATCCATGCATGTGTGTAACGTGGTGATTCATGCATGTGTGACGTGATCCATCTATTTGTGTGATGTGATTCATGCATGTTTGACGTGATCAATCTATATGTGTGACGTGATCCATGCATGTGTGACGTGATCCATCTATATGTGTGATGTGATTCATGCATGTGTGACGTGATCCATCTATATGTGTGATGTGATTCATGCATGTGTGACGTGATCCATCTATATGTGTGACGTGATCCATGCATGTGTGACGTGATCCATCTATATGTGTGATGTGATTCATGCATGTGTGACGTGATCCATCTATATGTGTGACGTGATCCATCTATATGTGTGACGTGATCCATCTATATGTGTGACGTGATCCATCTATATGTGTGACGTGATCCATCTATATGTGTGATGTGATCCATCTATATGTGTGACGTGATCCATCTATATGTGTGACGTGATCCATGCATGTGTGACGTGATCCATCTATATGTGTGATGTGATCCATCTATATGTGTGACGTGATCCATCTATATGTGTGACGTGATCCATCTATATGTGTGACGTGATCCATCTATATGTGTGACGTGATCCATCTATATGTGTGACGTGATCCATCTATATGTGTGATGTGATCCATCTATATGTGTGACGTGATCCATCTATATGTGTGACGTGATCCATCTATATATGTGATGTGATCCATGCATGTGTGACGTGATCCATCTATATGTGTGATGTGATCCATCTATATGTGTGACGTGATCCATCTATATGTGTGACGTGATCCATCTATATGTGTGACGTGATTCATGCATGTGTGACGTGATCCATCTATATGTGTGACGTGATCCATCTATATGTGTGCCGTGATCCATCTATATGTGTGACGTGATCCATCTATATGTGTGATGTGATCCATGCATGTGTGACGTGATCCATCTATATGTGTGATGTGATTCATGCATGTGTGACGTGATCCATCTATATGTGTGACGTGATCCATGCATGTGTGATGTGATCAATCTATATGTGTGATGTGATTCATGCATGTTTGACGTGATCCATGCATGTGTGTAACGTGGTGATCCATGCATGTGTGACGTGATCCATCTATATGTGTGATGTGATCCATGCATGTGTGACGTGATCCATCTATATGTGTGACGTGATCCATGCATGTTTGACGTGATCAATCTATATGTGTGACGTGATCCATGCATGTGTGACGTGATCCATCTATATGTGTGATGTGATTCATGCATGTTTGACGTGATCAATCTATATGGGTGACGTGATCCATGCATGTGTGACGTGATCCATCTATATGTGTGACGTGATCCATGCATGTGTGACGTGATCCATCTATATGTGTGATGTGATTCATGCATGTGTGACGTGATCCATCTATATGTGTGACGTGATTCATGCATGTGTGACGTGATCCATCTATATGTGTGATGTGATTCATGCATGTTTGACGTGATCAATCTATATGTGTGACGGGATCCATGCATGTGTGACGTGATCCATCTATATGTGTGACGTGATTCATGCATGTGTGACGTGATCCATCTATATGTGTGATGTGATTCATGCATGTTTGACGTGATCAATATATATGTGTGACGTGATCCATGCATGTGTGACGTGATCCATCTATATGTGTGATGTGATTCATGCATGTTTGACGTGATCCATCTTTATGTGTGATGTGATTCATGCATGTTTGACGTGATCCATCTATATGTGTGATGTGATTCATGCATGTGTGACGTGATCCATCTATATGTGTGATGTGATTCATGCATGTTTGACGTGATCCATCTATATGTGTGATGTGATTCATGCATGTTTGACGTGATCAATGTATATGTGTGACGTTATCCATGCATGTGTGACGTGATCCATCTATATGTGTGACGTGATTCATGCATGTTTGACGTGATCCATCTATATGTGTGACGTGATCCATCTATATGTGTGACGTGATCAATCTATATGTGTGACGTGATCCATGCATGTGTGACGTGATCCATCTATATGTGTGACGTGATCCATGCATGTGTGACGTGATCCATCTATATGTGTGATGTGATCCATGCATGTGTGACGTGATCCATCTATATGTGTGACGTGATTCATGCATGTGTGACGTGATCCATCTATATGTGTGACGTGATCCATCTATATGTGTGACGTGATCCATCTATATGTGTGACGTGATCAATCTATATGTGTGATGTGATCCATGCATGTGTGACGTGATCCATCTATATGTGTGACGTGATTCATGCATGTGTGACGTGATCCATCTATATGTGTGGTGTGATCCATGCATGTGTGACGTGATCCATCTATATGTGTGATGTGATCCATCTATATGTGTGACGTGATCCATGCATGAGTGACGTGATCCATCTATATGTGTGATGTGATCCATGCATGTTTGACGTGATCCATCTATATGTGTGATGTGATCCATCTATATGTGTGACGTGGTCCATGCATGTGTGTCGTGATCCATCTATATGTGTGATGTGATTCATCTATATGTGTGACGTGATCCATCTATATGTGTGACGTGATCCATCTATATGTGTGACGTGATCCATCTATATGTGTGACGTGATCCATGCATGTGTGACGTGATCCATATATATGTGTGATGTGATTCATGTATGTTGTGTGATGCTGTGATTAATTCATATGTGTAATGTGATGATTCATTCATGTGTATGACGTGATGATCCATGGTTGTTTGTAACCTTATGTCATGTGTATATGTGTAACGTCACATTTACTACATCTGATATATATAAAATGAACAATGATGACGTATGTAAGTTACGAATGATATCAACTTTCAGCCATGTGTTGTGATGAAGACCTAGGAATGAATCATTCAGTATTTTGTTACATTTATGCTGACGACCATTCGTACACCATACACTTTTCACACATTAAGGTAATATTCATTTCCTGTTTGAACTGTCGCTGCGTAGAGTTTTCACGAGATCGCTGGGAAACATTGTTAGTCAGTTCTGCAGCAGTAATTACAAAAGGAAATCAACTCTGAACCTACAGTGTAATTGCGAGACGACCGACAGCGTTTCTGCACACCAAATCAACCCAGCCAGCATAAACCCTACAACTCGGCGTTGTGTCCGACACCTTCTCTAGCTAGCACACCCCTTAAACAGCCAGAACAAACCGATATCTGCTTGGGTATCAGACACGCGCTCCTTCTCTGCATTTCATAAAGAGTAATTGTGAGTTGAATATCTCTTTCATGGATTAAGAGTGTGGTTTCCTGTAAAGAAGAGTCTTGCTATCTCAACAACGCATGCATTAAAACCCTACACAATATAAACAGGTTGAGGTGACAATTCCATTGTACAGTTTTGTAGCATGGTCACATTGCCAAACGCAAGTCCCAGTTCGTTATCCTGAGAAGAGGAAATCAGTTTTGGAGAATGCCTAATGCACGAGTGATGTATATTTAAAGAGTAGGCAAATGCTCAATGTTTGTCAAATCCTACCATACAGACAACTATCACAACAGCTCAACTGTCATTTACAAATCTCGTTTGTGTTTCAAAACTATGGAATAAATAATGGATTTAACTTTGAAGGACAATTTAGTAGTCATTGTAATGTGGTCGAGCCACATTCTGGTGTTTATCAACTTCAGCAGAATACCCAACATCTGCATTTACATGTAGGACAAGAAACACAAAAGACTGCAGATTTTTGCCTATTGCTGCATGGTTCAGTTTGTACTACCACCTGAGCTGACAGATCAATGCTAAGCATTTGTCCCGATTTCTATGTTGAAACAGTTTCAATGCAGAAAACAAGACGAGAGTCTCTCTGTTGCATGACATATTGGTGTATGTTTATTTCTTTGAAGTTCAACGTCGCTCTCAGAAATATTCCAGCTATGTGACGGCGGTCTGTAAATAATCGAATCTGGACCAGACAATCCAGTGATTGACATCATGACCATCAACCAGGTCAGCGAGCCAGCGAGCCCGATACCGTTAGTCGCCTCTTACGCAAAGCATAGTCGCCCCTTACGGCAAGCATGGGTTGCTAAAGATCTATTTTCTATCCGGATCTTCATGGGTCACATATTGATGTGAACAACGATCATACGAGCTTAACTGGGACACTCATAAAATGTGTCGAAGTGAACCTTCAAAGACCTCGGTGATAGATCAGATTACAAAATTAAAGACTTATGAACATCAAACGTCAGTCCATCTTTAAAACGACCATTAAATCATCATTAATTATGTCACAGAAATGTCGTTAATTCAGACTTCCGAACAAATATGCAGAAAGCAGTATGTATTAGCAACTACTTGGTATGCATACTACAATAAATATACCAAGCATGTAGGCCATGTACAAGTATCTAGCAGTCAACATTTGAAAGGCAGATTGTCCTGGTAATATAAACTGGCGACTAACACTCCATTATGAATGCTACTTTATACTTGACAATGTCAATGCACATTACCATATGGCGACTATCCACATTATATGACGGCATTGATACAAACTCAGCCAATCCACAGTGGGGTCACATTTCAGTTAAATGTTCGAACCTTGTTGTTAAAAGAACTTTGTATAACTGACGTGTTAAATAATGCCACACACAATGTTAACCGAGAAGGAAATCTTCCCAAACCACGCAATAGCACCATCAACTTTTGAATGGACACTAAAACCTGAACCGATCCATTCAATTTGTACTGGAATCCAAAGCTCCACAAAGTGCCCCGCTATGGGAGAGAGAGATATTGCGTGATCCAGCTTCGTACTATATAATGCAGAGCTCTATTGGACACTAGTTCAGTGTTCCTTACTATCTGTCATGACTTTTACCAGGATAACGTGTATTACATTCCTACATCAACTATTGAAGAGGTATTACTCACTTCATGTGCGGATGGAAATATTCATCCATACTTATACAGGGAGATATTATCACTCAATGCTTACAAGAAGAGGCTAGTTTGCTCGGTTTTCTTCTAGTTGTTTTGACAAGTAATTGTGATACAATGGTACCTGTAGTCTTAGGGACTAATGTGTTATAGATAGAGGTAAGGACTACATCGGACCAACCTTCTTGCAAAGTTCCATTGTGTGTTACTGCTTAGCAGCACTTTAGAGAAGTGATAGGGTGCTCGTGAAAATCTTTGCACATGATGGTAAACACAAGTTTGTAGAAAAATGAGAGCAGGAAATTAATGCTGTCATTGGTTGGTTGGTTGTTTTCTTGTTTAACGCCGCACTAAGCAATATTCGAGCTATATGACGGCGGTCTGTAAATAATCGAGTCTGGACCAGACAATCCAGTGATTGACATCATGAGCATCGATCCACGCATCAACCATGTCAGCGAGCCAGACCACCCGATCCCATTAGATGCCTCTTACGACAAGCATATAGTCGCCTATTACGGCAAGCATGGGTTTATGGTGACCAGTCCTACTCCAGAATCCAAGTTTTGGTGGTTTCACAAGAGTCGGGTGAAGATAGGACAAGACCTATCCACGGCAAACGCATGTATGGTATGTACCATTTCGGGAAGATACTCAACCCTGTGCATTGTGCACAAAGGGACTAGTTAGAGAAGTCTGAGCATGATTTGACAGATGTTGAATCCACCTGTCCGGAGGTTGACCTCATTCGTACTGAGTACAGACTCGGTTGCTTCTGGATTACCTTTCGTGTCTGGTGGAGTTGCAACTGAGATGTAATTCATGGAAGAAGTTCACGCAAATGGTGACGATCATATTGCAGGTCTCTGATACCGAGAAAGAAGGAAAAGCAGAGATTGAATCTCAGATGAAACTTCTCCGACTGCAAAAACGCAGTCTGCTTGACATGCAGTGAGTGAGTGAGTGAGTGAGTATGGTTTTACGCCGCTTTTAGCAATATTCCAGCAATATCACGGCGGGGGACACCAGAAATGGGCTTCACACATTGTACCCATGTCGGGAATCGAACCCGGGTCTTCGGCGTGACGAGCGAACGCTTTAACCACTAGGCTACCCGACCGCCCCTGACATGCAGTGATAGAAACTGAAGCACAGATACTGAAGAAACGGTACTGGCACCAGGAGGGCGGACGCACAAGGATAAACATTACCTCGTCGATCTACCAGGGACAGACCTGATTGGATGACAAGTGGACAACGTGTTGCAGGCGATTTGTATTCCTGAGCGGATGGAAAAAGCGAAACTTTTGGAATCATTAGCGTCCAGAGGTGTGTACACAAGTCATTCACTTACAAATCGCCGATGCGCTTCTTACAGTAACTTCTGAAGCCTTAAGTATGTAGCTAACTGTTTGCTATTTTTTAGCACAGATGTTGTACATAACTATGACATCATTTGCGAACAGAAGGGGTTGTGGAGAAGTGACGTTTTTACGTTGTAATATAGTTTAGATAAATTCAATTCAAAGTTCTTAAAACAGCACTTCTGCCGTGAACAGTTGTGTGGGCAACAGTTTTATTCATCTGTTCTGTGTTTACCCCCCGTTAATGAATATGCATGTCATGTGCATTTCATGTTAGTGGGAATCGGGTAGTTATAATATTAAAGGTTGTGATAAGCTAATTGGGTTATCTGCTTCCATGAGATTGTGCCTCGTGGTTTCTATAGCCTTCCATTTCCTTTTGAGAGCTCACGAGTCGGGAAAGTGATCACCAGGATAGTTTATATAATGTTTGGGAAAAAAGTCTCATTAAAAGGTTATTATGACATGGTATGGTTGATATTGTATATTGACTTAAGTCCTAGCCTTAAGATTATTTATAAACTTGTCAATATTATTTGTATCAAATGATTCAGATTGTAAAGTTTATAGGCCTTATATAGACCTAATTGGCCGAAATGTGTTCGAAGTGTTACCTCATTTTATGTCGTAGCTGACTTTGTATTTTGTAACGTAACCTCTATTATTTCGCCACGCAACCTCTAAACAAACGTGACGTTTCATGGAATAGAGTTGTTTCCTTCCTTTGTACAATCATTGGAATATACCTGAGCTTACAGTCCGAGTATTGTGACCAGAGAAGTGCGTGGCAGTGGATCTGTTCCAAACCCAGGTAAAATTTCCAATAATAAAATAATAAATTATTAAATAAAATACACAAGAAGAATCTCAGCAAACACAGGTGTATTCACACATAGACATTTGACAATTCACGCCAAGCACGTGGCAGGGACAAAATGTCCTCTCTTCACAGAGAGCACGTGCGTCCATTTATGCAATTGACATAATAAATACGACACATGGACATTCGACAATTCACGCCGACCACATGTAAAAGAAAACAAATGGCCGCTCTTTACAGAGAACAGGTAGTACCCGTTTATACAAATCATGCCATAAATGCGACACAACAGCTAATTCTTCTTACCGGTGGCAGTGTATACAGGCACACTCAGAATGAGCCACGCACATAGTCAACAACAATACATTCTACCTCTGCCCTACCCAAACAAAATGAGAAAAGTGGTAACTGACTGACACCATAATTCCTATACAGGTGGCCCGATGTTTTTTTTCTTATTCTTAGAAATGTGGAAAGTGTTTTGCCGCTAATATTTTGACGACATAGTTTCTGAATGACATGTCATAAAAGGTTATTACGCTTGTCGTGTTGTGGGATTGTAACTATCCTGTAGTGACCCATGCTTGACTTCTTTAACTGTGTTCAGTTGTGTAAAATCACTTCATGATTCAGACGCGCTTTCAATCCGAACACTGCTGGGACGTTTAACTGCGAGATAAATGATTTCACATATGAATAAATTGCCGGTGGTTGCATGGCATTTGATTCGCTATCCAAGCAATTTCGATAAACCCAAAATCAATCAGGCCACGTCCATTAGCGAACTACTGTTTCTGGAGCGACTGATAAAAACGTAGTCGGGCCATGTGTTTACTTTCTTTCGTTGAACGATGTGGCTGAATGTGTTTCGTTGTCACTATTGTTTTGTCCTACCCTGGGGATGCTGCTACTTCTCTGTCAATGTGGACTGTCCTACCATTGTGGTGGTTTTGCTACTCTGTCAATCTACTGCAGACTGTCCTACCATGGAAGCCTGTCTGTCTAGCATCTTGACGTCATCAACTACTTTGTGACGATGTCCGTGACTGTCTTTTGGTTCTTGCAGTAAATCCTCCCCCCGTTACCTGTGTCATAGCGACTGATTTAGGACTACCATTGTCAGTAGTATAGTATCAGTAGGCAGGAGCTCCTTTTGGTGGAGGGAAAAGTGGAGGGAGCCTGAAAGGGTCCCCCAGCCTATCGGAGCGAGCGCAAGGGACAGCGCGTCACAGGTGTGGGGGAATGAAAGGTGTGTGTGTTTATAAGGCAGAAAATAATTCGTAAGTGAACAAAAGTAAAGGGTATTCTATAGAGCTATGTGTATGGCGTGTTGCCCTGAATAGACAAGCAGCCCAGTTTGAATTGAGCGCGCTTGACAACTCACGTGAGCACGTCGTTTCAAATTGTTTATTGGTCATAATGGTTTCGTTAATTTCAGGCGTTAGTAGAAATTACAATTAGTATACAACTCACGTAGTCGTTTCAAATTGACCGCGCTCGCGAGAGCGTGCAACCTGATTTGATGAATGCAGGGTGTGTGTTGAAAGTACCACCATACCACAATAGAGACGAGTTGTGTCAACACGATATACGCTGGGTAATGTAGGTAGGGAAAAAAATATGTACGTCTAGCTGGATCAAATTCATCTTATACGGTCTACACGTTGTACACCATGAACGTTAGACAACCTGTATGGAAAAAAAAATATAGACAAAATAGATAAGAGTACGCAATCAGCAAGCTAGCGGTGTAGTTTACGTTTAGCGCGCAACAACGAGGTAGTCACATCACCCTGCATTGACTACCACGACACGCAACGTGACTATGAGCGTGGTTAGCAGTTCATACTTATAAACACATCGTAAATGACAGATTTCTGATGAATGAACTCGCCCGCACACATGTCTATACGGTTATGTTCGCCCGAACTGTAAACAGTGACACATTGGATAACAGGAAGTGTGTGTGGAGTGCACTCGTCCTTGTAAGGATAAAATACGCGTTTAAACTCACCATTTAAATGATGACATTACTTTTCAGATGTATTAGTATCAGTGAGTGAGTGAATTTAGGGTTTTACGCCACACTCGGCATTATTCCAGCTCTAGGACGGTGGTCTGTCAATAAACGAGCTTGGACCAGACAATCCAGTGATCAACAGCATGAGCAGCGATCTGTGCAACTAGGAACCGATGGCACGTGTCATCCGAGTCGGCGAGACTGACCAACCAATCCCCGTCAGTCTCCGATAAGCATGGGTTACTGAAGGTCGATTCTATAACCCGGACCTTCACGGGTGTAGTATGACGAAGACTATATACTAATATGATCGCTTTTTTAACATACTCACACATGAAGAAAGCATCAGAGATTAGACTTGACCCTAGAAATATTTAGGAAGACTACGTTTAGAAAATCACAACAGAGAAAGAAACCACAAGCAGCCAAGAAGTCGACGCTGAAGACAAAGAAGAGACAGGTTATACCTAAAATGAAAACGATGACAATTAAACAGAAATCGAAAGACAACACCCCAACCCGTTAAAATACAACATGTGTCGGAGGTGAAGGCTGTGGTGGAACGGGCACTTGCTGCCTTGAAGCGTCAACAGAGTCAAGGGTATAAAAGAAAGCTTCATACCCTCTAATCGCACACCGTACTGGATCACCATGGGAGTTGCCACCTGTCCGGACTGTGAAAAAATGTTTTCAAGGAGAGAAGTTACGACACAGAAGAAATAAACATAGCATACCGCCACCGTTACAAGCCCACCCGCCGCCGCAAGTCCACTCGCCATTACAAGCCCACCCACTAACGCCGCCGCCGCAAGCCCATCCGCTACCGCCGCCGCCGCCGCAAATCCACCCGCCATTACAAGCCCACCCGCTAACGCCGCCGCCGCCGCAAGTCCACCCACCGCGGCCGCTGCGTCAAGCCAACCCGCCGTTACAAGCACATCCGCCGCCGCCGCCGCCATCGCAAGCCCACTCGTGGCTGCCTCATTTACCATGTATATCTGATCTTTGAGAACAATTCAAGTTCCTGATTCCCCTAAATGCGCTCGTTGTGGGACCCGGCATGGCCATGATCCAACCCCAACCTACCCGAATCGTTTGGTGTTATACTCAATGGCAGCCATTATATCAGGACCTCTGTGAGCAGCTGCCATTGAGTATAACACCAAACGATGCGGGTAGGTTGGGGTTGGATCATGGCCATGCCGGGTCCCACAACGAGCGCATTTAAGGGAATCAGGAACTTGAATTGTTCTCGAAGATCAGATATACATGGTAAATGAGGCAGCCACGAGTGGACTTGCGATGGCGGCGGCGGCGGCGGATGTGCCTGTAACAGCCGGTTGGCTTGACGCAGCGGCGGCGGTGGGTGGACTTGCGGCGGCGGTAACGTTAGCGGGTGGGCTTGTAATGGCGAGTGGACTTGCGGCGGCGGGTGGGCTTGTAACGTTGGCGGTATGCTATGTTTATTTCTTCTGTGTCGTAACATGACATCTCTCCTTGCAAACATTTTTTCACAGTCCGGACAGGTGGAAATTCCCATGGTGATCCAATAATGTGTGCGATTAGAGGGTATGAAGCTTTCTTTTATACCCTTGACTCTGTTGATGCTTCAAGGCAGCAAGTGCCCGTTCCACCACAGCCTTCACCTCCGACACATGTTGTATTTTCATGGGTTGGGGTGTTGTCTTTCGATTCCTGTTTAATTGTCATCGTTTTCATTTTAGGTGTTACCTGTCTCTTCTTTGTCTTCAGCGTCGACTTCTTGGCTGCTTGTGGTTTCTTTCTCTGTTGTGATTTTCTCAACGTAGTCTTCCTAAATATATCTCTAGGGTCAAGTCTAATCTCTGATGCTTTCTTCATGTGTGAGTATGTTAAAAAAGCGATTATATTAGTATATAGTCTTTGTCATACTACACCCGTGAAGGTCCAGGTTATAGAATCGATCTTCAGTAACCCATGCTTATCGGAGACTGACGGGGATTGGTTGGTCAGTCTCGCCGACTCGGATGACACGAGCCATCGGTTCCTAGTTGCACAGATCGCTGCTCATGCTGTTGATCACTGGATTGTCTGGTCCAAGCTCGTTTATTGACAAACCACCGTCCTAGAGCTGGAATAATGCCAAGTGTGGCGTAAAACTAAATTCACTCACTCACTGATACCAATACATCTGAAAAGTAATGTCATCATTTAAATGGTGAGTTTAAACGCGTATTTTATCCTTACAAGGACGAGTGCACTCCACACACCCTTCCTGTTATCCAATGTGTCACTGTTTACAGTTCGGGCGAACATAACCGTATAGACATGTGTGCAGGCGAGTTCATTCATCAGAAATCTGTCATTTACGATGTGTTTATAGATATGAACTGCTAACCACGCTCAAAGTCACGTTGCGTGTCGTGGTAGTCAATGCATGGTGACGTGACTACCTCGTTGTTGTGCGCTAAACGTAAACTACACCGCTAGCTTGCTGATTGCGTAGTCTTATCTATTTTGTCTATGTTTTTTTTTCCATACAGGTTGTCTAACGTTCATGGTGTACAACGTGTAGACCGTATAAGATGAATTTGATCCAGCTAGACGTACATATTTTTTTCCCTACCTACATTACCCGGCGTATATCGTGTTGACACAACTCGTCTCTATTGTGGTATGGTGGTACTTTCAACACACACCCTGCATTCATCAAATCAGGTCGCACGCTCTCGCGAGCGCGGTCAATTTGAAACGACTACGTGAGTTGTACACTAATTGTAATTTCTACTAACGCCTGAAATTAACGAAACCATTATGACCAATAAACAATTTGAAACGATGTGCTCACGTGAGTTGTCAAGCGCTCTCAATTCAAATGGGGCTGCTTGTCTATTCAGGGCAACAAGCCATACACATAGCTCTAATGAATACCCTTTACTTTTGTTTACTTACAAATTATTTTCTGCCTTATAAACACACACACCTTTCATTCCCCCACACCTGTGACGCGCTGTCTCTTGCGCTCGCTCCGATAGGCTGGGGGACCCTTTCAGGCTCCCTCCACTTTTCCATCCATCAAAAGGAGCTCCTGCCTACTGATACTATACTACTATTGCCTGAAGTACATTTTACTCCAAAGGCAAATTACCCTGTAGCCATGTCTCCATAACTTAATTCTCATTAAGTTTTAGGCGCTAATCCCCGTTGTTAATCCTCACCAACATTTCATTGTATATTGACTGACAGCCAACCTGGACTACTTTATCACTTCCTGACTGACTGACTGATATAGGACATTTAACGTGCGCTTTCCGACTGTAGCGTATTTCGCACACGGGCCTGGCCGGACCATTTAGTGTATTCCGAAAAGGGTGAAAGTGGTGTGTGCAACCCAAGAGGGGGCTTTTAGGGGTTGCTTATATAGAATTTGTAGAATTGTTAAATTTGGAATAAATGCTGAGGAGAGAACTAAGGGAGCTGGGTGAGGTGGGTGTTTGTATGTTTATTGGATTTTAGATTGGTAGATTAACGAGTTTTTAGATGCGCTTAATTAGATCTGTTTTGATTAGGAATACGCCTAGGGCCTTGTAGTTTTCTAGTTTATTTTAAGGGTTTAGTATTTCCTCTGGAGTAGGAACCTTATTTAGATTGAGGGTGGTTTGTAGTGTGGTTCTGTGTATTTGGTAGTGGGTGCAGTGGATGAGTGCGTGTTCTGTGGTTTCGGGTTGTTTGCAGTGGGGGCAGTTGCCTGTGGTGTGTCTTTTAAGTTTTTTTGGGTGGTTATTTAGGTTCGTGTGTCCTGTTTGGAGTTTTGTAATTAATCTGTCAATTTTACAATCACTTCCTGTTAATAACTGTTATTGATACTATGACATTTATTGCCTTAATTGTTCATCCCCCCACCCCAGAAGTCCCATGTCCAGAGCAAAGTCATTGTCTTTCCATTCTTGTTCATTACTATAAATGTGCTACCATTACACTGTTGCTACGGTGTTAGTCAGGCTTGGTATTCCGAGTGCTGGTGTAGGGACGACCTCCCGGCAGGATGTGCCGCTCGTTGGAAAAACGCCCAAAGTTGACACTGATTTAACATCAGAAGTCACTAAAAACGAAAACCCAACCCTACTACGATCAGTAGCTATCACTAAAATTCAAACTACCTGGGACAGCTGGGCCAATATATAACTGATAGATCCAAGAATCCTATCAACAACAGTGCTGGTTACAAGATCCATATCCACAGCTCCAAACCCCAAGCACTTTCAGTTCGCTTGCCTGATGGTCAGTCTGGCATGCGTTCAATAGGCTGAGGCGCTTTCTGAATGCTTACTGGGCGCTCTCCGCTGGCGCTCGGGTGTAATCGAATGATCTGGCAACTGCCGCCGGCAGAGGGCGCGGTTATCAAAATGGCGTTGCAGACTGATTTTAGCAATATTGTTGACCATTGTGTATGTGAAGTATTATTGTTTAGAATAAAGATACGATAAACTTTCCGTTAGTTAGACGGTAACCGATCAGACAACAAAACTCTATTTCATGGCATTATCGTGATATACATCGACCCAACTCATGTAATCCTACCGACTTAATTAACATTTGAAAATCAAAATATAGACTAGATTGTCAGTGACACTTGACACTGAATGAGATTTCTCAGTTCGCTGTACAATTCACTAATTTGTGGTAGACAGGCTCGTCTTGGATCAGATACCAGCTCGCTATATCCGTTAGTTCGCTGAAGAGAGTTCGTTATGTACGTAAATTTTATATGATAATATATAGGAGATAAATCGTGGATTTTGTTGCATCCGTTTGTTCGCTCTATCCGTGTTCGTTATATCCGTGTCGTACTGTATTTAAGAACGTACTGGGGTAAATAAAATAAAGTCGAATTGGAACGTTAATTGAATAAAGACTTCTGGTTCTGCATTGAAGTTATCGAAGATGTTGATTTAAGAACCCAAATAGAATCTTATTTCTTTAAACTGCATTCCAGGTATTTTAATTACCAGTTATTTGGGTAAAACATTATGGTTTGATGTTTATATTCATATATATTTAATTTCAATATATTCTGGACAGTAAATGAAGGGGAATAAATTAAATACATCGGGTAAGACATGTCACTATATTGCCAAAACGGCAAGAACAAAGTCTCATAAATCACAAAAAAAAAAATTAATTACCTATAGGGTTAGAAAAAAATCGAGTTACTAAAAATCGCATGTGCACTGGTGCAATATCGTTCACGCGTACTAGTATTTGTTATTACTTGCGCGTGAAGAGATCACCCGTTTAATAAACATACAGCTGTATTACACATTGTGTAATACCAAAACGTGTGCTTATGTACTCTCGGAACACGTTTCATGAGCAAATATTGAAAGCTCTCAACATCCCTTGGCTTATTCAACGACATTGCGTGTAGAGTTGAGTTGAGAGGAGCTTATGCACAGTCGATGACCCCAGCAACCTTGTTGCTAGGCTGACGTCACACTGCATTGTTTCGCTGATGGATCTTGCAAATCAGGCTGAAACCATTGTTTACGTGTTACTAGAATGTCAAGACCATGCCCCAGCCCGAGCTAGGTTAAAACAAGAATTGCAGTTAGATCCGCTATCTGTCATAGATCTCCTAAAGCCAAGAGATGCAATAGCGAAGACCAAACTAACTCTATTTCTGAGAGATGGACAGCTACTCAAACGTATATAAACAGAGCAGCCAAGGATAGAAATGAAATCATATCAATATATGAAAATAGAAATAATATCAATGCAAAAACAGAAATTATGTGAACACCAAACTCAGAATAGATAAGTGTACCCTACTCACACACAGGAGTCCCAAAGAGAGACAGGTCAGCCGAAATTGCCTAGGCAGAAGGCGACCTCCTAAACACTTAATGCAACAACAACACACACGCACGCACTCACACACATTGAATCTCACCTACAAGCGGAACTGCGGGGATAATCTAAATGCATGATGTAGTAGTGATGTTGCTTTTGTAACTTCTGACTACATAAGGCTGACCTCGAAATATGTTCTGCTTAGTGAACATTTAACTACATAATGTCTTTAACGGTGGTGTTCTTACCTGGTTACGTGTTAAACCATCTTTAAAGTATATCACACAACTAGTTTCACTTATCTTTCTTGTTACAGTGTCTTGTGAAAGGATCAGGTGCTTACCTGGTACCGCCATCATGGTCATCGGATCTCAGATATGAAGGAAACTCTACTCACTCACGTAATCAAATTACATTGCTACCATTCCACTGAATTACGCCACCACTCAAAACTGTATCTGTTTGATGCGATTCAACATGGTGAGTCTTTGAGATTGGGTTAATTTATCTCACCATGCCCGAAAAACTAGGATGTACCATTTAGGCCGTCTTTTCTGCAGTAACATATGCATTTGAAATATCTAGATGTGTGGCATTTGGAGCTTAGAATAAACATTCTCTATTAAAGTCTCTGTTTCTTTAACTTGCGTAAAGCAATGCTCATGATGTCATTCACTGGATTTTCTAATCTCGATTGTGTACAAACAGTCGTCGTAGAGCTGGAATATTGCTATTAATTAAATAGCTAATTAATGTAACCAACTGTTTATAGTTCCCAACATGTTTACAGTAGGTGAAATAGTTACTTTTTTTACAAAACAATTCACATCTGTCACAGAATTATTCTATTTATCAAAAACCCTTTCTACGCACTTAGTCCACTCCCGATCGCCTAAGACATTTTCCCCGAAAGAACAGTGACAACAAGCAAGACAAACATCTGTAATGGGGGTAAATGACCAGCAAAAATGTCACAAGAGGACAAAATTCTGCATTCTTCACTTGCTCAATACTGATCAATGATGTAAGTATAGGCATTTGGCTTGTCCCGTTATAGCACGAGTTGGTCACGAATGATCACGTGCCTCCATGGAAAGGTGACAGTGACACGTGGTCTTGTGCACAGCGCACAGGTCACAGATCGATCCAGTGCTCAAATCTTCTCTGATCCATTGACGGAGTAGTACTATTGTGCCGCGACCCCATCTATCTTTTCAAATGCTTTACTATTAGGTCACAGTAGGGACTTCCCTTCATTGTCGTGAGCGTGTGTCCCGGTGGAGCCGTGGTTTACCTGATGCATCCTGTTTCTGTTCACACTCTACACATTGGTGCCAAAGTCAAAACAAGTGGCTTATTCGGATTCTGATCACATAGCCCAACCCATCTTTTCATTTTCTTAATGTCAGATCCACAATTTTGAATCTGCAATCTATTACTATGTGGTTCCAGGACATACAGATCTACAACGTCCACGTAGTTTTCCCACTCACACGCGGAGATAATAATCACCGAAGTGTGGTCCCAGCCGTTTACATTGTATAGCAGATCGTATAGTCAATCTGACTCAATCTAAACATGACATTATACTTCTATTAAGAATAGTCAACTTCTTGCGTTCCCCTTGTAGGTAATATTGGCGTGAGACAAGTGTATAGACGAACCTCTACTTTCACCAACGGTGCCCTTATTGATTTGTGTGAACTGCCAATAATACAACTCTTGGGGAAACAACAACTTGGATTCAGCTCTGTTCCCTTTTAAGTCACCATGCCGTATGACTCATTACAAGACTCGGTTCGGGTCTCCATATCTGTAAAAAGTGTGAAGCTCTTTTCCAGTCTCGAAATGTAAGTACTGGAGATGACTTGAAATAAAAAGACTCACAACACGGGTGTAGGATGATGTTTTAATGAGTGACAACAACATAATCATTCAATATAGGTCCATGAAATAACAATAGTCGCTCACACCTCTTGTTCATACATCGACAAACACTCCAAATGACACAATGCGTAAAATGCAAAGTTATAATCATGACCCTCTTAATAAATATGTAACCAAAAATGACATTTAATTGTGATAACAAATGTACAACTGTATGATATACTGAGAGAGCAATAGTTTCACTGTGTTTGACACACTTACCAATCACACCTTACACAATGCACATGTACAGTTGGCAAACATATCAAGTATTTTCCCCCAAGCGGAGCCTACACAAACCCTGTGCAAGACAGACCAGTTAGGAGATATATTAATGTTAACACGAACATAGATAACTAATAAAAAAACAATAAAAAAGAAGCTAACAAAACACGTTGTTGATACATGTCGGCTATATTTATAAAAACACAAATGTAATAACATAATATAAAACATTAGAACAGTTAACAAATTAGCCAGACTCCCGTTATGCAGGTATTGCCATGGCGCTCAACACTAGGAGACAGTTGAGTCAACTATGTGGTGTCGGATTGTAAACATAAAATGATACAAAAATACATATTACAGCTAGATACCTCGTGAAGACATAGATCAAGTTGGAATGTCAGTGAAACGTACAAGCATTATATGTCAAAGCTCAGATGATATAATGATGCGTACTCCAAATGTGTCGACCGCATACAGTTCGCTTCTTTGAGGAAGTGAGTTAGTATTCATTACGTAGGAGAGCTGCATGGGGAATAGGGACAGGGAGGGTAATTCATGACGCACAATGCACTGTACTTTCATTTAAACGGCCGCGCCCGCGCCCGCGAAGCTACGACGACATTTGGTGTCTTTTTTTCGAGCCTTGTCCACCAACACGAGATTATGATATCGATAACTTGTTGAAGCCTTCCCATAATGTTAAGTTCTGTTGTTTGCATTTGACTTGTAACTGTCGCCGGTTTCCCGGTACTCCATGCGAGGCGACATACTCCAGGATGGTGCGTGGGTGATTCTTGAGAAACTAACGGTTTTTCTCACGCTATTTAAATGTAAATGTTCTTTGTTTTGCAGGCGACCGCCTACGTGGTCTAGTGGATTCATACTTAAAGACGTTAAAGTATGATACTTGAAGATACCGTGCCTGGCGCTCGCCATTAAAGAGATAAACTGTGGTCTGGTCGGCTCGAAGTATACTGTGTCTGAGCTGGATAGCTAGGTTACGTGAATGAGTGAGTGAGTATGATTTTAATTCACTGTTAGCAATATTCTAACAATAGCACAGTGGGGACTCCAGAAAAAAGGTTTCAAACAGTGAAGCCACGAGGGGAATCAAACCCTGTGTCTTCGGCGTGACTAGCGAACGCTTTAACCACTGGGCTACGACGCCGACCTAGTATTCATGTGAAACTGTGGCATGGTATCTCAGTGGCACTAGAAAACCGGCATCATTCGGGACTAGTACAAGTAGACAGACAGACGGACATGTACACGAGTGTCGCAACAATAATCTTGCACGCGACGTTAACGCGGCATTAAGCTTCATTTCACCTCACCTGTTGCTAAATTTTGGCACGTTAGATTTTGAATGATTTGAAAAAAAAGAATCTTCCTCATGATAAAGGTTATCTGCATGACCTCTTTGTGCAGAATGTCAAATAAAAGAGCCCCAGATCTGATATCATGTGTTCAAAAAGACATGGAGGCCAGCGGCCCACAAGACATAGTGTTACATATCCTATATAAATGAAAACATAGTTTTAGCATGTAACAATTAAAAGGGTAAAGGATAACCAATCAAAACAAACAGAAGATTTCATCCCTGTACGACACACGCGTGACCTTTACATTCAGTACATTCTATTTTAAGGCCGCGTGGAGAAAATATTTTCAAGTTTGACTTATTTTAATATCCAGTCAGTCATAATAATTTATTTTCACCTCGACTCTCGAACCGGTTAATATAAAATGCCAATGCAAGATATTAACCAGTCTTGATTATCCACTGAAACAGATACCATTTGGCTTAAAAGGCTAAATAGTTGTGAAAATGATATGGCTGGGCAATCTAAAACCGGTGATGATACCAGGTGTTAGCGAAAAGGGAAAGCATGTCCTGCCCTACCGGTAGAACCCGCCACTCACACAAATAAGTAAGTATTTATTGTCTGACGCTGTACAGCAATACTCCTGCAATGTGATGGCGGCCTGTGATCAAACAAGGGGTCGATGAACGAACAAATCTAGTGAGACAATGGTGCATTTACTGATTTTGTTGAAACGATTAATTGGTTTTGAATTAAGCCTGTTGTGTAAACGTGCAGCGATTCTACAGCACCTTAGTAAAGAAAAACGTTTAAGAAATATAATTTTTGAAAACAGTGTGTGTGGAAGGTGGGGGTTGGGTGGTGTCAGTGTTTATGCCTCGGCCCAAGTACTGCTATCAATTGAGTGTCTCCATGTTCAAGGTCAGATGACACGGATTAAGCCATAAATATAAACAACAGTAATAATGGGTAGTGACATAGGTACACAGCTCGTTCAGGATGCCTAAAAGTCAATGGGAATTAACTGTTGTGATTAAGTGATTCTAGATATATACATGCCATGGCTACAGTGTAATTAGTCTTCAGATAAAACTGTTCATCCATATGATGTCTGTTCGACATCGGTCTCCATTTGATGTTTACGTATTGCAACGATGGAGGCTGTCACACTTTGACTATTACTTGTAAAATCTCTATACTTCCTGTGGCACATTCGGTATGAAGGATGAGGTTTCATGACCACCGCCTTTCACAGTACTTGGTCCTCGCCCTGTTGGGAAGGAGATAACGATGTTATTTATACGCGTTCAATCGTGAAGAACAAGTATCCACTCTTAAAAAAGTAGGGCATCATGAAATATTAATGTTAGTACCAAGTGTTAGAACAAAGATAAGTTATGACGACAAAAATCCTATGCAAGAACATGTATATCTATAAAAACAAATTCTATAGTTTGCACGTGCGTTGTTCTTTTATTCGACTTATCACACAGATATGACTTACTTGATTTCATTCATTGTTTGTTTTAGAACAAGTGATACGGATCTTGCAACAGGAAAAAGGCATGCTGGAAACTGGCAAAATGCAGCTTACAGTGGCCAAGCGTTCAATGTTTGACAGCCTGTGATTAGCAGAATATGGAACAGGTACGAACAAACCATGAATTCATGATCTTATGTTGACTATGCTACCTTTATTTAATGACACTCCGAACAATATTTCCGCTATATGGTGTGTCAACTTTTTGCGCACGGACATGTTTGGTATAACCACTGGCACAACAACAATGTAATCAGCGCGAACCCGTGATGTGACCCCATGATCATTGGATACTTTCACGACAAAGGGAAGCAACTGTATGTTGCATTGTTGCGCTATATGTCTAACTATAGCTAAATAAGGCTTGCACCTAGATCATAGAAGGGATCAGGCGATATTACTAATTTACATCCCATGTACATATCAACTTGTTCTCGTCGCTATATGGCTAAAAAGATGTCGATGCGACGTTAAATTTAAACTCACGCACTCACATCCTATGAGTCTTTCAGAGCCAACCCTTTAGCTATTGCACAACATTTCTCATTGCATACAATGTTTATGACGCCCGTGATCAAATAGTCCACTGAATTGTGTTATTGAGGACAAACAGTATACAGAACTGTGCACAGCATGGCCTATAATCTCCCATCTGTGTTCGTGTTATTCCAGTTCAACCTTTTGTCGGATGAATAGCTGACAGTGTGTTTTAGATTAAGTGCATTTTCCTACTTGTGGGAAAGCAGCCGCGTGATCTGGTGTGACTCTATTTTTACAGACTTTGAGGGTGGTAATCGACATTTTTTTTCGTGCTGGGGGCCTGGCTGTCTCTGGTAAGTATAGTGTTCGGGGACTTACCATTCTATATAAGACGACACAGTCATGCTCTTTCATTTGAAAATGTGTTGTTCAAAGTTTCAAAAAGAGTCTACAAAACAGTATTAATGTCATTTGTTGGGGTGCGACAAGGTGAGGAATTGGCAGAGAGACTTCAGACGTTCCTGTTCAACAGCACTTTGTGTGTACCGAGTAGTAGTCAGATAACAACTGGGCTCACAACTTTGTGCCAGTAAGGAGGGTCGTTCAGATACGTTGCGGCAGTATGCATGTTGTACTGACAAGGTCTAATGTAAAGACAAGTGAATATAACGAGCAGGTACTTTCTGTGATATAGAGAAAATTCAATGCATGGTCACTCACAATATCATTTACTGTGAGCTAATATATGTATCACCAACGAAGCCGTCTTGGGTTATTATTTTACACCCTGCTGCCGTATGTGAGGCAATGATTATAGAGAGAGAAGATATACACAACAGCATTGTTGAATCATGTTTGTTCTTATGTCCAGAATACATTCATGTTTTAATGACGATTGAGTGTTTATTTTGTTGTTGCGTTTAACTCTTGTCAAAGTGATGGGTTGTAGATTTGTGAATGAATAAAATGTAGAGCATTGAGCCAATCACGTTGCAGCAAAGTGACGTTTTCCCATTGAGAAATTAATGAAACGTTTCAAAAACCCATCACTGCAAGTTGAGAAATGATTGCTTTTCTATCACGCATCGTACGTTAGAAAATGAAATGAAAATATGTCACACTTACTATTATGGCCAAGACTGAAACGAAAAGAAAGAAGAAATTCAACAAATTAAAGAAGTCAGTACATTCCACTTAAGGTTGGCCGTTCAATGCATGATGAATGTTTACAATCACTTCGATAATTTAGGCTTGCCATCTCCAAGTCAATTTATTGTGTCCAGACATATTTGAATATGTCAGCCATGATGTTCCTTGATTACACGATAAAACTTACTACAATGTTGTTGACTTCGTAACTAAAGTAGATATTACAAATTAACGAGTAGAAAATAAGCTGCCATGCACGCTGTAGTTGTACTTCTATTAATGGTTTTCACGAAATCACTGACATTGATTTGATAGTCCTGTACTATCCAAAACTATGGTGTTGCTGGGAGGTGCTTAGGCGATGAAGTTTATGTTTGTTGGATATGCTGGTGGATATGTACAACGTGTAACAGTTTCAGGAGCGATTACATTAAACCCAATAAACACACATTGAACACATTGAGAGATTTGTTGGTATGTGCATGCTTACCGGACGCATCCAATCACTAGACTGATTACAGTCAAGATGGTCACCACCACAACTGTAATTGGGAGAATGATACCCCAAGCATCTTCTGTACCCTCCTGTGATTTCCTTTCGTTGTTTTCCACTGAAATATATACAGATAATAGAAAAGAGTGCCCCTGCAAATATCTGTTGTTATTTCAAAAATAACAGTTGACGCTGGTTCTTGGTTCAGTAATGAAATCGAGGGTCCAAGATAGGAGAACGCCCACAATACACAGATGTGCATCCAGGTACATGACTACTCTGTTTTACACAAAGTCCAAATTGTTGTAAAGCGAACTTGCTGATTGTGACAACAGATACATTCAAACGTAATTACAATAGTGGAGTACATCATTATAGCTTTAGAGCAATACTTGTGAAACACTGGCAAAAACCCAGGACTCGCTCATGTTTTGTTCTGCAACATCAACATTGGTAAGTAAAAGGGTGCAGAAAAGACATGGACTATTTTAACTAGATAGATAACTTATAGTATGAAAATATATCCTTGCTAGGTGTGTGTGTGTGTGTGTGTGTGTGTGTGTGTGTGTGTGTGTGTGTGTGTGTGTGTGTGTGTGTGTGTGTGTGTGTGTGTGTGTGTGCGCGCGCGCGCGCCGTAGTTTCAAATGGATACCCCGGTCGGACAAAAAATAACTGACTCAAAGCAAACTATTACTTGTGATACAGATCGTGTGGTAATAATATATGACATGGCAAGTGTGGTGTCATCGGGCTCCAGCGGCGTCTATTTTTCTCATGATGTCAACCACAAGGTCGCTGGGTCCTGCTAACTGTTTTGTAAAACAACATTAGTTCGCTTTTTAACATGGCCAATAACGCCACCAGACTACACGACTGATGCTGCTACATTATTCACTCAGGCACGCTGGATTGAATTTGTGTCAAAGTATGTTAAACATATACAGGGGAAGGTCATCTGTCACTCAACTATTTTCAATCGTTTCTACACATGTAACTTCAGAATGCATCAGCAAATTTGCTATGTGTACCTTAATTACATTCGTAATGTCATACCTTCACAAAAATTTCCCTTTTTGCCATCTTTACACCCAACTGTACACGTTCCATCTTCGTGACTACAGATGTTGTTCATGCAATTCTTGCTGCACACTTTGTTGCATTCATCACCATACCAGCCTGCAACGCATCCTTCTGAACACTTCCCACTTTCTATGTGACAGTGAACAGTGTTTGTGTTAGGACGAGGACGACAGTGCGCACTGCAGTTTTTGTCACATGCGTCTCCATATGTGCCCCAGGAACACCAGCTGTTACCACAAACGCTCGGTACTGCAACAGAGGAACATAAACAATATAGAGTAGCAGACACAACTTGTTTTTTCTTTATGGAAAGGGTTTTGTCGCTTTTATTTACTGATATATATATATTTCTGGTGGTTGCAAAAGTAACACGTACATTGACACTACATTCTAATTAGTTTATTCTGTATATAAACAAAAAATCTAACACATAGTAAGGATAATATATGACTTGACAACTGAGATTAGTACAGTATTCCTGTCATTATGCAGTTTTACATGGTTAAGTACAATAGTGAATGTGTGTATCAGTAAAATGGTTCAGTATATTGTTTGGTTGGTTGTCGTTGTTGTTTTGCACCAGTATAAAATGCCGGGCCAATACTAGATTTGACCAAAAGACTATGAACGGTATAAAACACTGCAACGTTAAGGTCCACAACAAAATTATGATGTCCGCATCAAATAAATCCCCTTCGAATAACCATTTCTTGTTTATTTCATATTTAACCACCATCACACTTTGGTGTATGCCTTCTTTTCCGGCAGTATATTTGTAAATGAAAGCCTACTTTTGCTTTATGTTCTCTCCTATAGAAATAAATAAGCGAATAAAAAGATGTAGGTAATATTGACAATGAATGAAACATTATACTCACTGAAGACGGTCACAAGTATGCATAACGTGAACATTTCCGAACATGAGTATGTATCTTTCTTCGCTTGACCTGGAAAGAAATAATGATTCTATTGACATTGGACATCCTAATTACCAAGTTGACAGTTAATAGAAAGGGATGTGGGAACAATTGTCTTTATATCGATATTTAGCCTACATGGAGATGTATCATAATGTAGATCTTGCTCCAGGTGTCGTGAGCACTTATATATGCTAGAAGATTATGATCCTTTTCAATGCAGTTGCTATGGGATCGAACTACGAGTGAAAAGGGTAGACTTTCTTCAAACACAATAATCAAGCTTTGTTTTTGCTAAAAACAAAATAACTACATATGCCTCTCGTAAAAATATCTGATAATATGCCCATTCCTTGCAAATTCAAAGGTTTATATTCTAAGAAGGTCATAGACCCAAGTGCGTACAATACAGTGCACTGTACAATCATTTTACAAGTAGATTCACATCTTTCATTTCTGCTCCCGGAGGCATATTTGAAACATCACATAACAGATTGTACATGCTGAAGATTTGTTGAGGGCATAAGGCGAATATATTGTTGGAGTATACATCGATTCGTATATTTATTGGGAATGTATATTGCTTTCGAATGCCTTTTTACGATCGGCATATGAAGTTTAAATGACACAGATCTTGTTTAGGTTACTACAATTACATCATCATTTAGATTTTGGAATTTTATTTCTCCCGGTATCAATATTAAGTATTATTCATCCAACTCGAGCACGAGCAAAATCTGTGGCAAAGTACACAAGGTCAGATCTATTAAATATGTCTCTGCTTCTAGGCTTATGTTATAAAACATGCATATCTAATACTATATGATAACATGGTGGTCCATTTGAGGCTGTACATGTCTTTCAATCTCGCTTGGAAAAGGTTAAGAAAACTAGTTAGACATCATCCAACAACTGGGTAAGGCCTGAACCAAATAGAAAATATCTACCATTAGTTGCCCAGTTCTATCTACCTAATGAATCGAGATTAAATTGCATTTCGTATGACTTACGGGGGAGTCTATGAGATGGCATATGAAGTAGTTTTAGCAATTTAGTAGTTTAGAAATTCTGCTCTGGCTTTATAAACAATGGCTTCCCTCCCCTTTTGGGAGTTTTAATTTCCTTTACCAAGATAATAATAACATGCTAGAGATTTGTTCTTTCTACTACCTCTCATCTTTAATGTCCCCATATTTCGCACCCATAAAGAAGGATGGGATTAATTTTGTAATCAAATATTTAAGAAATATCCGAAGAGGGATTTCTCCACGTCTAAACCAATTTAAAAGCATTTACTCATGACCTTTTCCCTTTTATCGCCAAATGTGACACTGCTCTTGTTGAATTTAAAGATGGAGTCATCAATAGTTTTAAGCTACTTATATGCTTATTCAACTTCTTCAATTTCATTGCGAAACCATATCGATCATGCTTAAGAAGGTTTACATTTAACTTCCACGCTGAACAATAGGCATTTGGAATATTCAGTTGATATTGTAATCCACTTACTCTATAAGAAGTATATGTAACATTATCAGCAAACATCAACGGAAACCATTTATCCAGCCAATAATATCACACTGTTCCATACCAATTTAAAATATATCAAATAATTTAATGTCTCTTAAAAACAAGAATTAAACACTAACTTATTCATCAAAACTACCCTTTAATTAAATTGAATGATAATAATCATCCCTCGCGATAGAAATGTCCACACAGTCAAGCAAGATATGCTTCACAGCGAACAGTTCATAACAAGGGACTAAGAATGGGGGATCTTCGCCCTTCCATATACAGGAAACTACGGTTATAACGAACTCAAATTGACCACTAATTGTAGTTCGTTTTAACCGCAGTTCGTTTTAAGCAAATATACAACATCTATACAGCAAATTGACGGGACCAAGAATTAAGTTTGTAATATCCGTCAGTTCGTTATAAGCGTGTTCATTATAAACGTATTTTACTTTATATGGAAGGGCGAAGATCCCCCATTCTAAGTCTCTTGTAATGATCAGTGCACTCGGCGCCAAAAGAAACTCCAGCAAAAGAGACATACACACAAGGATGTAGGTAAAGAAGAGATGTCTCCAATGTGTACCACTTAATGACAAAAATAACAATCAGTCAAGTGTTTCCACAGAGCGTCTTTATTCTTATCACGATATGATGCACGTGATTTCCAAACTTTACACGCTAATCCTGCACGAGACAAACAGTGCATCTCGAGTCATGGATCTATGACGTCTCATGTGATGCGTTCATGAGCGTCGATTCACACAAAAGAACAATATGTTCGTTTGTCCATTGAACCCACTTTATATCTCTTGAATATGAGGACATATGGACATCGGCTGAAAATGAAGGAATATAGTGAGTGAGTGAGAGAGTTGGGTTTAACGCCGCTTTTAACAGTATTCAAGTTATATAGCTGCGTGTCAGCTTAATGTGTGAGGAAAGCCCGAAGTGATGCAGGTCTCAGACGTTTACCACTTCTGTGAAACCCACGACCACGGGTATGGTGCTGACAAACCTAGAAACATAATCGGGGCGAATCGGGATTCGAACCCACAATCATAGGTTTGTGGCGTGCCCAAGGGACACAACTCTGCATAGCGAATCGCGGCGCCTTAGACGACTTGGCCACCCGTGACCCGAAGGAATATGATACCTATTCATAGCTATCAACCTGTTTACAAGGTATCTGTGGGTCGGAGAGTTGAAAGATAAAAACCTTGAGTCATTCAATCCTTAAATTGGGTACTCTCTCAGGCAACACTGCCTACGATTTTAAGGACGGGAATTCGACAATAAGAAGGCGAACATATTTACAAAGTAAGGGTTTTACCTTTTATGTGACTAATTGAAACTTAAGCTTCCTCTGCTGAACGAGTGATAAGAACACTTAAAAAACATGTACAGGTATTTTACTTACAAACAATATAAACTTACCATTACCTAGATATCTTGCAAGATGAGGTCGAAGACTATAAACACAGGCCGCATAGATCACTAAATGAAATATTACCTACTGACATTAATAAGAAGAATGAAGCTATTGTATGGAAAGAAAAACGTGTGACACATTGGTGAAGAAAGTTCTCAAACCAAAAGCCATAACCAAATATACGCCTAGGAAAAAAACCTTTAAAATTTAATTTGGAGACCAAGTGAGACTGTGTCTTCTAAGACATGCCTTTCAAAGAGACTATCACGAAAATTGGACAGAAGAAATATTCATCATAAGGAGACGGTGCTTCAGTAGTGGTATGCCTATCTACCTGCTGAAAGATATGGTAGAGAATTCGACTAAGGACAGTTTTTACGGAAACGAAATGCCGAAAGCAGATAAGCCTATTGTTAGTATGTGGTTCTTTTTCAGTTCTCAATAGTGGAAAGAGAGCTGGATCCAAGAGAACAATCTCAAATAAGTATAAGTAGCGAACTTGTAGTGCATTCTGTCAGCCATGGAGTTCACATGTCCAGAATGTGAGATGACTTTCTCGAGGAAAGAAAACCACCATAAATCGTCATCGCCACCACCACTATCACCTACCACCACCACCACCTTAATACGCTCAGCCACCACAGCCACAACTACCACTTGCAGCGCTTAGCTCCCAGGCTTTATTTCCGACACCGCCCGGCAAAGTCCGGCGGTCGTCGTGACACGGCGTCAGTACATTCTCTGTAGGAGAAGCCACAGCCAAAACTACCACTTGCATTCGTGACCAACTCGTGTTATTCCGGGACAACCCGAATAGCGACTCGTGCCCCTCTCATGGCCATTTTTGCGACCGGGTTCCGTCTTAGCGCAAACGGGCATACCTAATCAGTTGTCAAGTCGTTGCGTAATGGTTCACATATACTTCCCCATATATTATATATATTTAATATGCATATTTAGATGCAATTTAAAGCACATCTGGACATGCAGAATTATACAGTATGATTGAACACATTTAACTGTTCTTTGGTATATTTTTAGATGCAAGACACATGTAAAATCAAAAATTATTTGTGAGGGATTCTTTGACGAAGAACTTGAAATCATACGCGCATTCTGATTGGTTTGTCGTATTTTCGCACGAGTCTTCTTGCAGGTGACGGAAAGGGGCGAGTGGTGACGAATGTACCACTTGTACCGCTCAGCTCCCAGGCTTTATTTCCGACACCGCCCGGCAAAATCCGGCGGTCGTCGTGATACGGTGTCAGTACATTCTATGTTAGAAAATTAGTGGCCCCAAAATGTCATTCTCTTGAGACCTAAAGGCATTCTCAAACCATGTATTGTCTTGATATATGTTATCTCTTGTATGTTCTCTGCCGTATTCTAGTATTGAAAATGAATTTGTAACTACGATTCCTTTTCATAACATATGTTCAGCGCTTTATTTTGATAATTACATCTTCAGGTTAGGTGTAGTAGTTACTTTGCTATTATTTTTCCCCCGTGTATAGAAACACATGTTGGCTAGGCGCCCAAGTCTGTTGTATTTCCCGGCGATCCAAAAGAGTCTGTTCTCCCTCATGTCAGCATGCTGTATATTTAGAGGGTTTTTTCTAGATATCGCGTCTTCACCCTCCAGGTTTCGTTAAGTCGGTCACGATTGCCCCGCTACTGGCTTGATCAGGTTCGAAACTCAGGTTCCGACAGTAAGTGGTTTCGGGACACTTATCGATCTAGTATTGACTTTGTCCAGTTGTAATGAACTAAGTTACTAGGGTTTGTAATACTCAGTTTTTTCCAGTAATTCGTGGATAACCAAACTTATGTATTCAATTTCCCTCCACCATATATATGATACAAGTCAAGGATTGTGGATATCCTGGCAGTACCTTACAGAAACAGGTTACAATACACAGAATATTATTCAGTGCCTGTACTTGAGCTAAATCGCTTAAAACTGACGTCGTAGTTCCTTGACAAAGAATGGTATTATTAGAATAGAGAAATATGTTTAAGTGAGAAAACGTGTGCTGACATTGTTGTGTTCTCTTTTTGCCATAAAACAGTAATTGTTAGGAACTTACTGTGTGCTCATCTGCATATATCTTGTTATGAGCAAAGGTACGTATAACCTTGCTAAATGAAAAAACAGTATAACAGTATAATTCCCTTTACCAATTGTCAGTCTTGAATACCACCCAAACTCTCATCATCAATATTGTAATAGTAAGCGTTTCTCATGGAAGCAGATACTTATTTAATGATTCTTTTTAAAGTTACATGACTTAATCGTTTGAGAGTAAGATAACTTTGAAATAATTATCATGAAAAAATGTTTTTTCCGCATCATAAACATGTATCATTGACAGAAACCTATCTGGTATCAAAATTGTCTTTTTTTGAATGTTTATTGAAGAGGTTTCTACCTGACAAAATTGCATTTTTTTATATAGACAAAAATAATCTCTTAATTTAAAGGGACCAGTTGGTCGTAATACGCACGTGAGATTTAGCTGAACGTTTACTATAAAAAAACAATATAATTGTCATTATTTTGGACAATAATTGAGTGATCTTACATTATCTTTCTTAACACACAAACACAAAATACTGTTTCTGGTGGCATAAATTTTGCCGTCAACATATGGTATTATTCATGTTCAACAGTTGCGTCCCGTGAACCTCCACCGGAAGCTTGGTCAGAGCATGTGTGGGGCAGTAAGAAACAGGTCGCTGTGAGGAATGATGAATGGTACCCGATGAAGCGAACGTAAAATATTGCTTTCCCTGCGTGTTCTGCAGCGTCTGCGTGCTCACTTCATATGTGCGTCTCATACCTTTACAAAACCTCCAACCAATTTCAATTTTAAAGGATTTAATGGACAGATTTCATAATTATTACAGTCTATACGTAGCAATTAAGTCTTTTTCACTCATATGGCACATAAAAAAATCATGCATTTTTTAAATGCTCTTTATTTTAGCAGATTCCTCCTAAACGGTGATCGATCATATGGTCATTTTACTGGTACCTTTCCCCAAATTAACATACCAAAGGTATTCATGCTTGTAGACCCCAGCCTAGTTTCGTTTGAGTTTGTATCTCAAAAGTCGCTGAAGCGAATAGACATCTTGCGACGCGAGTCATTTCTTAACGCGATGAAAACGGATTTAAAAGTTCCCATCCCTTACATACAGCTTGTTAGGACCAGAGAAGGAGGCTGGGATAAAGATAAATATCAGACAAATAAACTTTCAGACCATCAGCCGGCATGGCTACACGTGAAATGAAACTTAAACGATGTAAACAAATTCTAGTTTTATCCAACGCCAAGGCATTCTTTAGATCGGGGACGTGGTTACTATCATTCACAAACCCTTGTGTGTAGACAAGACAAGACAAGACAATAATTTATTTGCGTCTCACCCATAAGGTAGATTGTACAGTATACATATAAATCAAAACATGCTTAAAACTTACGGCCAGTCGTAAAACGACTTATGAGAGACGATATGATCAAAAAACCAACTTATATACTAAAATGAGTATACATACAATATATGAATATATGAATATAAAATAGATCGGCGCTTCAATAAAATATCATAGCAGGTTTTGGCCACGTAAAAGGTGAGATCGGAGCTGGATAGAAGTAGTGTAAATTGCTCACAGTAGGAATAGCCTTTGAAATACGGATCGGTAAAAGTACATCGTTTAAGAAGATCTGTTCTCACATCATTATATAGTGGGCATAAAAGTAAGACGTGTATCTCGTCCTCCACACAGTCTCTACAGTTAAAACAAAATCGCTCTTCTGCTGGAATATTAGAATAGCGGCCAGTTTCTAACTTTAATGGGGCTACTCCGCATCTAAATTTAGCGAGCGCACTTCTGTGGCAACGACTCAGTAGTTTCTTCACGTAATCTTCCGTATCGTAATGGTGTTTGAAACGCCTGTAGGTTCTCAGTTTATTTCTTCCCCTCGCCCCTTGTATTGACTGTAGCTTGTCCCACAACTTTGTGTTATACACTGACATCAGTCTTTCTCTTACTGCCGCGGCAAGGGGCCTCGGCTCAATTTCTGAGCTAGTAGAATGTTAAGTGCCCAAGGTCTTAGTGACTCTGCTGTTTGGCGTGTTGACAAGTCTGGCCCAGTGCCAAAATCCCCATTTATTACAACATGGTATGTGTATGTGTATGTGTACACGACGCACGTACAAGACGGGCTGCGTTACCCAAAGTGTGTTTCCACAGTATATGCCGGACTCGCAGGACTCGCAAGGCGACTTAGTTTCAAGCTTTGCGACAGCTATTAATAAATATAAAATGTTTGTTTGTTTGACGCTGCGCTCAGTAATATTCCAGCTGTAAGACGGCGCTCTGTATGTAAATAATCGAGGCTATATCCAGTGATTGATATCATGAGCATCGATCCAGGCAATTGGCCACCTGATCCCGTTAGTCGCCTCTTACGACATGCATAGTCGCCTTTTTGGGTAAGCATGAGTTGCTGAAGACCTGTTGTACCCCGGAGGGTTTACATATCGGCTGAAAGAGACTGTTTTAGAATAAAAATTAATGTATCCTAACAAAAGCGTTACCTCGTGAACATTGGAAGATTCAAGAACAAAGCTGCTCGTCATCTCCGTTTTATAGTGAGTATTTAGGTTTTGTTTATTGCAATGAATTGCAATTTAGTTATCTGTCCACAGAGAATATTGTGCACACAAGTACCTAATGATAAACATGCAAAGCAACGTTTTATTTACATCAATATGAACATCAAGGAAACAAACAAAAGAAGTCTCTCAAGTCAGGATAGATTACCATGTCCCCATGTTTGTCGTATTAAGAAGGGAATCGGGTGATCGCAATGTCTGACCAGGCTGATAGTGTGTCATCATGCCCCGACTGAGTGTTCATGCTATCAGCTCTATGTACAGGCTGCCGTAATTCAGGCTATTCCTGACTGGCAAAAAAACAACATTCACTCACACACTGGCCTCATGCTTGATAGCAGAACAAACAAACAATTACACGAGGACACTGTAAGCCCTTATTTACACCAACAAGTGTAAAGAGACCGATCATTTGATAATTCCCTCAAGGAATATCATATGTTCAATCACTAAGATACACACATTGAATATACACAAGCAAAGTTTTGAAGTTCGACATTTACTACCAAACGTACCTATTTGCCACGCCCCAGTGAAGTGTAATCAGTGTGTGTTTTACTCGTATAGATCATAAACAGTTGTGTCACCTCACAAGTTACAGCTACCTGGGTCGGGTACACATTTAGGAGTGAGTATGTTTTTAGCAATATTCCAGCAATATCACGACGGGGGACACCAGAAATGGGCTTCACACATTGTGCCCTTGTGGGGAATCGAACCCGAGTCTTCGATTTGACGAGCGAACGCTTTGACCACAAGGCTACCCAACCGCCCCTATGCATTCAGGGTATGAGTACAGTCAAGGTAGTTAAACAAGGATGAAGACATACATGTAAAATACCGTTATATAACGTTAGGTGAGGAATAGAGTTATCGTTTGAATAAGCATGAGCGTTTAGCAACATTCCAGCAATATCACGGCGTGGGACACCGGAACATAGTCTTCAAGACGAGCAAACGCTTGGATTCCCCACCGCCCCGTGTGAGTACGACATGAATTAAATAGTTACCTTGATGTTTGAAAAATGTCTATACACTATGACATAATATACACACAACTACATGTAAATATATATTTCTAATTTTACATTTCGTATTTACTTACCGAAATATCTGAGTGTGGTCGTCTCAAACATGCCCAACCCAACAGCAACAAATAGATATGCAGTGGGACTTCTTACGCCCGAAATACGTACGTGAACAAGCTGCTCGAGAACGACTGACGGACTGGCTATGAAAGGATTACTGTCACAATGGGTCTCACAAAGGGTCAGTCATCCGTACGCGTAGACTTATTTAGACACCCTTGTACATGTATGTGGAAATACCCACCAGCCATAAATGGCTTCTTCCGATATAATACATGTCTATACATATGGGTATCGAATAGCTTGTCAGATAGTAACAACTGGTTGATTATAACCAGTGGAGGACTTCTGAATATTGTATCTGGGAATTATCGTATTAACTTCAACTTAAACACTATTATGACAATATGACATACATGGTATTTGTACTCAACATAAGACATGTTAAGATGACACGAAATATATCAATATCTTCCACCCTTGTTCTCTTTTTTCATGTATAATGTTTAAAATATTTCGTCATTAAAAAATAATTTTTCCTCAAGTCTATCATATATCTGTGTATCGTCGTTGCTGCAGAAATAAAAAAAAATACAGTTCAAAGCTGTGTTAAACTCAACTCAAACGTCAAATTGTTTCAAAGCATAAACGAAAATTGTCTCAGAATAAAATCAATATTCAGGGAGAGAAAATTGATACTAATAATTACATTTAGTATTATTATTGAAATGAATATTACCTCACAACATGTACTTTGATTTCGCCAGATGTCTATCGAACAGTCACTTGAAAAGGTGGATTTGCATCCATGATCAGTAGTTTTGCATCCCTTTGTGCAGGTTCCAAACTCCTGGTCACAAATCCCATCAATGCATATCTCACAGGAGTGACTACAAAATGCACCATAATAACCTTTGTTACACCCTTTTGCACGGGTTCCGTTCTCAGCGTGACAAACATGATCGATGCAGTTCTCATAGCATGAGCAATCAGTCCCAGCATATCCTGGTGCACAACCATCTACACACACTCCTCATTCAGCGCAGAACAGATTTCTACACTTTGAGTTACAGCGAGATGAGCAGTTAGTACCATGCCATCTGACATTACAACCGTGGATACAATCTCCTGTGTTGTTGTCACATTCGCGGATGCAATTGTTGGAGCCATTTCTGTCACATGCGGATGAAGTAGTTCCGTTGGGGTCTGGGAGGCAGTTTTCACTGCAAACCTTTTCACACCAATGGCCATAGAATCCGGGATTACAACCGTGGATGCAATGTCCTGTCTTCTTGTCGCAGTCGAGGATGCACGTGTTGGAGACATTTCTGTCACATTCTAGCTCAAAAGTTGCGTCAAGGCCGGCGCGGCAGTTTTCACCACACACCTTGTCACACCAATGACCATAAAATCCAGGTTTACAGCCTCCTTCGCATCCAGCCTTGCATGTTCCTTTACAATTCTCACATGGCATCTCACAGTTGGGGCCAGTGTATGGAGAATGACACTGGGCACATATTCCTGTGCTTCTGTTACACGATTTACATTGTTCAGAGCAGTTCTTGCAGTCAAGGCCATGGTAGGAGTCCACGCATTCAGAAACACAGACTGAACCCAGCTGGCAGTAGTTGCCGACACATCCTCCTTTACATTCTGTACACTGTCTATGATGTTCACATGGTATGTTGCAGCTTATACCCTGGAATCGTGGAATACAGCCAAGGATGCATTCATCGAAGCCATTGTTTGTGAGTTTACATAAATGATGGTTGCATCGACCGCTGCATTTCGACGTGCATTCCTTGTTGAAATACCCAGGGTAACACTTTGATACACATGCACCTGTTTTGCTACAGTTTTCACATTGCTGACCATGATTGCAGGGTGTTGCGGAAAACAAAACATATTCAAATCAGGATAACATAAAAAAGCTGGCAAAGCGATGACAGCAAATAGTAACTCTTTAGACCACTTCTAGGCTGAATGTATATTTGTGAAATGTGTTGATAAATAAATTTGTAGGATATTCTGTCCATGCCTGTTACAAGGCAATAAAATCATCTCGGGGCGGTCGGGTAGCCTAGTGGTTAAAGCGTTCGCTCGTCACGCCGAAGACCCGGGTTCGATTCCAGTCATTGATACAATGTGTGAAGCCCATTTCTGGTGTCCCCCGCCGTGATATTGCTGTAATATTGCTAAAACCAGACTCACTCACTCATTCAATAAAATCATCTCCAGGTTACTGATTGAAGTATGTTCAGATTGAATAACATCTATTCGGGGAATACTATATCTGCTTTATTTACAAAATATGGAACGTCAACGCCAGAGATTATCTGGCAAAACAGATATCATTGAGCATAAACAGGTAAGATAGTGGTGACAATTACATAAATGGATCACTGAAAATCAGTGCTGACACCACGTATTCGCTAAAAAGGCTAGCACCCGACACTCACACAATTTGCATACAAAAGTGTTTGGAGCCTTACGCCGCGCAGTAGCACTCCTGCCATACGGCGGCGGCCTGTAAACAATCAGTGACACGATATTAAACTGCTCTTTTGAAGCAGATAAGTGGATGAAACAATGAATATTTGTCAAACTTACCTTGTATGAAAAGTAGAACGGATGCAAAACATAGGATCACCACAGAAGTCATGATATGTCTGAAAATGGAAAAGAATACACACCAATGAATAACTCACATCATAACAAACAGATTGCATCACAGAAGACATGTATACTTTTTATCTACTCCCTCGCGATGACAGATGAACATTTTCAAGGTTGGTGTATCAAGTTCATCGATATGGCCTCAGGACATTTAGTTGTGCCTGTTGCAGTCGCGGATTCAGACTTCATATTGACAGTTAACTTTAACGTCCATATAATAGGGAAGTATTAAATTTATTTGTTCATGAATAAAATATGCTATGTCTAATGAAAACAGTTTTATGTTATTCATGTTGTCAAGCTGTACTTACTTACTATTCATATGACTATGTCTCATTATGCATATATCAGAATGTCTTACAAAATTGATCATATAAAGATTACGAAATGAGTCTCCGTCAGAAACCATTTATATTACGAGTTTAACACACGAGTTGTTCTAGAAACAGAATATCTGACGTGGACGAGAATAGTTATTTATTAACAACTCACGTATATTTTGCAAATTGTCTGAGTTTAACGTTGGAAAAAGGAATAAGGATTGTGTAAGAATTTGCACCTGATAATACATAGACTTTTGTCTCTATTTGACGACCTGGTAATACATTGTACATATGTTTCCGACATCCCAGTGGTTGAACAATGACGAGATCACAGGTGGGCAAGTCGTCTCAGACGCCGCAGTTCGCTCTGAAACTTATTATCGTGTGACCGAATTTCAGATTCGCCTTATCTGTGCTCGTTGGCTTCGACAAAGTGGAATACCTTAGACCTTCTTCTATCCTCCCACGTAAAGCTGACATGACGTAATATTATAGAAATTACTATTCAAAGAGTTGATTAACCAAATTCACTCACGCACCAATAATGGAGCACCAAAAGTTACATGACGACTCATTCTGGCGATGAATGTTATGATGCGGAGACAAAATATTTCGATGGTTATTGATTTACAATGCCCATGCATGCCTTACTACAATCCAAGTTTGATGGCTTGTATACTCTGTCGATTTAAAATACGAGTATATGTTCAAATCCTGCACAAGATCAAAGGATATTGCAATAATAACAATCAAGTAACACAATTCGAGTCATGAGTTGCATGCATATTTTGTCAATGCATCTCTACGTTGTTTTCTTGAGAATTAGAAGTGTGTATTGAAAGGTGATAAACAGACAAAGTAAATGTTGCGCGCAGTTGTGCAGTGCTACCGACGACCCATTCGCGAATGACCATGGAACGACCGCAATTAGTGCGTCCAGTGCTTGATGTTATTACACAATGTGTAATACATTCATTACACAGGGATGTCTTCAACGAGTGCTGAATAATTACTTGATTCGAGTTGTATCACGTGATCAGTGACTTACAGCACGTGTCCTTTATTCTTTCTTTATTCATTACTGAACAAATTACTTCTCTTCAGGCAATTTTCAGATTGTTATTGCTTTATGGGCATGCTCTTCCTCTTTTTGAAATCATGACTGAACGGAGTGAGACCTCTTTTGACTGATTTACCGTAGTAATTTAATTGTGAAGTAAAATTGTGGTGAAACCACCTAGGTCATTGCCTCGGTTATACATTATATGATCAGTGTGTTAAAAATAGCTATGACATGTAAATAAGGTAATCTTACTGCATTGAATGTTCAACGTGTGTCTTTAAGGTCCAAACTGAAGTTAAGGGTAAATTTAGTTTTTTCCATGAAATGCAATTTCATTTAGTTCCATTGAACATATGGTGAGCCCGTTGACCTACTGGTACATAAATGTAACATATGAAAGCAGATTTTACTCATGTCAAGGAATGATATTTACAATGCCTAACTTCATCAAACAGATAAACCTTATACAACGTTGTTCTTTTCATAACATATGTTCGGGGCAGTGCAATGATAAATCTATCAACTACATCGCCAATTTACTGAGGGAAAAATATGTTATGTTTTGAGCCAGATCTTTCGCTCGCGCACATACGTAAGAGAATTCAGACACCAGCCACAGACGAACCAGCTCACGTTTATCAGAATGGATATCAGCATAGTTTGTGAACAGAAGGATGCGTCTTAGTGATATCAGAAATATCATTTGTGACGTAATTCTATTTTTCATTACTTTTACATAAAGCGATGAAACCCTGTTCATATTCATGAGAAATCTCTGCCAAATACAGAGTCGATTGTACGATTCCGACTATGTCATGACTGTGAGTTAATGAATCCCTATCATGGAAAATGGAGAGCGTATTCTTCACCACCAGTGGCCTCCGTCACAAACACATGCACAGGCAAGGTAATTGTTCACTTGAAAAAGAACACGGGAACATATGTTTCTAGTCAAAATAGGGAACTGCATCGGACATAATTTTTGTCAGCGATGCGTCAAATTTGGAAATGTCCACTGAGGTGGATCAATATCCTCTGAGGTGGATCAATATCATATTTCGATACAAAATCACGACAACAAGCCGTTTTCTTACATGTCCGACATTACTTCACTTAATGTCGTGGCTTTGCACCCGATATATATACTATATAATATGTAATAGCAATTTCATTCTGACACCTTTGTTATACGTTATTTAACATAAGTTTCGACAATTTGACTATGGTTAACTCAACGAAATGTACTACATGTATATCATAATAATTCAAAACTTTACAGTCGAAACATCACATATTTCTCTGCAAAATGCTGAATGTACAATTTCCTAAATAACGTCATTTAAAGGGTTCGCATAATAAGACTATGAAATCACCCACCAATCAATGACTACTTAAATACCCTGACTTACCAAATAACATACATTTTCTGCCCAAAGGAGGAAATATTTTCATCCGTTTTAAGGACACCATACCTGGAAGACGCGGCAGTCGGCAAACAGTTTCCACTCGTCTCATGAGCTTCGCACGAAGCCATCAGCTGACAAGAGCATACCACTTCAGTGTCACTTATGTTTGAATACAATTCAAAGTTATATTGCATGCAACTTCTTCGAATTGTTAGTTCCACAATTTGACAAAACGTTAAAATAATACGAACTGTCTCTACCGCTGTTGGATACAAGCTCTGGGTGAAACATAATTTGGCTCTCAGTCAATATGCACATGGATGGGTACAGACAATATTATTTGTACCAGGGGAAGGATAAGGAGCACAACTGTTGTTTTTGTTTGCTGTAATCTGCGAAAAAAGTCACTATTCCCCTCCATGGGACATATGAGAAGTGTGTTTGAAGCAGGTGACCTCGCCTAGGTGAACAATACCAAACTGACTGTCGTTCAGTATGTCACGTGATTACGTTGTCAATCGAGCGGAGACATACGGAACTGCTTTAGGGGGATTCTTCAATGTCTAAAAATAACATTAAAAATCGTTAGGGACATCGATTCAGGCTATGAATGATGCAAGTCTTGAAGTCAGACAGATCATGTATATGTCGTGTCACCGAAATGAAGTGTCCATTCGAAGCAATTATAGAGAATGCTCGACTAACCAAAATATATCACTGAGCTCCATTTTGTCGTGTATTGCTTCAGGAATTCCAAACGCACCGCCTCAAGCGGTAATCCCCGTCATCAGCAGCCGTATTATGACTCAAACACATCAAACGTTCACAGAATATTAATATCAATCCATGTTTTAGCATCAGCCGGGTCTTGATTTCTTTCCAACGCCAAATTTACTGGGTGCAATTTTTATTTTAAGTGAATGACATTTTCTGCCGTTTGTAAAACCAAGGGATGTTACTCCAAATGGAATGTTTGGGACGGATTACGTCACGGCATCACGACTTTCCGCGTTCATATAGTTGGCTTTAAATAATTGAAATTTGAAGTTTAATGGATTGTCTTGTTATGATTTATGTTTCTGGCAATATAAGGAATAAGTTGTAACACGTCCCATTTTAATTCTGGAAACCCAATAGTCCAGAAACTCTACGCTCTTTGCCCAGTCTCGATCAAAGGTATTGACAAAAATAAACATGCTGTTTTCATTTGAACATACTAAGGAAGAAAAAATGAAAAACAAAATGTTCTAAAACTCAATAGTTACACTATGTCGAGAATATGTTCCTTTACTTAAAACTCATGTTTTTGTTTCGTAAATACATAAATGTTCTTCTTTCAAGTATCATGACACACAGTTTAACTCATTTTATTTCAATGATTTTATAGCGATATTGAAACATTTCGCCCATCGGCGAGAAAAAGGTTTGGCCCATGGGCGAGAATATTTTCCTTTACTCAGTAACTCATGTTTTTGTTTCGCAGAAATATAACTGTATTTCTTTCATGTATCATTGAACTCATTTTAACTTAATTGTGTAATGGTCCTTCATTGCATAACGTATATCTCATATTCCAGCTATATGACGGCTGTCTGTAAATAATCAATTCTGGACCAGACAATCCAGTTATTGACATCATGAGCATTTATCCACGCAATTGGGATACGATGACATGCATCAACCAAGTCCGCGAGCTTGATCATCCGATCCCGTTGGTCGCCTCTTTCGAAAAGCGCACTCGCCCTGATACGCCAGGAATGGGTTGCTGAAGATCTGTTCTACACCGGATCTTCACGGGTCCATTGACGCAGGGGTTTCTGTAACGTCATTCCGACAGCATACAATGCCAACTCAAAAATGATACTCAATGTCTCCTCAGAGTAATATAGTACGATACTTAGAGTACATGTGAGATTATACTATGTATTCAATGAAATTAATGAAAAACAAACTCAACGGTTAAAAGGTTTCATTGAAAAAAACTACTCCTGGTCTTGCCTAATAAAACACCTACAACCCGATACATGTCAAACGCAACTTACAAACAGAATCATAATCTGGTTAATATATGTCATTCAACGAGTTGGAGTAGCTTACTCTGCCCACAGTATGACAGAATTGGGCAGCTCAGTAATTAGTAAGTAAAACCAGGGGCCTGTCATCATCTGGCCTACACCTCATATCGCCTACACTACTATCAAAACATATTTATGGATGAGAGCACATCACACTTGTACCCTTATCCCTATAAGTAAAATGAACTCTTCCAACAAGATAACAAAGAATGTAAATGACTTGATACTTTGTAATTTCATTTTGTATATGAGATCATCTTCACAACATCAAATATCATTAATACACATGTATTATCATAGTACTGTACATTTATATCCATCATCTTCATGTTTTATAACATTAGAACAACATCATAACTAGCAAAATTACTGTAATTTGATGAAATGTCCAACTGCATCCAGAAACTGGATCACTGATCTTCTGCCAGTAGCAAGCTGCTGCTTCAGTCTCTCGATCCTTGCATCTCGGTCTCTGTCAACACAAGCATGAGTGCTCATGGCACCACCAAGTGCAATCTGCCTTCTTGACAGTCTATCTGCTGTCTCGATCTTCTTGAGTTCTATGACAAACTGGAAGATGTTGGGATGGGCTCTCGGCATTCTCTTCTTCAGGCCGTAGTGGAAACCTTCGAGATGGTTGTTGGAGCGTGGATTGTTGTTCTTGTGTTGATTCCACAGGGCTCGAGGGAACGTGGCATTGAAGTCCACCTATGTGCTGGTGACGTAGTTGTTGAACCTGATGATCTGCTGCCCATCTGGTCCTTGCTCCATCACTTCAATCCAGGCATCTTTGACTTCAGCTAGGGGTAGAAGCGGCAACGCAACAGCTCTTCTGGTGTGGGTCTGCACTGCTGGGTTGTCATTGTAGTCTCGGGCCAGGCCTCAACTTGTCCACAACTTGTCTCTACAGAGCCTGGGCGTAGTGGAAAAAAATCCTCTGCCTGAACTTGCTGGGAAGACATCATGATGTCACTGATGACAGCTGCCTCGTAGTCTGTCTGGATGAGGTCTTGAGAGAGGTCTACACCAGTCCTTGTGCCAACAACATCTTTCAGCAAGGTGAACAGTCGGACATAGGTCTGTCGGTCTTGTTTGGGAGTAGGGAGATGGCGATTGGGAACATCTTGCAATCCACAAGGCAATGGATAGTGTACACCTGCAGCCACAAGCTAGGACACACGAAGAATGTCCCACTCATGAAAATAGTGTCCTGCTCATTAAAAATCTCCAACATCTCAGATGTCGCAAACACTAACAGTCTATCTTCAACACCATCATTAATGCACAGGAAGTCTCTTCCATCTTCAGTCTTAGTCCAGGGTTCTTGAAGGTCGACGGCGGCTCGGGATTCTGGGAGAGGTGAGATGGACTTGGAGCGGTGTCGGTAGAGAGCAGCCTGGACACTGGCGGAGGAACAGCAACATCATCGACAGCTCGGTCGAGTTCGGCGTTGTAGATCTGCTGCACATGGATGATGTCTGTCTTCACTTGCTCCTTCATTCTGGCGATGATGCGGATGTGTTCTACATTCTCGGTAGGTGGATGACTGTGAGGCTTGGTTGATGTAATGTGGTCGTAATGTGGTGCTGTATCTGCAATTGCAGCCAATGGTGATACACTTCCAGTGAACAGCAAGTTATATAATTACAGCTTGACATTCAGCCTGTACCAGAACCCAGCATGTAGTACTTGCTGACCGCCTCTCTGTGGGGTAACGAATTCAGAAGATGTGACATTTTTGCACAAACTTAAAAACTAGTATATATACCTATTCCTAAATTGGAGATGAGGTGATCCTGTTAACATTGTGAAAGCTATTTCGTTGATCAAAGTAAAGAGAAACAATAGCACTTACTAAGGTATATTCATACACTTACAGAGGTTTGGAGATGAGTAGACCTGTTAAAATGCTCACATTGGATTATATCAGGTAAGGAAATGTATACACACTTACAAAACCTTTGAGATGAGTAGACCTGTTAAGTGATCAAAGTGGATTATAACAGTAATCCTGTATAAACAGTCAAAACAAACTCAAGGATCAGATACCCCTATGCAAATATCGGATTAGTTCAAAGGCCCATGTACTCAGGTCATTAATTCATATTAATTAATGAAATCATTAATGGGTTAATGGACAGTACCATACTATACCACTATTTAGTGAAGGACATATGAGGTGTAGGCGATATAAGGTGTAGGCCAGATGAGGGCAAGCAATTCTAAACCCACAAAATAAACTAGAAAACTTCAAGGCCTTAGCGTATTCTTAATCAAAACGGAGCTAATAAAACGCATCTAAAAACACAATAACCTACCAAATCAAAATCACATAAACAAACAAACATCCACCATACCCAGCTCCCTTAGTTCTCCTCCCCAACCCCATCGGCATCTATTCCAAATCTCAAAATTCCCAAATTCTATATAAGCAACCCCTAAAGCCCACTCTTGGGTTGCACAGACCACTTTCGCCCCTTTCAGAAACACATTAAATGGCCTGGCCGGGCCCGTGTGCGAAATACGCATCAGTCGGAAAGCGCACGGTTAATCTCCAAAGTAAGTAAGTGAGGGCAAGCCAAACAAGGCAGGTACACTGGTCACACTTGACTGGTCTGTCTGATGATTAGGTCGTCTGACAATTGGGAGTGAACCAAAGCAAGTACAGCGGAATATCTGAGAAACTAATTGCTTTTATTGGACCGATTAGTGATTTTATGCTTATCATGAACATATATCATGCAGTTAAAGGTTACTTGTACACTGTCGATGCATTCACTTTCAAGTCGTAAACAACCTTCGACCATCGCGAGCGAGTTGAATGATCCAGGTTAATTGGGACGAAGTGTAGAACGGGTTATAATGGTTTGTATTTGGTAATGTGTAGATTTGTTAAATATAATTTTTTGAAATTTCTTTTATTCAAAATGTACAAAATTAAATTATGCTTAAAATAGAGCTGACTTGATGGGAGATATGACGTTAGCCACCTGATATTGTCTGGTGGACACGGTTTAGCCTTACTGTGCCCTCCCCCTGGGTGTTGTTATAAGGGATTAAGAGCTTCAGCTCATTGCATTTTTTGTTTATAGTCTGTCTGACTAAAGTGGACATGTGCGGGTTAACTCTGTTCAATTAGTGTCTGAAATGCCCAAAAATGTGGACTCCTGACAATAATAACCTTACAGTAAATCCACGTGCGTCTGCCTTTCCCCTCGTTCACCTTCCTAATCCTTGATCATGCCAGAGTTCTGAAATTCAGCGACAATGTTGCTGAACAGTAGATAAAATCTGATGGACGTATTGTGCAGAACCTGTTTGACACCACGGGTTCCAGACCCACTAACACTGGGAAGAGTGTCACTCTAAACTGAAAATGTTTGGTCCTAACAGTCCCAACATCTACAAGTTATAAACACAGCCCCGATACAAGTGTGCTCAGTCAAACACTGAACTTACGACCGCCAGAAAAAAAATCCAGTTCAGTATGCCGATGCTGTATCTCAACCGTGTTAGCCTGTAAAACTTGTTTGAAGATGTATGTAGACCGTAATCATTAAACATGCTAATTAAATACATAATCATGTATTCATTTAAAATAGAATCCTATCTTAATTTGTTCTTGCACTGTGTCATATCCTGTATTTCATCTGTATATGTGTAATATGTATGTATAAATGACTTCACTTATACCGCATATTCTGCAACAGACTATAATTATTCACCTTATTATTGTCTCTCCATTTACCATGGCTGACTCCACTAATACCCTTTTAACAGTGGACACCAATTACAGTATACATAGAGGCTTTTTATTAAAAAACAACATGCAGGAAATTATATGTAACAATTCACTGTGTACTACATGTTTGAATGTTATCAGTTTTGCGTTCTGAGTATATTCTCCAATTAACAATACATGTATATGATAAAATACAAAATTCTGCTAGAATGTTTCGTGGAAATTATTCGATCAAGTACAAATGACTGCGTTACTAGACCAATCAACTATTTATACCCAATAAAAGAAACTGCCTTATTTCAGGAACAGTGTTTCAACATGAGTTTTGAAATTTCCAGCCTGCAGATACATTAGAGACAGTGACTACATGTACGTAATCCGTATCAATCAAAGCTGTAAAAAAAACTGAAAATCTTCTGAGACCAATCAAATTACCAAGTTTTATTAATTACTATATTTGTTACAATGCAAATACTTCAGTGATACATTTTTTTAAGAGGAGGGGGCACACACACAAGTATATTGCTTCCGTGTGTGAATGCAGGTTATACATGGCATCTCAGTTCTCAGCTTCATACCGGTTGTATATCTGAATTTGTATATGGAACCATGCGTACAACATGACAATTCCTTGCTAGTCAAACAATTTTGTTCACCGCTTTTGCAAGTACAATAATGTTTCATAAAATCCTTTTCAATTTGTTTTCATCATTTTCCCTATTCCATGCATGTTTATGTTGCTACATCTTATTGCCCAAGTTCCCAAGTATTATATAACACTTTCATGTTTCACCTTCCTAATCTAACGGTATAACATTTCAGGTCATTACCATCATCTAATACACAAGAGATGATACCAAGACATAGTTTTGAGGTCTATACGGTCTTAAAATTGATTTTATTAGTCTTTTAATCTTATGTCTAGTGCATATTTTCACAAACAGGGTCGGTAGCTGATATAAGGTATGAAACATCCAGTTGAGGACTGCATACCTTAGACTGTAAGCGAACTTTTTACAATTAATGTTTTGAATAAGCCGTTAATACGCCAGTTGTGACAAGGCTGATGGCATGGTAGCTGTAGCAGACAGATTTACAGCCGTCTTTTCGTGCGTCACTAGGTAATTATAAGTTCGGCATTTGCCTTGTTGATTGTTACTATACTTTGAGGATTTCTGTTGCCAGTGGACGTAATTCAAACTCTTTCCACACTGACAGCGCATCAAAGATATTTGTGTACCGATTACATAAGTCTTACTGACAGGGTGGGGTGGTAGTTCACCGGACGACGCTGTGTATATTGGGAGGCGCCTTTGATATCGCATCACAACATACTTTTAATGAATGACCCATTAAACGATGAAACACATCAGTAACGCGGAGAAAATAAAAAATTCGTTGAATACATCAAAGCACCAATTTATCTTTCATAAATCTGTTGTCTTTGTGCTCAATAAATCCACAAATTAATGAAAAAATGTATCCATGCATAACCGTTAATTCCCGTTTGGTGTGGTAGATTGTAATTGAACAAGAGCAGGTATTGTAGAATCACCTGTAAATAAGGCCGACACTGTAATTAGATACAACGTACTAATGAGAATATGAGGCTGTTGATTTTTTTTTAACTTGTTCACATTTTCACACCAAAATTGGCAATGCATTTAAAAGTTGCTCTAGTGTCATAATACTCACTCAAATTTTCCTCAATCGCCTTTAAACATAATTCCCAATGGTCAGTTCGACACCTCATATAACTTAATAATTATTCCGAGATTTCATTAGAATGTGAGATATTCAGCCATACGTTATGCAATGAAAGACGAATCGTTTTTTTTCCCCAGTAAAATACGTGCACGCGCACCAGTATATTGCATACCTAATGTCACTTAATTGCCCAGTGTGATGCAACAAGGAGACATAAAATGGGAAATGAAAAAGAAACTAACTAAACTTTAATATTGTGGAAAATAACGCCAATGAATTGGAGTACACGCGCATGAATTCATATGATAAACTATCAAAACGTTTTGAGAGGTAAGGCCGGGTTCATTATAGATCGTTACAGTATGTAAAAAAGGTGAAATTTGTAAAACTTCTATATAGGAAACATCCAACCAAATGCCCTTTTTAAATAGTAATGTAATAATATATAATATAAAGTATAGTTCACAGGACACAATATACGTTGCCCACAATTAATTACACGTCACAAATTAGTTGAATTAAGTTAAATTGAGTTACATTATCTATCATGAAATTTGTAAGAACACCTGTATGTATTTGCGAAACAAAACCAAAAGTTTTGAGTAAAGAAAAACATTCTCGCCCATGGAATTGCCCATGGGCCAAACCTTTTTCTCGCCGATGGGCGAAACATTTCAATATCGCTATAAGATCGTTGAGTTAAGTTAAAATGAGTCAAATTTTGTGTCATGATACTTGAAAGAAATACATTTATGTATTGCGAAACAAAAACATGAGTTTTAAGTAAAGGAACATATTCTCGCCCATTGGCCAGCCCATAGTGTAAATATTGAGTTTTTAAACATGTTTTTTTCATTTTTTCTTCCTCAGTATGTTCCAATGAAAACATAATGTTTATTTGGTAAATACCTTTGGCCGAGACTGGGCAAAGAGCGTAGAGTTTCTGGTTTCCAGAATTAAAATGGGACGTGTTCAGTACACTTGGAACAACTACAAGAAAAAATTCAATCGTGGCGGGACATTGTAGAGGCAAATCATTATGTGAAAGGCCATTATTTCCCTGGATTTTCGGATAACGGATGACGTTTAGGGCACATCTAATCATCCCTACCTAGTTCCTCCTCAAATATCACAAGAGACAGAAAGACAAGTTGTCACTAAAGGCATCACAGCACTTTATTTATAACATTTATTCTTAAGACATACAAATAGAATCACAAACAAACGGAAAAGATATCACTTTACAAATTAAGAGTGCTCAGTGTGCAACTTGAGGAAACAAAAAAATCATTCTGATCAGTGAGGATCCCAAATTATGGTCAGAAGCCTCAGTGAACCAAGTATCGCGACTCGATATTTCAAAGCTGGAGAGATACGCACATGCCGGTACATGCCTACGCAGTTCTTCTGCTTCCACTTGGTAAGCATGTGTACACCTTGCATATATAGTGAATATGGTCATGCAAACGTAACTCATTCGATAACCACGAGAGTAAGTCCAAGTTCGATGCCGACACACTCGAAGGCATACTGGAGAAATGAGACAATAATGTTGTTATCCAAAGTAAACCGTCTCGTCATGCACCGATCCACTTAAATATGTTTCCTTTTCAATAGTACATAATATAATATGAACATATACACGTCAGCAGGTCAGTTCGCGTTGAGAGCTCAATGGGATATGACCACATAGCGAAGAATTTCACTTGAACTGATTGTGAAGGCGGAACCTTCTACTGTTTAATTGACCTCGATGTGTACGTGCAGCAGTTGAATCATCTCACATCTACTCCCTGTACATCCAGTTTTCATCAAAGCGACATGCGTAATAAGAAAGGAATATCTGCCAATACATCCTCCTGTTCAATTTAATGTACTGGTTACAAAGAGGAATATCAAAAAATTGTTACAGTATACAACAATGTCACATTATCCCAAATAGACTCAACATAATATGTTTTAGACATGGTGCCAATGTAACCGTTGGTGAAGTGCGCGTTGGTTATTGCAGAGCGTGTGTCGGATCTTAACTAACCGACAATTGAATAACTATTTTGAAATGCATTGATATTTTTGAATGGAATTGTGACATGTGAATAAACATAGTTGGAACGGAGAGCCTCTGATTGACTGTGTCGGATTTTCGGACTAGGTAAGTCACAATCGCCGCCGACAAGTAAACGTTCTTGTCGTCTTTTGTACCGGGACTCTGGCTTTCTTAAATGATTTGGCGATCGACTACGTCTGTCCTATACTCTGAAGCGGAGATGGTTTTGTTGAAAAGTACAACGTCAATAGTATTTCATTTGAATCGTTTTCATAGAACTTTAAATTGCAGGTATTTTACATGAAGTAAAATTTTAAACTTCCGCTTTTGACATTGTTATTGAACCCAAGGGTTAAAGCACTTAACATCTACTATATACGTTATTGTTCCTGGATATAATGGTGGTAATATGTGACATACATTAGTGTAGAAATAGTACAAAATAAACATCTCGTTCTAGTGATGTTTCACAGTGAGTTTCACGTGGAACAATATGCCTTCAGCTTTAACTTATGGCATCTACGTTTCCCTGTTGCTTATGTGCTTAAACGCATGTACATATCATTCAAATTTCCTGGAAAGACACATTTTTCTTACAACTAAACTGAACTTCAATCAAGGTTTGGCATAACAAGCCTGATCAAGTCGTTCCAGAAATATAATTGTGGAAATTTGCAATTCCATCCCATACTATGACCTTTGCGTGGAAATTTCACACCTCCTTACTCACTGGCTCTAACTTGAAATGATCAGGTCGTCCTGCTTGGTGACTTGGTTGACAGCGTGGCTTCGTAACCCGACGATTTGAATCATTCCTCATGATAGTGATACCTTGATTCTTTGGTCGACACTCAATACTTTACAGGCCACCGTGATATGTCCGGAATATTGCTGGTAGCAGCATTTTGCAACAACAAATAGCTTACATCTTTTATGAAATTTGTGAGAGTGACGGGTGCTCCTGGTAGAGTATTACATGCTTATAACTCTCTGGGATACCTGGTGTCATCACTGATTTTCAGTGATCCATTTATATACTTCTCATCACTATTTTGATCTTTTCCATGCATAGATAGAGAAAGTGACAGTATTTCAGGCTTCTCTATAATTGAGATCATTACTTGTATGTTTGTCATTCGAATTCTTTATGAAGCTATTTGTAGAATGTAAGAGAGGATATTGTTGTATGTTGGACACATATGGAATTTTTTCGAAACAACTAGTTTTTTCACCGCTACAAATCTGTTGCAATGGTGCATAGATATGAGTGCAGTCACAACTGTATTAACACATGTTTTCCGCATACCCTTTGCAATCAGCATGCACATGCTTTCACACTTTACCCTTCGCCAGTTGTCAAAATGTTTTATGGTATAAATGTAGGCGACATTTCTGAATATGACGCATCGGTGACAAAAATGAAGTCCGATGCAATTCCCTATTTTGACCATTAGAGCCTTGTTTGTTCTAGTGAAAACTGGATAGACATTTCAATGTCTGTGATGGGTGCCACCAGTGGAGCAGGATACGGTCACCTGTTCTTATCACTATTTGATTCCATACATGAGAACTACTACAGCCCATGACCTGTATGTGCACAATTCCAAAAACAGAATATTCTTACAAACAGAATAGAGCTGTTAATAAACAGAAAGTAAAACACTAACTGTCATCCATAATAATTCAGAAAGAAGACTCTACGACCGACAACAGATTAACTGTACACTTGGAACAACTTTAAAAAAAATTCAATCGTGATGTTACATGGTAGAGTCAAATCATTATGTGAGAGGCAATTATGTATTCGGATTTTCGGATAACGGATGACGTTCAGGGCACATCTAATCATCCCTCGCTAGTTCTTCCTCAAATATCACAAGAGACAAAAGGCAAGTTGTTACAAAAGTTGTTTATTAAAAGCTTTTATTCTCAACACATACAAATAGAATCACAATGTATTACAAACGGAAAAGATTATACTGTTCAAATGAAGAGTGTTCAGTGTGCAACCTAAGGAAATAGAAAATCATTCAGATCAGTCAGGATCCCAAATTATGTACAAAAGCCTTATTGAACCCTGTATCGCGACTCGATATTTCAAAGCGGGAACCAATCAATCAATGATAACTGTACATGAGAAGAGTATTGGGTGCAGCGCTAGTGTATGAGAGAACATAAATGTAGGCATGATTTCTCTATATGTGGTCGGGGAAACTCAGTGAAGCATTCCTTTTATTTTTGTTTGTTTGTTTGTTGTTTTACGCCGCACTCAGCAATATTCCCGCTATATGACGGCGGTCTGTAAATAATCGAGTCTGGACCAGACAACCCAGTAATTGACATCATGAGCATCGATCCATGCAATTGGGACCGATGACATGCATCAACCAAGTCAGCGAGCCTGACCACCCGATCCCGTTAGTCACCTTGTACGATAAGCATAGTCGCCTTTTACGGCAAGCGTGGGTTGCTGAAGACCTATTCTACCCCTGATCTTCACGGGTCCATTACTTATATACCTACTCGCGTAAAGCAAGACAGTGGCATGTGCATACAGCTCTCCGACTTGATTACACAGTCACAGTGAACGGTCCCTGAAGGATGTTGAGAATGTCCTCCACCCAATGGTACACCTGTCATTGCAACTCCACAGTGCTCTGACGAGGACCAGGCTGGTTGCAACTCTCCCGTCCTTCTCTTTCCACTTGGTAAGCATGTTTACAACCTGCATGTACAGTGAATATGGGTATGCAAACGTGACTTGATCGATAACCACGAGAGTAAGACCAAGTTTGATGCCGACAGACTCGAACCCGATCCCGATGTGACTTGTAACAAGGCCAGGATCTCTGTCAGATACAGGAGTATCCAACATCTCTTCATTAACAGCATATCCATGGTTCCAGTGTGTTGGCCCTACAACATTCAACTCACAATAAACTACCTATTTACTTGTGTTCTTGTTGTTTCATAGATGATGTAACAACATTCGGTTTGCTTTCATTATTTCAAATTATTTCACTAAACAAAGAAAAAATACGATACATACATACAGTAATTTAAAAAGAAATTATTGGGGTACACATAGAACTAAACTTCCTAAAATATAATAAGACAAACAGATTGTTTAAATTAAAAAAAAAACAAAACATCAAACTAAAGGATGACTATGCTTGTCATAAGAGGCGACTAACGGGATCGGATGGTCAGGCTCGCTGACTTGGTTGATGCATGTTATTGTATCCCAATTGCGTAAATCGATACTCATGATGTCAATCAGTGGATTCTCTGGTCCAGACTCTATTATTTACAGATTGCCGTAATATAGCTGGAATATTGCTGAGTGCGACGTTAAACAACAAACAAACAAAACAACAAACAATTTGAGTTAACGTACATGTAACTCTCTCTGTGCCAGATTGGGTTCATTTTGGCAGTTTATCGAGTTCTCTGTGGTGGACAGTCTCTGGAATCGAATAAACACAGTTTCAAACACGAGCAATAAAACAATAAGGATAATCTTACATAAGCTAAACAAAACAATGCAATGACAAATTCACTTGAACATGTACACACGCCGGCGCGCATTATAAACATTGACAAGCTAATATTCGAATAGGGAAAGCACGGGAAATATGCCTATGGCTGTATACATAACAACTTGAACCACCTGATAACGGAATCTTGGCCAGCATGAATCAATATTACCCATGCTGTCTGTATGTATGCCTCTACTTCACACATGTGTATCCCACAGCCAGCTGACACAATCTCATAGTGTAACAGTCTTCATATATCGGAGTAGCATAAGGGGATTCCCCTACTTGTTTACAAGATGTGGTGTAGTACATTGTCAGTCACAAGCTTATGCTACAGTCAACTTACAACCGATTTTCGGATCGCAGATCGCGGAGTTCGGATTTTAGGATTTCATTCGCCATAACAGGCTGATGGGTATGGGTAAAATAGGCCGGTGACGATGCAGGTGAAGTGACAAGAAGTAGTCCTGAAACGTCGTTACAAATAATAGAGAAATTGTGATCAATTAGAGTCTCGTGTCTGATTTCTATTCAACAAGTCACATCGATATTTGTCCTTTCTAGGCCAGGTGCAGTGAATAATAAACCTGTTTATGTTGCCTTGTGTTCAATAAAATCAGATTGTAATTTGATGTTGGTATGGTGTGATATCCAAGTGGTGGACGCGTTGGCTCAACACAACGAAGATCCAGTTAAAATTCCCAACATGGGGACAATGTGTGACGTCTTATGTCTCGCGTCGTGATTGCTGGAATGTAAGCAGGGTAAAACTGTACCACTCACTGAAATTATTATTGATTGAATAAGGCTTCGTGTGCTACACACGATTATTGTACTTAGGCTAAAGAGTTGCAATGGTGATTGGGATTATTAAAAGTTGTAATTATTTAATAATTTGTCATAAACCTGGTTTAATACTTTTAATTCATAAAGAGATATTGACCCCTAGATTCAACCAAAATGACGGACAATAACTGAATAAATGCTAAAATAGTCAACTAATAGTATACACATTCATATGATATCATCCGACATAATGCCTTCAAGGTGTTGGCACATAAGCAATATTACCAAGGAAAACGACATGTATATATCGGTATTTGTAGGAATCTGACACTGGTATATGATACATTAAAAGAGAACCCTGTTTAAACCGATCGATCACACTACAAATCCTTGATCATAAAATCCGACAAGTGTCGAACAAAGCTATGAATAGATGTCGCTAGTGGAGCTGTTCATGCCGGAATGTATTCATTGCGTCAGGGCTTTGCGGGAAGGTTGGTTGGATATATGATCCCATACTCAAGTTGATCACAGTACATAGGAAACATTATGCTGCTGTGCTGAAAAGGAAATGATATACTATGAATACATAATTTTATGTCAGTAGCAGGTTGTATGCAATGTAACGTGCTCCATTCATTTGAAAAGTTGAAGAAGAAATGAGGGGGAATATAAGTGGTGATGTGAATTGTGATATTGAGGAAATGATATAATACGTTGTTATCTACATTCACAAGTCTCATCATATAAGTTTGCACTAAAACACTTGAACTTGTTTAGTTGTCAATAGTGCATAAGATAATCATGCAGTGATCAATACGTAGTGTAAAATTGACTTCCGCCAGAATAGATACAAATGATATCTCACTAAGATATGAGTACATAATGAAGAACTTGCTTTTAACTAATTGTCTTGTGAAACGTTCTACTGTTTGATTGATATCGATGTGCATGGGAAGCAGTTCAGTCACCTCGCATCTACTCCCGATGCATCCCGCGAAGACTGGGGGAGCATGTGAAGATAGAAGCGACAGAATCCTTTTCATAATTATATAAGAAAATCGGCTAAAAACTCATCATTATCAACTGAATGTGCAGGTTAGAAAGACGAATATGAAAAATGGTTGTAGTATACATGTATACGTCTTTCATATATATATATATATATATATATATATATATATATATATATATATATCGAAAGCGTTATGTTAGTACTATTTCAATTAATGTATCAATCTTTCACAATAGTTCTACCACGTGTATATTACACAGAGTACATCGATATGTATTGTTTTCTTTATAAGCACAAGCGGATTATTGAACCAAGATATAGTGTTGGTACTATGTGACATATATTAGTGTAGAAGAAGATGTAAAAAACCCCAGTGAAGCATTAGATAAAGTGAACCCCATTTGTATAGAAAGATTTTTATAGCACAATGGTCGCATAAGATATGAAAACCCTGTGGATTCATAGTTAATAGTATTAGTCATTCATAGACATATGAATACATGTCTGGCTTGGCAATATCGGTCTATATCTAGACTGCCAACAGCTTCACTGTTTGAAGAGATCACCATCACCTTCAATAGATGTACATCGATGAGTAATACATCCATATGGTAGAGCGGAGAAAATTGCATCTGGGAATGGGATATCCCCAGGTTGTAAAGGTTCATCTGAGGATGTTGGATTTAACATAGTGAAATGAAATTATAACCAGTGATCGCAAATTGCACGCGCTGAGGATATGTGTTAGATAGAACTAACGTCATGCAAATGTTTTTGTTATACTTAGGAGATAGACTGCGCATTCGGTTCCAAATTCAATTTTGCACAGTTAATTCTACAGGTAAACTAGCTCTTCAATGTAAAAACAGTATGTTTATCTCCATTCTACCATGACTAAAAAAAACGCGTACTCTTTGGTGTTACAAATATATCCAGTCCAGTGTTTCGAATGGGTTGTCAATCTCAATTACGGAATCACCTACAACATCCTGTAAACAAAATACATATATCCTGAAGCAGTTTGGTATCACCGTAATACTTCACGCGAACCTATGACAGGCATTGGAAGCATATAAGGACGGCAACTAGAGAAGCTAGCATGAGGTGGGCACCCCTAAAGAAAACTAAGCAAGCTTTGCACGGATTTTGTTCTACACCGCACGCCACCATTATGAAGTCATATCGTTCATTGTGACGCAAAACATATGACGTCACAGACGTACATAACAAAGCACCAAATTCTAAGCTCTCTGTTGTCTCCAAAAATTAAAAAACTCTCATTGTAGACTTTTCTGCACTAAATGTATTGCCACACAACTTTGTATATTGGAGGAGCCGCAACTTTGCATTTTGTAACCTGTAATTGTAGATGTTATTATTTAAATATGCTTTCCGACAATAACTGAAAAAGTACTATTCCATGAATATTAGCTTCCGCGTTGATGCGACCGTCAAACCAACTGTTTTAATCAGAGGGGTTTTCTTGTGATGTAATAGCCTCTGATTGACCCATCAGAATCGAGTAATTTACAAATTCATGGTAGAATTACTAATATAATGATTATCATTATTAAATGGGAATGGTATTTGTACACCATGATACGCTGTTCTGATATATTTAAGTTGTGAAACCGCAAACTCTTTCTCTCAAATAACCAGCAGCCAATCATCAGACGTTAAAAATTAAATCTTTCCATGATACATCTTTACAATGCTGACCCAACATACACCATTTGTTTCTGAGATGAATATGCAACATTATTGTAAACATTTGACCTCCTGAGCTTTACACTGTTTGTGAAGTGTTGTTGTTAGAACCTATCCCCATTTCACATCAAACCTCTCTTATCACATACATCACCCACTGCATAGCATAATCTGCCATTGTCGTTGTAAACATGGTTTTCACATGTTCCAGTGTGCACTAATATACAAGAAAAATCGGAGACAATACATTGTCAGTAAAAACAATGTGCGTTTGTGATAGCTGACCAAAGGGAGGTAACAGATACACAGATCTCATATTTCTGCTGCTAAAATAAATCTTGAAAATATAACACCCACTCAGCTTTTCTCTTCTTCACCATGGCAGTTTGTACAGCCAGAGGTTGACCTAACCTTAACTAAACTAAAGAAATCTGACACAAATCAAATAATTTATCAACAGCAATATGATGAATTACGAAGCAAATATGATACTTACAAATCTATATTTACAGATTGAACCAAGGATGGTGAGACTGTTGCAAGCGCCACTGTCTTTGGATCAAAGACTATCTCATCTAGACTACCTGATAAGTGTTCTATTTTTACAGCGGAAGCAAATGCTATTTTAACAGCACTTAAACATACAAACAGCCAAACTAAATAAACAGTACATATTTTTTTTTCATATTCTCTTTCTTGCCTTCTGGCCAATAAAAGCTTGTCAAGCACACATCAACTTTTAATTGAAATTGTTGAATTGTTTAATAAGCTTGCTACTGGCCAATACGACATCGTTTTCTGTTGGTTACCCAAACGTGTTGGGATTATAGGTAATACAATGGCCGATGCTGCTGCAAAATCAGCACTCAACAAATCTGTGACACCACTTCTGATCCCGTACACTGATTATAAACCTGTTATAAGATCTTACATCAAAGATCTTATACAAAAAAAAGTAGGAAACCCAAGTAGGTGTCAATAAATTACATGAAATTAAACCAACTATTGGCTACACCTACTTGGGTTGTCAGTCCAGATTTGAAGAGGTCATTTTGCGGCGATGTCGTATTGACCACTCGAGATATACACACGAGTATCTTTTGGAAGGAGAAGATCCTCCGTTCTGTATCCCTTGTGATGAAAGAATCACGGTCAAGCATGTCCTGCTTGACTGTATTGATTTTTCCATCTCAAGGGATAAGTATTTCGAAGTATCATCCATTAAAGATCTTTTTTGAAATTGTAAGTGGCTATATCCTCGAAGGGGGTTAAAGTAGTGTAAAATTATTGCCATCCTGAGAGGGTATGTAAGACCACTTCATTCAAAATAATTTATCTATCACTGTTTTTAAACGCAGAATATTTGTATATTTAAATTTTCGGCTAATCTCATCAACAATCGCCAATGACTGGAGGGATGGTGTAAATCCTACTGGGGAACCATGCAGGTAGCAAAGGTACTGTAAGTCCCATGGTCCCTGGTATGGTGGCCTAACTTTAGTTATTGGTGACATGTAGCCTGTTTTTATTGTTTGTCGCCTATCATAATCTGATCTTTGTATTGTTCTAAAACTAGTTTTAAAACTATAATCTGTGATATATTGCTGGTTGTTGTACTGTCCTTCGATGACAGTTTTTAATATATAATAAAAATGCATAACTCAAGTCACGATATGCCTGAAATACTGCCGATGTGACTTTAAATAATCACTCACCTCACTCACTCACTCACTCACTCACTCACTCACTCACTCACTCACTCACTCACGCACTCACGCACTCACGCACTCACTCACCTTATGTATCAAAAGAGATGAAAATAATATGCTGATTGGAGGTGACATCAACCTACATATTTGGACATTGTTATCATCTTCAACCTGTGTACAAGGTGCTACACAACCTCCATATTGTGCAATGTGTATCTGTGGCTGTATACAAACTTGCGTCCCAGTCTTATTACGTTACTCTAAGTGTACATGGATTTTTTCTCATTCCCTTATCAATGTTCGAAAATCCGGTAACAGAGTCGGTGGAGTTACCTCCCTTTGGTCAGCTATCACAAACGCACATTGACATTACTAACAATGTATTGTATACGATTTTTCTTGTATATTAATGCACACTGGAACATGTGAAACCCATGTTTACAACGACAATGGCAGATTATGCTATGCAGTGGGTGATGTATGTGATAAGAGAGGTTTGATGTGAAATGGGGATAGGTTCTAACAACAACACTTCACAAACAGTGTAAAGCTCAGGAGGTCAAATGTTTACAATAATGTTGCATATTCATCTCAGAAACAAATGGTGTATGTTGGGTCAGCATTGTAAAGATGTATCATGGAAAGATTTAATTTTTAACGTCTGATGATTGGCTGCTGGTTATTTGAGAGAAAGAGTTTGCGGTTTCACAACTTAAATATATCAGAACAGCGTATCATGGTGTACAAATACCATTCCCATTTAATAATGATAATCATTATATTAGTAATTCTACCATGAATTTGTAAATTACTCGATTCTGATGGGTCAGAGGCTATTACATAACAAGAAAACCCTCTGATTGAAACAGCTGGTTTGACGGTCGCATCAACGCGGAAGCTAATATTCATGGAATAGTACTTTTTCAGTCATTGTCGGAAAGCATATTTAAATAATAACATCTACAATTACAGGTTACAAAATGCAAAGTTGCGGCTCCTCCAATATACAAAGTTTGTGTGGCAATACATTTAGTGCAGAAAAGTCTACAAAGAGAGTTATTTAATTTTTGGAGACAACACAGAGCTTAGAATTTGGTGCTTTTTTATGTACGTCTGTGACGTCATATGTTTTGCGTCACAATGAACGATATGACTTCATAATGGTGGCGTGCGGTGTAGAACAAAATCCGTGCAAAGCTTGCTTAGTTTTCTTTAGGGGTGCCCACCTCATGCTAGCTTCTCAAGTTGCCGTCCTTATATGCTTCCAATGCCTGTCATAGGTTCGAGTGAAGTATTACGGTGATACCAAACTGCTTCAGGATATGTGTATTTTGTTTACAGGATGTTGTAGGTGATTCCGTAATTGAGATTGACAACCCATTCGAAACACTGGACTGGATATATTTGCTACACCAAAGAGTACGCGTTTTATTTAGTCATGGTAGAATGGAGATAAACATACTGTTTTTACATTGAAGAGCTAGTTTACCTGTAGAATTAACTGTGCAAAATTGAATTTGGAACCGAACGCGCAGTCTATCTCCTAAGTATAACAAAAACATTTGCATGACGTTAGTTCTATCTAACACATATCCTCAGCGCGTGCAATTTGCGATAACTGGTTATAATTTCATTTCACTATGTTAAATCCAACATCCTTAGATGAACCTTTACAACCTGGGGATATCCCATTCCCAGATGCAATTTTCTCCGCTCTACCATATGGATGTATTACTCATCGATGTACATCTATTGAAGGTGATGGTGATCTCTTCAAACAGTGAAGCAGTCTAGATGTAGACCGATATTGCCAAGCCAGACATGTATTCATATGTCTATGAATGACTAAAACTATTAACTATGAATCCACAGGGTTTTCATATCTTATGCGACCATTGTGCTATAAAAATCTGTCTATACAAATGGGATTCACTTTATCTAATGCTTCACTTGGGGGTTTTACATCTCTTTGGCTTCTTCTACACTAATATATGTCACATAGTACCAACACTATATCTTGGTTCAATAATCCGCTTGTGATTATAAAGAAATAAATACATATCGATGTACTCTGTGTAATATACACGTGGTAGAACTATTGTGAAAGATTGATACATTAATTGAAATAGTATTTACATAACGTTTTCGATATATATATATATATATATATATATATATAAATATATATATATATATATATATATATATATATATATATATATATATATATATATATATATGAAAGACGTATACATGTATACTACAACCATTTTTCATATTCGTCTTTCTAACCTGCACATTCAGTTGATAATGATGAGTTTTTAGCCGATTTTCTTGTATAATTATGAAAAGGATTCTGTCGCTTCTATCTTCACATGCTCCCCCAATCTTCGCGGGATGCATCGGGAGTAGATGCGAGGTGACTGAACTGCTTCCCATGCACATCGACATCAATCAAACAGTAGAACGTTCCACAAGACAATTAGTTCAAAGCAAGTTCTTCATTATGTACTCATATCTTAGTGAGATATCATTTGTATCTATTCTGGCGGAAGTCAATTTTACACTACGCAAACTTATATGATGAGACTTGTGAATGTAGATAACAACGTATTATATCATTTCCTCAATATCACAATTCACATCACCACTTATATTCCCCCTCATTTCTTCTTCAACTTTTCAAATGAATGGAGCACGTTAAATTGCATACACCCTGCTACTGACATAAAATTATGTATTCATAGTATATCATTTCCTTATCAGGACAGCACCATAATGTTTCCTATGTACTGTGATCAACTTGAGTATGGGATCATATATCCAACCAACCTTCCCGCAAAGCCCTGACGCAATGAACACATTCCGGCATGAACAGCTCCACTAGCGACATGTATTCATAGCCTTGTTCGACACTTGTCGGATTTTATGATCAAGGATTTGTAGTGTGATCGATCGGTTTAAACAGGGTTCTCTTTTAATGTATCATATACCAGTGTCAGATTCCTACAAATACCGATATATACATATCTTTTTCCTTGGTAATATTGCTTATGTGCCAACACCTTCAAGGCATTATGTCGGATGATATCATATGAATGTGTATACTATTAGTTGACTATTTTAGCATTTATTTCAGTTATTGTCCGTCATTTTGGTTGAATCTAGGGGTCAATATCTCTTTATGAATTAAAAGTATTAAACCAGGTTTATGACAAATTATTAAATAATTACAACTTTTAATAATCCCAATCACCATTGCACGTCTTTAGCCTAAGTACAATACTCATATCTTAGTGATATATCATTTGTATCTGTTCTGGCGGAAGTCAATTTCACACTAAGTATTGATCATTGCATGATTATCTTATGCACTATTGACAACTAAACAAGTTCAAGTGTTTTCGTGCAAACCTATATGATGAGACTTGTGAATGTAGATAACAACATATTATATCATTTCCTCAATATCACAATTCACATCACCACTTATATTCCCCCTCATTTCTTCTTCAACTTTTCAAATGAATGGAGCACGTTACATTGCATACACCCTGCTACTGACATAAAATTATGCATTCATAGTATATCATTTCTGTATCAGCACAGCAGCATAATGTTTCCTATGTACTGTGATCAACTTGAGTATGGCATCATATATCCAAACTTAAACAGGTTTATTATTCACTGCACCTGAACAAGACAGATGGCCAAGAAAGGAGAAATATCTATATGACTTGTCGAATAGCCTACAAGAAATCAGACACAAGACTCTAATTGATCACAATTTCTCTATTATTTGTAACGACGTTTCAGGACTACTTCTTGTCACTTCACCTGCATCGTCACCGGCCTATTTTACCCATACCCATCAGCCTGTTTATTGCGAATGAAATCCTAAAATCCGAACTAGGTTGTAAGTTGACTGTAGCATATGCTTGTGACTGACAATGTACTACACCACATCTTGTAAACAAGTAGGGGAATCCCCTTATGCTAATCCGATATATGAAGACTGTTACACTATGAGATTGTGTCAGCTGGCTGTGGGATACACATGTGTGAAGTAGAGGCATACATACAGACAGCATGGGTAATATTGATTCATGCTGGCCAAGATTCCGATATCAGGTGGTTCAAGTTGTTATGTATACCATAGGCATATTTCACGTGCTTTCCCTATTCGAATATTAGCTTGTCAATGTTTATAATAATAATATGCAGGTACTTTCTGTGATATAGAGAAAATTCAATGCATGGTCACTCACAATATCATCTACTGTGACCAGCTAATATATGCATCACCAACGAAGCCGTCTTTGGCTATTATTTTACACCCTTCTGCCGTATGTGAGGAAATGATTATAAAGAGAGAAGATATACACAACAGGAATGTTGAATCAGGTCTTTTCTTATCTCCAGAATACATTCATGTTTTACTGTCGATTGAGTGTTTATTTTGTTGTTGCGATTAACTCTTGTCAAAGTGATCGGTTGTAGATTTGTTAGTGAATAAAATGTAGAGCATTTTGTAGGCAATTCAAAGGTTTATATTATGAAAGGTCATAGACCCAAGTGCGTACAATACTGTGCACTGTACAATCATTTTACAAGTAGATTCATATCTTTCATTTCTGCTCCTGGAGGCATATTTGAAACATCACATAACTTATTTTACATGCTGAAAATTTGTGGTTCGAACTTAGGTTCCGTCAGTAAGTGGTTTCGGAACACTTATCGATCTAGTATTGACTTAGTCTAGTTGTAATGAACTAAGTTACTGGGGTTTGTAATACCCAGTTTTTTCCAGTAATTCGTGGATAACCAAGCTTTTGTATTCAATTTCCCTCCACCATATATATATGATACAAGTCAAGGATTCTTGAAATCCTGACAGTACCTTACAGAAACAGGTTACAATCCACAGAATATTGTTCAGTGCCTGTACTTGAGCTAAATCGCTTTAAAAATGACGGTGTAGTTCCTTGTCAAAGAATGGTATTATTAGAATTTGAGAAATATGCTTAAGTGAGAAAACGTGTGCTGAAATTGTTGTGTGTTTTCCTTTTGGCATAAAACAGTAATTGTATGCTCATCTGCATTTATCTTGTTATTAGCAAAGGTACGTATACGCTTGCTAAATGAAAAAAACAGTATAACGCTCTCATACTTAATGGTCGAAGTGGTCCCTTCATACCTAGGACCGACAGTTTTGTATTAAACGTAATCAACTCCAAATAAGAAACCATTATACTCGCAGTTTTGTTTGCTTGTTGCTTGATGACGCACTCAGCAATAATCCAGCTATATTGACCGCGGTCGAGTCTGGACCAGGCAATCAAGTGACTGACATCATGAGCATCGGTCCATCATATCCCGTTAGTCGCTCCTTACGACAAGCACACTCGCATTTGTACCATGTACTGTACAACTTGAATTGTCTTAATTACATAATTCAGTTGTCAATAACATGGATGCATTTAATAGGAGTATGCAATAAAAGGACATTTTTTAATCATGTTTTACCATTCTATTATCACGTTTACGTCAAAAACATGGATTCCCTTTACCCACCGTCAGTCTTGAATACCACCCAAACTCTCATCATCAATATTGTAATAGTACACGTTTCTCATGGAAGCAGATACTTATTTAATGTTTCTTTTTAAAGTTACATGACTTAATCGTTTGAGAGCAAGATAACTATGAAATAATTATCATGAAACAAACTGTTTTCGCATCACAAACAATTATTATTGACAGAAACCTATCTGGTATCAAAATTGTCTTCATTGGTTGTTTATTGAAGGGGAAATTTCTACATGACAAAATTGCATTTTTTAAACAGACAAAGATGCCGGAGACAAAATAATCTCTTAATTTAAAGGGACCAGTTGGTCGTAATACGCACGTGAGATTTAGCTGAACGTTTATTATAAAAAACAACATAATTGTCATTATTTTGGACAATAATTGAGTCATCTTACATTACCTTTCTTAACACACACACACAAAACTACTGTTTCTGGTGGCATAAATGGTATAATATGGTATTATTTATGTTCAACAGATGCGTCCCGTGAACCTCCACCGGAAGCTTGGTCAGAGCATGTGTGGGGCAGTAAGAAACAAGTCGCTGTGAGGAATGAGGAAAGGTGCCCGATGAAGCGAACGTAAAATATTGCCACCCCTGCGTGTTCTGCAGCGTCTGTGTGCTCTCTATATATGTGCGTCCAACTACCTGGTACCTTTACGAAACCTCCAAACCATTTCAATTTTAAAGGCTTTAATGGACAGATTTCATAATTATTACAGTCCATAGATAGATAGATAGATATTCTTTATTTCCTCCAATTGAATGAAGATTACATTATGCAGGTATGGTTATGTTACATGTTTAACATGAATTGGGGGTATATTTACACATGTGCATAAAGATACAAGTTTTCTAGCAGGTGTTGCCATTTCCTTATAAAGCGGCTTACATTAATTATTACTTCTGCCCACACATCTCTTTCTAGCTCCATAATACATTCTATTGGACATCCACCAAGTAAGAACGCAAGAATAATATCATCATCTTTCTCCCAAATCTTAACAAAAACATTTACATCCATGATATCACATATGGTGTTAAAAAGTAAATTTCGGTCATTCATATTGATCGTGCAGGACATAAACACGTGCTTTACAATATCATTGGCAACAGTTTTACAATAGCATTCTCTAGAGACAATTTCAGCTGATCCATAGAATACAAGCCTTGCAATATTAGTTAAATGGTCATACTTCTCCAGGGCTAGTTTCCAGAGATAGTGTTCAGTACTTGATCTTATTCTAACATATCTTGACAGACTGAGTCTTGAATTAAGATGGACATAAAATACATCATCTCGATGAGATTTAATAGCATCATTCACGGCCTTGGACCAGCATTTCTTTTTAATAAATTGACAATTATTGACATAGTTAACAAGTGTATTACTTAGGTTATACTTCTGTACAAGTTGTAGCATATTATATATCGGAGATTTTCTACTCCATACATTGCATGTAAAACTATCTGTACACATAAATTGACCCAGGCGAACTAGAAACATAACTTTAAAAACACAGTTACACTTTGCATTGCATAGCTTTCCTAAGAAGTTGAGTGCTCTTTTATCTATGTAATACTGTAGTGGCATGATGCCGATAGCATCCAATACAACAATACTGGGAGTGCGCCTGTGTAGTCCCTGAACTTTTTTACAAAATTGACGTTGTACGACTTCAAGCATTTCATATTCTCTAAGAGGAAGTTTACCCCATACGCTGCATCCATAGAGGCCACATGACAAGATTACCCTCTCCCAGATACGTGCTGCAGATAAAGGATTCAGACCACCAAAGTACAGCCCATTATTATGGTTAGTGTTGATGAGTACACGTAACTTTTCACATGCAGATTTTGTACGTTCAAGTGATGATTTATCTGTACTAAGATATACACCTGCATATTTAATAGATTTCATTTGTGGAACATGCATATCGCCAATTGATACATTAGTGGTTTGAACCTTATTGTTTGGGCATCCAAAGTATAGAACTGCACTCTTGCTTACATTATATTTTAGCTGCCACATGTGAGCATAGTTTTGAACGACATCAAGAAGATTTTGCAGGCCCTTATTTGAGATACTCAATAAAGTAGTGTCGTCAGCAAGAAGGATCCCAGGACATTTACCCCATGGGAGAATTAAGCCAGAATCTGAGTTTTCAAGTTCATATAGGAGGTCATTAATAAATAGCGTGAAAAGCCAGGCGGACATTACTCTACCTTGACCTACTCCTTGATTCACGGGGAAGGCATCCGACTTAAATCCTTCAAAACATACAAATGATTTCATAGAGCTGTAGGAGAGCCTTAATATTCTCCATAGTTTACCCGTTATTCCTATATCATACAGTTTAATAAATAATCCATCAAGCCATACCCGATCAAATGCTTTTTCGTTATCTAAGAATGCACAGTATACGGGCGACATCCTTTCATTGTAATATGCAATATTTTCTGTTAGCGTAAGTACAGCCGTTTCAGCACCATAGTGACGTCTAAATCGAAATTGGAAAGGATGGGGAAATTCTATGTTATTATCTACCCACGACTCTATTCTGTTGAGAAGAAGTCTTTCAAAGAGTTTGCTTAATACAGGCGTCATTGTTATTCCTCTATAATTGGCAGGGTCATATTTTGGTTTACCATGGCCTTTGTGTATAGGTAGAATTTGACCTATAGAAAATGATTTTGGAATGTATTCAAAGTTGATCATGGCATTGAATAGTAAGGCAATATGATACATCAGAGATCTACCAGCCTTCTTTATATGCTCATTTACAATACCGTCAGGACCAGGCGACTTTCGAACTTTAAGTCGTTTTACTGCACAATGGATTTCATCTTTAGTGAATGGATAATGCAGTGGAGATCTGGTGTCGTTATCTATATCGTCTATCGTTTCAATATTAGCAACTCGCTCTTTAACATTCTGAGCATGTGCATAGTCACATTTAACATCAGAGCAAGGAGTAGCTAGTGTATGAAAATACAGTCCAAACAGGTTGCAAATATCCTTTCCCTCGTAACAAGTTTGAGTGCCAAAGACAAGCTTTTCAGTATTACCTTTATAGCGTTTGTAGCGTTTTGTCGTTTTGTAGAATTCTTTGACATCTACTTCTGCTGCCGCGTATATTTCATTAAATTTATCTTTAGATAACTGGTGTTTTGCATGGCGATGTTTCTTACGGAAGAGACGTTTACTTTCTTTATATTTTGCATAGGCAGCATCGTTTTTGTCTCTAACTTTACCACTCGTAACCCATTGTCGGCGATAATTTCGCATTTCTTTATGTAAATTATTAAGACCATCTTTCTTCCAGTAAGGTTTGAGATAGGGTCTAAAGCGTGTGGATGGAATACTACCGGCGGCAGAGGCATGTAGAGAACCTGTGATAAAGTCACAGTAGTATTCACTATATTCTGCATTGCTATCAAAGTGAGCGTTGTTAATTTGAGTGTCGCGGAAGTAGTTTTCCGTTTGGTATCGATATAGCATTAGGTCAATTTCACTTGCCTTAGTCCAGTTTAGGTTCTCTCCATGATAATTCCCAATATGTACAGGGAGATGAATACAAACGAGTATTGGTAGGTGATCTGAGATGTTATACGGAATGCTAGTGTCTATGGCATATCCAGTAACACTGCTTAGTGAATCAATATCTATAAAGACGTAGTCAATTAATGTTTTTACTTTGTTACATTTACTATGGAAAGTGTACCTGTATTCATCAAGTGGAACCACCGAATAAAGGTGACGTTCGCTAAGCAGTCGTAATAGGCACCTAGCCCTGGGTTTCATATTGATATCATGACTGATGTCAGTATTAAAGTCTCCTAGAAGGTAGGTTGGATATTCTTGAGAGAGAATATCATAAAGTTCCATAACATAGTACAGTTCTTCATAGTACACACTGTCTAGGACATTTGTTGATGGCAATCTAGTCCCAAGTACATACACATGGCTAGTGCCGATGTGTAGTTTAATGCACAGTACGTGGCGGCTGTAGTGGGTGTCAATTAGAGTAACTTTGCACCAGTCACCTTTCCGTACAAACATGGCTACACCTCCAGAACCTCGCTGATGCTGGTTAGAGTCACAGCTGGATTTCGAATATACATTAAAATTGTCGTGGAATGTTTCCAGAAACTGTAAGTTTTCCCTGTCTAGCCAGTGCTCTGTAACAAGCACGACGTCACATATGTCGAGTTTATTGCACAGCTCAGCCGTTCCATGTTTGATCCCACGAATGTTCCATGTTGCTAGGTTGAGTAGGGTCATCAGTGTACATACGTTGATGGCTAGAGTTGCAGGATGAGGCATCACAGTTAATACTCACTCTCGCCTTGCTTATCATTAGAGTACCATGAGTTACGGGGAACCCATTCTCTACAGTTCACGTTCTCGGGCCAGAATGTGTTGTCGTCCAATATTATCTTGGCACACTGTACAGGAACTGCTATGCGGATGGTATAGGTTGGGTTCGAGCCTTCCCAGTGTCGTAGGAGAATTATATTTGTAATTGTCACACCCCGTTCTTTGGCGTAGTCGACGATAGCATCTTTCACTATGTCAAATGATTCGTCTGCTCTCACATATCCCAAAGGTATTCATGCTTGTAGACCCCAGCCTAGTTTTGTTTGAATTTGTATCTCAAAGGTCGCTGAAGCGAATAGACATCTTGCGACGCGAGTCATTTCTTAACGCAATGAATACTGATTTAAAAGTTCCCATCACTAACATACAGCTTGTTTGGACCAGAGAAGGAGGCTGCGATTAAGATAAATGTCAGGCAAATAAACTTTCAGACCATCAGATCGTTAAACATCATGGAAAATGACATATAACGTTAGGTGTGGAATAAAGTTGTCGTTTGAATAGGACATGAATACCATATACATATTAAAATATAGGATTATATAACGCGGCACAAAATAGTTATTCCTCTTTCTCTACACAGTCATTTCTCATTTCTACGTTCATCCCTTAACCATGTTTATACAAAATGTACAGAAATTTATGATGAGTTCGCATATATTTACTTACCGAAATATCTGGGCGCATACGTGTTTGCTCCCAACTTCAGTCCCCGTGAGTCTGTTACAATCCCTTTAGAAATACTTAACCGAAAGACTACATACTAGTACCCACACACGGTAAGAATTAAGTGTTGTGTTTGAATGGACATTGAACAGGCGAGAGAAGTATTTTGTAAAGATAGAAACAAACAGGTGTAGTTACATACATGTAGATACAAAGGAGTCGACGAAAAACATATTCATGAGTAAATTGAATAGATAACGCATAGAACACCTCTTCACTTTCAACTCAAACAGACAGCCCACAGCCTTGAGTCGATCTCGGGGTGTTTTCAGCCAGCTTGCTGTATAACGTATATTGGTTACGCTACATTCTGACCTTCCAAGTGCAGAACTAGTGACTGTCATGTTTAGCGTTGATTTTCAAAGGCAGCAATTTCCAACGAGAGCAGTTTGTAACATTATTGCTGCAAAATGTTTCAAATGTATTAGGTCAGTTAGGACTGGATCTTATATATTTCGGGCGGTCGGGTAGCCTAGCCGATGATCCGAGTTCGATTCCCGACATGGGTACAATGTGTGAAGCCTATTTCTGGTGTCCCCCGCCGTGATATTGCTGGAATATTGCTAAAAGCGGCGTAAAACCATACTCACTCACTCACTCTTATATGTTTCACAAAAATCAAAATATTGTTAGAATAAAGCAAGGTTGGCTTCACGCAAACTAAAATGGCAGAATGTTGTGATCGGCTCGGGATGCTGACTAAATGTGTTCAAAGAAAATTAATAGATATACCTATTATTTGAAAACATGTATTATGATTATATTGCCCCAAAACAGCAAACGTATCACTCTAAAAAGTTGATAACAACCATGAGGTTGAACAAACGTGAGAGCAGAAATACACCACACCACCACCATCACCCCTCTTTGTTTGGCAATGATCTTCACCTTCGGTGCATGCGAGGGCAGGAAACGGTCACGCTCACTATTTGATAGTGATTCACAAACAATTGCAAATGCTGATGATATAAACTGCACAACAAAAGTTTCTGTGACATTGAATAAGATTTAATTCAAAGTTATGTTTTTTACCAAATCTGAAACAATTTCGGTTTGCAACAGATAAAAGACTCCTGTAAGTGTTCAAATGGGTTAATTTGCCAAACTGACTTCAGGAAATGCATGATTTCATTAAAAAAATCCATGAACATGCCAAACAGGTGCGGTTACATACATGAGGATTCAATGTGTAAAGTGAACACCTTTCACTTTCAGGTCAAACAGACAACACGGGCTGTGAGTTGATATCGGGTAAGTGCAGCTGGTGTGACACTGTTGTATGAAGTATATTGCTTGCAGTACATTATGACCTCCCAAGTGCTGAACTGGTGGCTGTATGTTGTATGTTCCAAGGCAGCAAGTTCAGATGAGGGAATTTATTTAAAGAATATTGTTCCAGAAAAGTGTTTCAAATGTATTAGATTAGTGAGGACTGGATGTTATCCTTTCCCAAAAAATCGAAATATTGTTAGAATAAAGCAAGGTTGGCTTCACGCAAACTACAATGGCAGAATGTTGTGGTCGGCATGGGAGTCTGACTAAATGGGTTCAAAGAAAATTAATAGAGGTACCTGTTATTTGAACCCACGTAGTAATACTATACTGCCGTAAAGAGCAACATGTCACTCCTAATTTTGATAATCACCCCAAGTATAAAAAAAGTGAGAACAATAATACACACACACCCCCCCCCCCCCCCCCCTCCGGTGGTGATGGCATAAGCTACATTTTTATGTTTTCAGTTTTCATCAACAAAGAAGTCCCTCACAAGATGAGAATAGGACAGGCTGTCTTCAGAAGTACCATCCGATGCAACATCCGCTTCACGGTGGTTGGCCTTCTAGGTTCACATCTTCATCTGCTATTTCCCAATACATTGACGCGGGCTGGTACGCCTCCAAGTAGTGGTCTGCTTGATTTGTCCTATATTGAAAGAAGGTTAAATAATAGTAAAATATAGCGTTTGGTATAAATGCAATTGATATCGCTTGTGGAAGTATTACTAGATATGAATTATTAATGCAAGAGAATAACCAGCCAAGATTTTCTGCCAAAACAGATTCCACCTGACGTAAAGGGCAAATAGTCGTGGAAATTATATGCATGGAGCACTGAAAATCAGTGATGATACCAGGTGTTCGCGGAAAGGGTAAGCATGTCCTGCTCTACCGGTAGCACCCTCCATTCATACAATTTGCATACATAAAGTAAGTATTTATTGCCTGCAGTAAAGCAGTACTCATGCCATGCGACGCAAACCTGTAAACAAACCAGACAATGAAGTTATCGATGAACCAAACAATCCAGTGAAACGAGAGTACCATTCCTGGCTATATTGAAACTAATACAAACAGTATTCTAATTCTGAATTACGTCTCAAGAAACATGTAAATATCAAGTTCCGTGTATTTAGAGGTAACCGGTTATCGAAATTTAATGTTGCATCTGTCACTAACATTGATCAAACCCTTTTCAAAGCAAGGTCTCATCCTACCAAGTTTGATGGGAAATGCATAAATAATGTTCAGCATGTGTAACCACAAGCATTTGTGAGTTGTTTTTCTAATGGTGATCTTCAACTTTGACCTTTTCATTACATATGCAAAATTCATTGCCTAACGCTATATGGAAGAAGTCCATGTCGGAATAACTGGTAATGTGAATGATCTATGTGCAGAAGTAATTAGAAAAAGGATCGAGGGATGGGCCAATTTCAAGCAGTTCTGCTTCAGCATCATAATCTAAGATTTGTTCATGGCTTTAAAAAATGCAGTCGCCATATTTACTTCCCCAATTTTATGTATCTGCTTATCTGATTTCATGTACAACACAAACGCCACTGATGCGTTACAATCGCGCCATGTTCGACATTTTCGCTGTATTAATGCAGCACTTTCACTTTACTTTCTCGATAAAGGGAAAAAAAAATATTACATTTAAAATATGTGAACGTTTTGTCTTTGGACAACTGATGAAGACGAATCATCACAAGCAAAAAACATCCAGTTGTTTTCAATCTACAGCTTATTATCAATTGCTCAGACGCCGAATAACCTCGGAGTCATCTAACAGTAAGGTTAATGACCCTCACTTCTACACACACGTTCTACATACTAAATGAACTAATCTCCTTGGTCAAAAATTGTGATCGACATAGGCGGCTGGAGAATTCGGCTCCGAAACTCTATCTTTACGGAAGCTAGCATGTGTAATTTGCAAAATGTATAAATGTACCCTTTTGCATATTATTTGCTGGTTTAACTATTAAATGCTTACCTTCTTGTTGATGAATATTTTCGAAGACACATGCAGCTTGCTAACAGGATTCCCATAAGACACAGCACTGTTGTCAGTCCTATTATGATGTAGTTGCTATGAACCTCCGGTTGCACACCTGCTGAATAAAATGATGCTATGTTAAGTTAATGAGACATTAACAATGCCGTTAAATACAATCATGTTGGAATAGCCATGAGGAGAGAGCACGATATCAGTCTGTCAAACACTGAAGTTTGTGTTTGTGCTGGGTATTCAATTTTGTTTCTTATTGTTTTGCAGATACATCGACGAATACATAGGACTGTCTAACACGACGGAATGTGAAGACCCCAGTCACTCTCTATTAACCGATCTAAAAGTATTCCCGGTCCCGTTAAATCATAGTTACAACATCATTATTCAAATTTCGGAAACTGTCTATTCCAGACGCCGGCACATATTTTCGGTCTCATTCTCCAGTTTCCTCTCTGTATCGAGGCATTGAGAGGATTACCGTAACATGATTACAACATGAGCCTTGTGTCGGTACGTGAGTCCACTGTACGCGTACACTACTTGTAACATGTTAAGAACACCCACAAATGGACGTGTGTGGAAATACCTACCAGCCATGACATGACTTCTTTCGATATCCGTATCTATATTACGTGTCTGTACATATGGATTTTGCATAGCTATGTCTTATTGTAACAGCTAGGGAATTATAATTATAACGGATAACTGTACATGTTGAACAGTGGAGGAATTCTAAATATTGTATCTGTGAATTATCGTATTAATTTCCTTTTAAACACTATTATGACAATATGACATACATGGTATTTGTACTCAACATAAGACATGTTAAGATGACAAGAAATATACCGATATCTTCCACCCTTGTTCTCTGGGTTTTTTTCATGTGTAATGTTTTTAAATTTTCTTTAGTATTTAGTATTATTATTGAAATGAATATTATCTTACCACATGTACTTTGATTTCGGCAGATGTCTATCGAACAGTCACTTGAACAGGTAGATTTGCATCCATGATCAGTAATGTTGCATCCTTGTGTGCAGGTTCCAAACTCCTGGTCACAAATCCCATCAATGCATATCTCACAGGAATTGTTACAAAATTCACCATAGTAACCATTGTCGCACCCTTTCACACAGGTTCCGTTCTCCGAGTGGCAATCATGATCGATGCAGTTCTCATAGCATGTACAGTCAGTCCCAGCATACCCTGGTGCACAACCATCTACACACGCTCCTGACTCAGCGCAGGGCAGATTTGCACACTTTGAGGTACATCGAGATGAGCAGTTAGTACCATGCCATCCGACATTACAGCCATGAATACAGTATCCTGTCGTTTTATCACATTCGGGGGTGCAATTGGCGGAGACATTTCTGTCACAGGCTGATGATGAAGTTCCGTCGGGGTCAGGGAGGCAGTTTTCACTGCACACCTTTTCACACCAATGGCCATAGAATCCGGGATTACAACCGTGGATGCAATGTCCTGTCTTCTTGTCGCAGTCGAGGATGCACGTGTTGGAGACATTTCTGTCACATTCTAGCACAAAAGTTGCGTCAAGGCCGGCGCGGCAGTTTTCACCACACACCTTGTCACACCAATGACCATAAAATCCAGGATTACAGCCTTCTTCACATCCAGCCTTGCATGTTCCTTTACAATTCTCACATGGCATCTCACAGTTGGGGGCAGTGTACGGAGAATGACACTGGCTACACATTCCCGTGCTTCTATTACACGATTTACATCGTTCAGAGCAGTTCTTGCAGTCAAGGCCATAGTAGGAGTCAACGCATCCAGAAACACAGACTGACCCAATCTGGCAGTAGCCGTCGTCACATCCCCCTTTACATTCTGTACACTGTCTCTGATGTTCACATGGTATGCTGCAGCTTGTACCCTGGAGTCCTGGATTACAGCCATGGATGCACGCCGCGATGCCACTACCTTTGAGCAGTTCACACGCTTTATGTCTGCAGCCACTGTTGCACATAGATGTACATCGCTTGTTGAAATACCCAGGGTGACACGTTGATGAGCAGTCACCCGTTTCATCACAAACTGCGCAGTGCTGGCCATCTTTGCAGGGTGTTGCTATGCAAAATAGAATACATATTTAGATGAGAATAACATCAAAAAGTATTCAAAACTATGACAGCAAATTAGACGCATTAGATCAATGGGTCACATTTGTTCCAAATAACGAAAGAAATTGCTGAAGTCCCTGTAACTCGATTTAGGTCGAACTTCGTTAATAATGGAATAATCACTGCGATAGCAAAAAAAGATTTGTCAAAATAGGATATTGTGTTTATGCGAGTTACAGACCTATGAAATCATCTCCTTGTTCTGACTTATTAAGCACATTGTTATTATTTTCTGAAGCAGAAGCCTGGGTGAAACAAAAAGATTTGTCAAACTTACCTCCTATCAAAAGTACAACGGACGCAAAACATAGGATCACCAAAGATTTCATGATCTGTCTGAAAATTAAAAAAAGGAATATATACCCATCTATAATCTCACCAAAAAGACCGTGTAACAGAAAACAAGTAAACACTTGTAATACTTACTCGTTTTGAGGGAAGCACATGTTCAATGTTGGTGTATCGAGCTAAGTGGTAGGACCTCGGGGAAATATTACTTGGGCGACTTGTGGTCGCGGATTCAGACTTCGTACTGACAGTTGACTTTCAGTTTCCCTTTAATGAGGAGGTATGTCATGAATCTGTTCATGATTAGAATGTGTTCAGACCAATGATAACAGTTATCTATAATTCATGTTGTCGAACTGTACTTGATAAACTTTCAATTTCAACTAGTTTTATGTACATCAGACAACCTTTCAGTTTGTTCCCTTTAGATGTCGTTTCTATTATTAGTTTATTGCAAAACGTTTTGATATACAAATTGTTCTGGAAACAGTATGCCTGACTGAGACGAGTATAGCAATGTATGTATTACCCACGTATATTTTGAACATTGTTTAAGTGAACAGTTGGAAAAAGTACCGGCAAAGATGTAATGATATGTTTGAAAAGGGAAAAACACAAATATACCGATATGTATTATCATGAATAACATATTACTCTATTAAAGTTAACTAGTAAACATTTAATCTGCTTACTCGTAATGAGAGAGGAACATTTTCATCGTTGGTGTATCAGTCCAATTGATACTTATACGTGCGAATCCTAGTCGCGAATTCAGACTTCAGACCAGTATTAGCGGATTGTCAGTACTATACAAGTACTCGTGGGTTGCGATCGAAATACCAGTATTAGTGGGTTGTCAGTACAATGCCAGTACACGTGTGATGCCATCGCAATACCAGTATTAGTGGATTGTCAGTACAACGCACATACTCGTGGGTTGCAATCGGAATTCCAGTATAAGTGGGTTGTCAGTACCATACCAGTACTCGTGGGCTGCTATCATAATACCAGTATCAGTGGGTTGTCAGTACTATACAAGTATTAGGGGGTTGTCAGTACCATACCAGTACTCGTATGTTGCCATCGCAATACCAGTATTATTGGGTTGTCAGTACTATACGAGTACTCGTGGGTTGCCATCGCAATACCTGTATTAGTGGGTTGTCAGTACCCTATCTGTACTCGTGGGTTGCCATCGCAATACCAATATTAGTGGGTTGTCAATACTATATGAGTACTCATGGGTTGCCATCGCAATACCAGTATTAGTGGGTAGTGAGATCCATCCCATTCCTCGTGGGTTGCAATCGCAATACCAGTATAAGTGGGTTTTTCAGTCCCATACCAGTACTCGTGGGTTGCAATCGAAATACCAGTATAAGTGGGTTGTCAGTACAATGCCAGTACTCGTGGGTTGGCATCGCAATACCAGTATTGGTGGGATGTCAGGACCATGCCAGTACTCGTGGGTTGGCATCGCAATACCAGTATTAGTGGGTTGTCAGTACAATGCCAATACTCGTGGGTTGCAATCGAAATACCAGTATAAGTGGGTTGTCAGTACCATATCAGTACTCGTGGGTTGCCATCGCAATACCAGTATTAGTGGGATGTCAGTACCCTATCTGTAATCGTAGGTTGCCATCGCAATACCAATATTAGTGGGTTGTCAATACTATACGAGTACTCATGGGTTGCCATCGCAATACCAGTATTAGTGGGTAGTGAGATCCATCCCATTCCTCGTGGGTTGCAATCGCAATACCAGTATAAGTGGGTTTTTCAGTCCCATACCAGTACTCGTAGGTTGCCATCGCAATACCAGTATTAGTTGGTAGTCAGTACCTTACCAATACTCGTGTGTTGCCATCGCAATACCAGTATTAGTGGGTTGTCAGTACTATACGAGTACTCGTAGGTTGCCATCGCAATACAAGTATTAGTGGGTTGTCAGTACCATACCAGTACTCGTGGGTTGCCATCGAAATACATGTATTAGTGGGTTGTCAGTACCCTATCTGTACTCGTGGGTTCGCTTTGCAATACCAGTATTAGTGGGTTGTCAGTACCCTATCTGTGCTCATGGGTAGCCATCTCAATACCAGTATTAGTGGGTTGTCAGTACCATGCCAGTACCCGTGGGTTGCAATCGCAATACCAGTATTGATGGGTTGTCAGTCCCATACCAGTACTCGTAGTCTGTCATCGCAATACCAGTATAAGTGGGTTGTCAGTACACTTTCTGTACTTGTGGGTTGCCAACGCAATGCCAGTATTAGTGTGTAGTCAGTACCCTATTTGTACTCGTGGGTTGCCATCACAATACCAGTATTAGTGGGCTGTCAGTCCCATACCAGTGCTCGTAGATTGTCATCGCAATACCAGTATTAGTGGGTAGTCAGTACAATACCAGTATTCGTGGGTTGCCATCGCAATACTAGTATAAGTGGGTTGTCAGGACCATGCCCGTAATCGTGGGTTGATATCGCAATACCAGTATTAGTCGGGTGTCAGTACCCTATCTGTACTCGTAGGTTGCCATCACAATACCAGTATTAGTGGGATGTGAGTCCCATACCAGTGCTCGTAGATTGTCATCGCAATACCAGTATTCGTGGGTTGCCATCGCAATACCTGTATAAGTGGGCTGTCAGTACCCTATCTGTACTCGTGGGTTGGCTTTGCAATACCAGTATTTGTGGGTTGTCAGTACCCTATCTGTACTCGTGGGTTGCCATCGCAATACCAGTATTAGTGGGTTGTTAGTACCCTATCTGTACTCGTGGGTTGCCATCGCAATACCAGTATAAGTGGGTTGTCAGTCCCATACCAGTGCTCGTAGATTGTCATCGCAATACCAGTATTAGTGGGTAGTCAGTACAATACCAGTATTCCCGGGTTGCCATCGCAATACCAGTATAAGTGGGTTGTCAGGACCATGCCCGTAATCGTGGGTTGATATCGCAATACCAGAATTAGTCGGGTGGCAGTACCATGCCAGTACTCGTGGGTTGCCATCGCAGTACCAGTATAAGTGGGTTGTCAGTACCATACGATTTCTCGTCGGTTGCCATCGCAAAACCAGAATTGATGGGTTATCAGTCCAATACCAGTACTCGTCGGTTGCCATCGCAATACCGGTATTACTGGATTATCACTACAATGCCAATACTCGTGGCTTGCAATCGAAATACCAGTATAAGTGGGTTGTCAGTACCTTACCAGTACTCGTGGGTTGCCATCGCAATATCAGTATTATTGGGTTGTCAGTACCCTATCTGTACTCGTAGGTTGCCATCGCAATACCAGTATTAGTGGGTTGTCAATACTATACGAGTACTCGTAAGTTGCCATCGCTATACCAGTATTAGTGGGTTGTCAGATCCATGCCATTACTCGTGGGTTGCCATCGCAATACCAGTATTAGTGGGTTGTCAGTACCTTACCAGTACTCGTGAGTTGCCATCGCAATACCAGTATTATTGGGTTGTCAGTGCACTATCTGTACTCGTAGGTTGCCATCGCAATACCAGTATTAGTGGGCTGTCAGTCCCATACCAGTGCTCGTAGATTGTCATCGCAATACCAGTATTAGTTGGTAGTCAGTACAATACCAGTATTCGTGGGTTGCCATCGTAATACCTGTATTAGTGGGTTGTCAGTACCCTATCTGTACTCGTGGGTTGGCATTGCAATACCAGTATAAGTGGGTTGTCAGGACCATGCCAGTACTCGTGGGTTGATATCACAATACCAGTATTAGTCGGATGTCAGTACGATGCCAGTACTCGTGGGTTGCCTTCGCAGTACCAGTATAAGGGGCTTGTCAGTACCATGCGATTACTCGTGGGTTGCCATCGCAATACCAGAATTGATGGGTTCTCAGTCCCATACCAGTACTCGTAGGTTGCCATCGCAATACCGGTATAACTGGATTGTCACTACAATGCCAATACTCGTGGCTTGCAATCGAAATACCAATATAAGTGGGTTGTCAGTACCTTACCAGTACTCGTGGGTTGCCATCGCAATATCAGTATTAGTGGGTTGTCAATACTATACGAGTACTCGTAAGTTGCCATCGCTATACCAGTATTGGTGGGTTGTCAGATCCATGCCATTACTCGTGGGTTGCCATCGCAATACCAGTATTAGTGGGTTGTCAGTACCTTACCAGTACTCGTTAGTTGCCATCGCAATACCAGTATTACTGGCTTGTCAGTACTATACGAGTACTCGGAGGTTGCCATCGCAATGCCAGTATAAGTGAGTTGTCAGTACTATATGAGTACCCGTGGGTTGCCATCGCAATACTTGTATTAATAGGATGCCAGTACCCTATCTGTACTCGTGGGTTGCCATAGCAATACCAGTATTAGTCGGTTGTCGGTACCCTGCCATTACTTGTGGGTTGCCATCGCAATACCAGTATTAGTGGGTTGTCAGTCCCATACCAGTACTCGTAGGTTGCCATCGAAATATTGAAGTATTATTGGGTTGTTAGTACCATACTAGTACTCGTGGGTTGCCATCGCAATACCAGTATTAGTGGGTTGTCAGTCCCATACCAGTACTCGTAGGTTGCCATCGAAATATTGAAGTATTATTGGGTTGTTAGTACCATACTAGTACTCGTGGGTTGGCATTGCAATACCAGTATTAGTGGGTTGTTAGGACCATACCAATACTCGTTCGTTGGCATCGCAATACCAGTATTAGTGGGTTGTCAGTACCATACCAGTACTCGTGGATTGCCATCGCAATACCAGTATAAGTGGGTTGTCAGTACTCTACGAGAACTCGTTGGTCGCCATCGCAATACCAGTATTGGTGGGTTGTCAGTCCCATACTAGTACTCGTTGGTTGCCATCGCAATACCAGTATTATTGGATTGTCAGTACCATACCAGTACTCGTTGGTTGCCTTCGCAATACCTGTATTAGTGGGTTGTCAGTACCATACCAGTACTCGTTGGTTGCCATCGCAATGCCAGTATTAGTGGGTTGTCAGTACCATATCTTTACTCGTGTGTTGCCATCACAATACTTGTATTAGTGGATTGTCAGTACCATACCAGTACTCGTTGGTTGCCATCGCAATACCTGTAATAGTGGGTTGCCAGTACCATGCCATTACTCGTGGGTTGCCATCGCAATACCAGTATTGGTGGGTTGTCAGTCCCATACCAGTACTCGTAGGTTGCCATCGGAATACCAGTATAAGTGGGTTGTCAGTACTATACGAGTACTCGTGGGTTGCCATCGCAATACCAGTATTAGTGGGTAGTCAGTACCATGTGAGTACTCGTTGGTTGCCATCGCAATACCAGTATTAGTGGATTGTCAGTACAATTCCAAAACTCGTAGGTTGCAATCGAAATACCAGTATAAGTGGGTTGTCAGTACATACTAGTACTCGTTGGTTACCATCGCAATACCTGTATTATTGGGTTGTCAGTACCATACCAGTACTCGTTGGTTGCCATCGCGGTGCCACTATTAGTGGGTTGTCAATACTATACAAGTACTCGTTGGTTGGCATCGTAATACCAGTATAAGTGGGTTATCAGTACATACTAGAACTCATGGGTTGACATCGCAATACCTGTATTATTGGGTTGTCAGTACCATACCAGTACTCGTGGGTTGCCATCGCAGTGTCAGTATTAGTGGGTTGTCAGTTCTATACAAGTACTCGTTGGTTGGCATCGTAATACCAGTATAAGTGGGTTGTCAGTGCGATGCCAGTACTCGTGAGTTGCCATCGAAATACTGAAATATTATTTTGTTGTCAGTTCTATACAAGTACTCGGAGGTTGGTTTCGTAATACCGGTGTTAGTGGGTTGTCAGTACCATACCAGTCGAGGGTTGTCGTCGCAATACCAGTATTAATCCGTTGCAAGTGCCATACAAGTACTCGTGAGTTGGTTTCGTAATACCAGTATGAGTGGGTTGTCAGCACCATACCCGTACTCGTGCGTTGTCAGCGCCATATCAATGCCAGTGGGTGGTCAGTCTACTTGCACAAAACCACCTTAGCGCTACGATGATCGCTACTCCCATACTGAACTCAAGATGGTCGTAGCGCTTACTGTATGCTTTTTGGTCAAGAGGCATATCAACCCTCGGTATTTGTCATCCACATGCCCGTACTTGTGAGAGTACAGTCAGCTCCATATTCGAGCTCCTGAATTCATTGCCTAGTCCATAAATACAGAGACAAAACCCTTTCCATATCCAATAGATATCTCTTCATAAGGCAGAGTAGATTTGTGTTTATGAATCACTATCAAATAGTTATGATACCCGATTACCAGATGTAAAAGGTGAGCGTATCCTGCCCCAGCGGTGACCCCCACAAACACATGCAAATTAAAGCCAATTGTTCACCTAAAAAAACACGGGAACAATTCAAAATAGTGAATTGCATCAGACATCATTTTTGTCACTTTTTGAAAGCTGTACGGAGGGCTTTAACGTTGAAATTCCGATTCAGAAACAGATCCGCAAGAAGGGGGGCACAATTGATGCCCCAGGGGATGCCTACTTCTTGCCTAAATGTCTTACCCCCAGATGGTATGAATGAGGACTTTAAAATGACTTTAATGCAATTATCACCGATAGATGATCACACCAAGGAGCTAAGACTGAAAGGTAGCATAACACCTTGCCAGTATATTTTACACTACTGAAAGATGGCAACAGGTATACTTGTTTGAAAATTTGTTTATCTTCATCTTCTTTGGATAAGTGTTCAATGCAGACCAATAACGTGTGCATATATATAACGGAATACAGTGTAACTAATTTGCCAATTAATTGTGATAGCGAGAAACAGCAGCTTTAAATATGTTTTGCATGTTCAGTACGGATAAAACATGTGCAGACAACATCTTGACGCTAGCCTCTTGTACACGTACAAATGAGAAGCCACTTGTATTATTCAGTGACAATGCGGTGAAATTTAGATATATAGAGAATCTCACAATCTAACAACTTCAGTAGCAGAGCCATTAGTGATGTCATTTGATTGTGACGTCATGGTAACCAATGACGTCACAATGGTCTGCAAAGGATTGTAATGTAATTTCATCGCAGCGATATCTACAGTGTAGATATCGCTGGATCTCACCCAAGCGATATCTCCTGTAGGAGCCAGTTTTGGATGATAAATCTAGTTATATGTTTCACAAGTTATATACGCTCACCATTAACTAATGTTAACTGGTGGTATGACCATATTTCAAAGAGACTGAATATTTAAGTTACAGCATGTTCTTCATTGGATCTAATTAAAAGATGTAATTCAAAGTATATGAACAACTGGGTGTGCTCCTTATCCTCCCTCTTGTATCGTGAAGATCCGGGGTAGAATAGGTCTTTAGCAACCCATTCTTGCCGTAATAGGCGACTATGCTTGTCGTAAGAGGCGACTAACGGGATCGGGTGGTCAGACTCGCTGACTTGGTTGAAGTATGTCATTGATCCCAATTGCGTGGATCGAAGCTCATTATATCAATCACTGGATTGTCTGGTCCAGTCTCGATTATTTACAGACCGCCGTCATATAGCTGGAATATTGCTGAGTGCGGCGTTAAACAACAAACCAACCATGCTTCCTTATACATAGTGACATTGTGCCATATACTGTTTTTCATGTAAAGATATCTCCGGCGAAGACGAGGGGGCACGGGTGGCCCAGTCGTCTAAGGCGCCGCGATTCGCTGTGCAGAGTTGCGTCCCTTGGGCACGCCAGAATCCTATGATTGTGGGTTCGAATCCCGGTTCGCCCCGATTATGTTTCTAGGTTTGTCAGCACCATACCCGTGTTCGTGGGTTTCACCGAAGTGGTAAACGTCTGAGACCTGCATTACTTCAGGCTTTCCTCCCACATTAAGCTGACACGCCGTGATATAACTGGAATACTGTTAAAGCGGCGTTAAACCGAACTCACTCACTCACTCACTCCGGCGAAGACGTTATTTCCATTACCAAGAGTTCCCGCGGTTTCGCTTACCATGAAGCCTGACCCTGTTCTCTCATCTACGCCATGGGAACCCAATATATATTTAACTTTTTCACATTCAGGTTTGTTGACAGTAACTTAATCCAGAAATCTATACACACACAAAATGTGAAACCAACAAATAACAAAGACATGATTTACAATTAACAAGTGTAATATCAAAAGAAACTAGGTTTACTAACCAATACACATTTCTGCATAACTGTTTATAACGTTTTCAAATATGCAAGTATTTATTTAGGTATGTAAAGGGAGCATTTGTGTTTAGCTATTTACAAGAATTACATACAAGCATAAATACTGGGGTAGCTCTGAGAACAATTGCGCCCACTGGAATCTTAAGAGTTACGGTTGTACAAATAGATCCAGCTAATACAGTCATTCTGATGACACCGAATGTATAACGACACGGGGTTCAAAGCCATGGGGACCACACTTGACGTATTACATATTTGGAGAGCTGCATAATAACTAACTATGATTGAAATCTGTTAATGTTCTATCTTGACATGTTAAAATTATTCCCACTGAATAGCGTGGTGGTAATCATAGGTAATCACAGCATAGAATAGCATAGCATAGCATAGCATAGCATAGCATAGCATAGCATAGCATAGCATAGCATAGCATAGCATAGCATAGCATATACACGATTATCTCTCGATCTTTATGACTATTGCTTTGCGCCAATACATCCGATCGTTAGGTGCTTGCTGGTGAACTATTTCTTGAGTGCTGCACGTTCTCAAAGACACGGTGTGACGTGATCCTCAACTAAAGGAAAACTATCACAGGGCCAGTTTCGTTTTCATCAGCATCAACATCTATAAACTCGTAGTCACGTGCTTCCTGTTGTTCTCCTTGAGATTCCACTTCTTCATCATCAGTTTCTTCCCTACAATAAAAATCAGTCATATGTTTATCGACATTAGTCACAGGACATTTGCATATTTATTCTACTAACTGAAGGTAAAAAAGTTTTCAGTACTAAATACATCTGGGGTTTTTATAATTATGCAGCCCTTCGTTATGAAGGTTAGCAGAGAGATTGGATTTGGGAATGTCAAATATCATGGGAAGCATTCTTATTTTGTCCTGTAAATGATTTATATAAAACACTTAAATATCAACCTTTTGGCGCGTTCATAGTATCCAATGTATATTGCCACCATGATACCAACAAGGCAAACCAAACACGCTGCTGATGTTCCGATAATGATCAGTAGTAGGCTCTCGGCGTTCTGCTCTGAGGAATACAATGATGTTGTCAGGTTTTATTATATACTTGATGTGTAACAAAGAAGTAGGTGATATATATACTAGCCACATAAAGAAACTGTGCACGGAGAAAATATATTCTGGATTGAAATACAACACAGCAAGAATAAAATGATGCAGACGCTGTAGCAGCTGAATGATCGGACCATAAGAAAATGTCAACGGGACCTGAACAACGTCTGTTACGATGACGTCAGAAGATCAAAATGGAGTAGGGGGTCATACGACAGAGTCACAAAGTCAATAACGGGTATGACCACCCTGTGCGTGAATCACAGCAGTGCATCGGCGACGCATGGATTCCACAAAATGGGCATGGAAGGCCTGGGTAATGGCCTGCCATATCCTCCTCAAATCCTGTGCCAAGTCACGGACGTTATCTGGAGGGTGTGGAAGACGACGCAGAGGCGCTCCATTTCATCCCACACATGCTCTATTGGGGAGAGATCTGGAGAAACTGCAGGCCATGGCAGTAACATGACATTTTTATGGTGAAGAAAATCCATTGCGACCCTAGCCGTTTGAGGACGAGCGTTGTCCTGTTCAAATGTCAATCCCGGGCCTTGACGTTGCAGGAAAGGAATGACCACAGGCCTCAGAATCTGATCTCTGTAGCCAACACCGGTGAGATTGCCCTGAACAACCACCAAAGGGGTTCGGTGCCGTGCTGTTATCCCACCCCAAATCATCACAGAGCCACCTCCAAAACGATTCCTCTCCACAATACAGTTGCGTGCATAACGTTCTCCCAAACGCCGGTAGACACGTTGGCTCCCGTCACTGTGGGAAATGTTGAACCTCGATTCATCTGTAAAGACAACATTTCTCCACCATATTCGAGGTTGGCGAACATGATTTCGACACCATCTTAGACGGTTGACTCGATGACGGTGTGTCAGGATGGGACGTATGGCAGGGCGTCGTGGTCGAATCCCGTACTGACGAAAACGATTCCTGACAGTGTTGGGATGGATACGGCGCAGTCAAGGAATTGTCTGGGACGTCGTTACTGCCGTTTGGAACCTGTGTCGGAGATGTGTAACTCGAATCCATCTGTCCTGTCTTGGCTTCGTTACTCGGGGACGTCCTGAACGTGGGTGGTCGGCAACGTCATTTGTGTTCTGATAACGCCTCACCAATGCCGATATCGTGTTACGATGGCATTGGAAATGTGTTGCCACCTGTTGTTGCCTCATTCCCGCTCGCATCATTCCAATGGCTTCATGACGCTGTGCAGCTGTCAATCTTGGCATGATTTGCTTGTGATATGCTTTTGTCTGCGCCTGAGAAGTTTTGAATTTTTGAATGACCACAGATCATGCCTTCCAAAGTGACGGCGAATTGTGAGTTGCACATGCTGTGCAGCTGCACAGGATGCACGTGCAGTAACACATTGCCCGTCCATAGGCCCCCATCAATGACGTCATATCGCATGGCACGTGCATGAGCGTTTGAATGTCTCCAATAATTGCTGTGTTCAAACCTATATTTCATATATGGACGGTGTGCCCTTATATCTATATTTTCTCCGTGCACAGTTTCTTAATGTGGCTAGTATATAACACATGATGACAAAACTAAAAAGGTAATGGAGTGTAGGGATATGAACCAAGTTAACAAATAACGATCTAAACCTATAAACGTTGCTTGCCCACATCAAGAGAATACGCGGGTTAGTTTATTGAGCATACCAGGAACATGAGCGACAGACATTGCACAATGATGGGGCTGGGGGCGTAAAAGAATAAGATTGGGTTATGTTCAAATCAGAAAAGACTTTTGCTTCCTGCTTTAACCTTATCTCTACACTTGATGTTATAAATCCAATACATAACAGTGTTGAAACGAACAATGGCTAATAATCATTTATATAAACAGAGCTGAAAACATTTTTGAGCATTAGGATATTTGTCACCAGTTCATCAATGGAATAAAATGAAGACTTATTTAATAGTGGCTACACTAATATGTATTACAATCACACCACTCAATGACAATAACTATTCCTTATACGCTATGTTTTTGTGAGGATGTATTACATGTTTGTGGCCAGCAGTAAGATATTTCATTGATGTATTATTATATTGAAGTGATGCAACAGCATTGATTCCTTTGTGGGAAATGTTACTCTGGGCAAGTTTACCCTGTATTTCATCATTTGTCTAAATTTGGTTTCAGGTTTTGCGAACTATGAAAGAATATGAAACTGCAAAATATAATGTTCAGAATTAGCACCAATGCATATCTCACAGGTTATGTTACAAAAGGCCTCATGTGTTTTACATTGTTATCTATTATAGTTGCAGTAAAAATATGTTACAATACAGTTTTAAGCAGTGATAACATCAACTCAAACGTCAATTTGTTTCAAAACATACACGTAACTTGTCACAGAATAATATATATATATATATATATATATATATATATATATATATATATATATATATATATATATATATATATATATAAATGATAAACTGCATTTATTTTTGTTCAAATCAGTATATTCTTACCACATGTACTTTGATTTCGGCAGATGTCTATCGAACAGTCACTTGAACAGGTAGATTTGCATCCATGATCAGTAATGTTGCATCCTTGTGTGCAGGTTCCAAACTCCTTGTCACACATCCCATCAATGCATATCTCACAGGAGTGATTACAAAATGCACCATAATAACCTTTGTCGCACCCTTTTGCACAGGTTCCGTTCTCAGAGTAGCAAACAATATCGATGCAGTTCTCATGGCATGAGCAGTCAGTCCCAGCATACCCTGGTGCACAACCATCTACACACGCCTCTGACTCAGTGCAGGACAGATTTGCACACTTTGAGTTACATCGAGATGAGCAGTTAGTCCCATGCCATCCGACATTACAACCGTGGATACAGTCTCCTGTGTTGTTGTTACATTCGGGGGTGCAATTGGTGGAGACATTTCTGTCACATGCTGATGATGAAGTTCCGTTGGGGTCAGGGAGGCAGTTTTCACTGCACACCTTTTCACACCAGTGACCATAAAATCCGGGATTACAACCGTGGATGCAATGTCCTGTCTTCTTGTCGCAGTCGAGGATGCACGTGTTGGAGACATTTCTGTCACATTCTAGCTCAAAAGTTGCGTCAAGGCCGGCGCGGCAGTTTTCACTACACACCTTGTCACACCAATGACCATACAATCCACGATTACAGCCTTCTTCACATCCAGCCTTGCATGTTCCTTTACAATTCTCACATGGCATCTCACAGTTGGGGCCAGTGTATGGAGAATGACACTGCTCACACATTCCCGTGCTTCTATTACACGATTTACATTGTTCAGAGCAATTCTTGCAGTCAAAGCCATAGTAGGAGTCAACGCATCCAGAAACACAGACTGACCCAATCTGGCAGTAGCCGTCGTCACATCCCCCTTTACATTCTGTACACTGTCTCTGATGTTCACATGGTATGCTGCAGCTTGTACCCTGGAGTCCTGGATTGCAGCCATGGATGCACGCCGCGATGCCACTGCCTTTGAGCAGTTCACACGCTTTATGTCTGCAGCCACTGTTGCACATAGATGTACATCGCTTGTTGAAATACCCAGGGTGACACGTTGATGAGCAGTCACCCGTTTCATCACAAACTGCACAGTGCTGGCCATCTTTGCAGGGTGTTGCTATGCAAAATAGAATACATATTTAGATGGGAATAACACCAAAAAGTATTCAAAGCTATGACAGCAAATTAGACGCATTAGATCAATGGGTCACATTTGTTCCAAATAATGAAAGATGTGGCAGAAGTAATAACAGGTTGATGTTGGTCGAGCTTGGTAAATAATGGAATAAATCACTGCAATGGCAAAGAAGATTTGTCAATGTAGGAAATTGTGTTTATGCGTGTTATAGTCCTTTGAAATCATCTCCTTGTTCTGACTTAATAAGCACATTGTTCTTATCTTCTGAAGCAGATGCCTGGGTGAAACAAGAAGATTTGTCAAACTTACCTCCTATCAAAAGTACAACGGACGCAAAACATAGGATCACCAAAGATGTCATGATCTGTCTGAAAATAATAAAAAAGAATATATACCCATCTAGCATCACGACAAACAGACCGTGTAACAGAAAGCAAGTATACACTTGTAATACTTACTCGTTTTGAGGGAAGCACATGTTCAATGTTGGTGTATCGAGCTAAGTGGTAGGGCCTCTAGCATTTAGTTGTACGAGTTGTGGTCGCGGATTCAGACTTCATACTGACAGTTGACTTTCAACTTCCCTATAACGGGGAGGTATGTCATGAACCTGCTCCCGAATAGAATGTGTTCAGACCAATGACAACATTTATCTATAATTCATGTTGTTCTACGGTACTTGATGAACATTCAGTTTCAACTAATTATATGTATACGAGACAGTCTTTCAGTTTGTTCCCGTTAGATACCGTGTTTATTATTAGTTCATTTCAAAACCTTTTAAAATATACGAGTTGTTCTAGAAACAGTATGCCTGACTGGAGCGATTATACCAATGTATGTATTACCCAAGTACATTTTGAAAAAGTTGACAGTTGGAAGAGTCCCGTCAGAGAGGTCATGATATGTCTGAAAAGGGAAAAATACAAATATACCGATATGTATTATCATAACCAACATATTACTATATTACAGTTAACAAGAACACATTTTATCTGCTTACTCAAAATGAGACAGAAACGTTTTTATCGTTAGTGTATCAGGCCAATTGATAATCCTCAGGATACTTATATGTGCGAATTATAGTCGCTAGTTTTATGGGCATTATCTTGCCCCCATATACCTACGTCATCACAACATCCCTGGGTTGTCAGCACCAAACCCGTATTCGTTGGTTGTCAGCACAAAACCCGTACTCGTTGGTTGTCAGCACAATACCCGTACTCGTAGGTTGTCAGCACCAAACCCGTACTCGTGGGTTGTCAGCACCAAACCCGTATTCATGGGTTGTCAGCACAAAACCCGTACTCGTGGGTTGTCAGCACAAAACCCGTACTCGTGGGTTGTCAGCACCAAACCCGTACTCGTGGGTTGTCAGCACCAAACCCGTATTCATGGGTTGTCAGCACAAAACCCGAACTCCCGGGTTGTCAGCACAAAACCCGTACTCGTGGGTTGTCAGCACAAAACCCGTACTCGTGGGTTGTCAGCACCAAACCCGTGCTCATGGGTTGTCAGCACCTAACCCGTACTCGTGGGTTGTCAGTACCAAACCTGTACTCTATGGTTCTCAACATCATCCCCGTACTCGTGGGTTGTCAACATCATCCCCGTATTCGTGGGTTGTCACCTCCATACACCGTACTCGTCGGTGGTCAGCACCAAACCCGTCACCTCCATACAGGCACGAGTGGATTGCAAGCGACATACACGTACTAGTGGATTGCCAGCAATATACACGTGCTGGTTGATTGCCAGCAACAAGCGTGTACTCGTGAATTGCCTGCACCATACACGTACTCGTGGATTGTCAGGACCATGCACGTACTGGTGGGTTGTCACCTGCATCGCCGTACTGGTGGGTTGTCACCTCCATACACGTACTGGTGGCTTGTCACCTCCATACACGTACTGGTGGCTTATCACCTCCATACCCGTACTGGTGGCTTGTCACCTCAATGTACTTACTGGCGGCTTGTCACCTCAATGTACGTACTGGTGGGTTGTCATCTCAATGTACGTACTGGTGGCTTGTCACCTCCATACACGTACTGGTGGCTTGTCACCTCCATACACGTACTCGTGGGTTGTCACCTCCATACACGTACTGGTGGCTTGTCACATATTCTTGGATTACCGGCAACATACACGTTCTATTGGATTGCCAGCAACATACACGTACTCGTGGATTGCCAGCAACATACACGTACTCGTGGATTGCCAGCACCATGCACGTACTCGTGGTCGCCAGAAACATACACGTACTCATGACTGTCAGGACAATGGACGTTCTAGTGGATTTTCAGCAATGTACTCGTACTTGTGGATTGTCAGAAACATTCACGTACTAGTGGATTGTCAGCAATGTACTCGTCCTAGTGGATTGTTAGGACCATACACGTACTATTGGATTGTCAGCAATGTACTCGTACTAGTGGAGTGTCAGAAACATACACGTACTAGTGGATTGTCAGAATCATACACGTACTAGTGGATTGTCAGCAACATACACTTACTAGTGGATTGTCAGCACCATACAGGTACGTGTGGATTGCCAGCAACATACACGTACAAGTGGATTGCCAGCAACATACACGTACTAGTGGACTGCCAGCAACATACACGTACTCGTGGATTTTCTAGCAATATACACGTACTAGTGGATTGCCAGCAACATACACGTTCTTGTGGATTGTCAGAAACAAACATGCACTAGGGGTATGTCAGCAACATACACGTACTAGTGAATTGTCAGCAATATACACGTACTAGTGGATTGCCAGCAACAAGCACGTACTCGTGAATTGCCTGCACCATACACGTACTCGTGGATTGTCAGGACCATGCACGTACTGGTGGGTTGTCACCTCCATCGCCGTACTGGTGGGTTGTCACCACCATCACCGTACTGGTGGGGTGTCACCTTCATACACGTACTGGTGGCTTGTAACCTCCATACCCGTACTGGTGGCTTGTAACCTCCAAACACGTACTGGTGGCTTGTCACCTCAATGTACGTACTTGTTGGTTGTCACCTCCATGTACGTACTGGTGGGTTGTCACCTCCATACACGTACTCGTGGGTTGTCACCTCCATACACGTACTCGTGGGTTGTCACCTCCATAAACGTCCAGATGGCTTGTCACCTCAATGTACGTACTGGTGGGTTGTCACCTCAATGTACGTACTTGTTGGTTGTCACATCAATGTTCGTACTGGTGATTTGTCACCTCCATACACGTACTCGTGGGTTGTCACCTCCATACACGTACTCGTGGGTTGTCACCTCCATACACGTACTCGTGGGTTGTCACCTCCATACACGTCCAGATGGCTTGTCACCTCAATGTACGTACTGGTTGGTTGTCACCTCCATACACTTACTCGTGGGTTGTCACCTCCATACACGTACTCGTGGGTTGTCACCTCCATACACGTACTCGTGGGTTGTCACCTCCATACACGTCCAGATGGCTTGTCACCTCAATGTACGTACTGGTGGGTTGTCACCTCAATGTACGTACTTGTTGGTTGTCACCTCAATGTACGTACTGGTGGCTTGTCACCTCCATACACGTACTCGTGGGTTGTCACCTCCATACACGTACAGGTGGTTTGTCACCTCCATACCCGTACTGGTGGCTTGTCATCTCCATATCCGTACTCGTGGGTTGTCACCTCCATAACCGTACTGGTGGCTTGTCACCTCAATACACGTACCTGTGAGTTGTCAGCACCATACACGTACTTGTGGATTGTCAGCAGCATACACGTACTCGTGGATTGTCAGCAACGTACACGTGTTAGTGGATTGCCAGCAACATACAGGTACGAGTGGATTGAGAGCACCATACACGTTCTCGTGGATTTTCAGCACCAGGCACGTACTAGTGGATTCTCAGCAACATACGCGTGCTTGTGGATTGTCAATACTATGCACATACTAGTGGGGTGTCAGGAACATACACGTGCTTGTGGATTGTCAGCAACATACACGTACTAGTGGATTGTCAGCAACATACAAGTATTAGTGGATTGTCAGCACCAAACACGTACTAGTGGATTCTCAGCAACATACACGTGCTTGTGGATTATCAATACCATGCACGTACTAGTATATTTTCAGCAACGTGCACGTACTAGTGCATTGTCAGCAGCATACACGTACTAGTGGAGTGTCAGCACCATACACGTACTAGTGGAGTGTCAGCACCATACACGTACTTGTGGAATGTCAGCAACAAACACGTACTTGTGGAGTGTCAGCACCATACACGTACTAGTGGAGTGTCAGCACCATACACGTACTAGTGGAATGTCAGCAACAAACACGTTCTAGTGGAATGTCAGCACCATACACGTACTACTTTAGTGTCAGCACCATACACGTACCAGTGGAGTGTCAGCACAATACACGTACTTGTGGAATGTCAGCAACAAACACGTTCTAGTGGAGTGTCAGCACCATACACGCACTTGTGGAGCGTCAGCACCATACACGTACTAGTGGAGTGTCAGCACCATACACGTACTAGTTTAGTGTCAGCACCATACACGTACTAGTGGAGTGTCAGCACCATACACGTACTAGTGGAATGTCAGCAACAAACACGTTCTAGTGGATTGTCAGCACCATACACGTACTACTTTAGTTTCAGCACCATACACGTACTAGTGGAGTGTCAGCACCATACACGTACAAGTGGAATGTCAGCACGATACACGTACCAGTGGAAAGTCAGCACCATACACGTACTAGTGGAATGTCAGCACCATACACGTACTAGTGGAGGGTCAGCACCATACACGTACTTGTGGAGTGTCAGCACCATACACGTACTAGTGGAGTGTCAGCACCATACACGTACTAGTTTAGTGTCAGCACCATACACGTACTAGTGGAGTGTCAGCACCATACACGTACTTGTGGAGTCTCAGCACCATACACGTACTATTTGAGCGTCAGCACCATACACGTACTAGTGGAGGGTCAGCACCATACACGTACTAGTGGAGTGTCAGCAACATACACGTACTAGTGGAGTGTCAGCACCATACACGTACTAGTGGAGCGTCAGCACCATACACGTACTATTTGAGCGTCAGCACCATACACGTACATGTACTAGTGGAGTGTCAGCACCATACACGTACTTGTGGAGTGTCAGCACCATACACGTACTTGTGGAGTGTCAGCACCATACACGTACTAGTGGAGTGTCAGCACCATACACGTACTAGTGGAGTGTCAGCACCATACACGTACTAGTGGAATGTCACCAACAAACACGTTCTAGTGGAATGTCAGCACCATACACGTACTACTTTAGTGTCAGCACCATACACGTACCAGTGGAGTGTCAGCACCATACATGTACAAGTGGAATGTCAGCACCATACACGTACCAGTGGAGTGTCAGCACCATACACGTACTAGTGGAATGTCAGCACCATACACGTACTAGTGGAATGTCAGCAACAAACACGTTCTAGTGGAATGTCAGCACCATACACGTACTACTTTAGTGTCAGCACCATACACGTACCAGTGGAGTGTCAGCACAATACACGTACTTGTGGAATGTCAGCAACAAACACGTTCTAGTGGAGTGTCAGCACCATACACGCACTTGTGGAGCGTCAGCACCATACACGTACTAGTGGAGTGTCAGCACCATACACGTACTAGTTTAGTGTCAGCACCATACACGTACTAGTGGGTTGTCACCTCCATACACGTCCAGATGGCTTGTCACCTCAATGTACGTACTGGTGGGTTGTCACCTCAATGTACGTACTTGTTGGTTGTCACCTCAATGTACGTACTGGTGGCTTGTCACCTCCATACACGTACTCGTGGGTTGTCACCTCCATACACGTACAGGTGGTTTGTCACCTCCATACCCGTACTGGTGGCTTGTCATCTCCATATCCGTACTCGTGGGTTGTCACCTCCATAACCGTACTGGTGGCTTGTCACCTCAATACACGTACCTGTGAGTTGTCAGCACCATACACGTACTTGTGGATTGTCAGCAGCATACACGTACTCGTGGATTGTCAGCAACGTACACGTGTTAGTGGATTGCCAGCAACATACAGGTACGAGTGGATTGAGAGCACCATACACGTTCTCGTGGATTTTCAGCACCAGGCACGTACTAGTGGATTCTCAGCAACATACGCGTGCTTGTGGATTGTCAATACTATGCACATACTAGTGGGGTGTCAGGAACATACACGTGCTTGTGGATTGTCAGCAACATACACGTACTAGTGGATTGTCAGCAACATACAAGTATTAGTGGATTGTCAGCACCAAACACGTACTAGTGGATTCTCAGCAACATACACGTGCTTGTGGATTATCAATACCATGCACGTACTAGTATATTTTCAGCAACGTGCACGTACTAGTGCATTGTCAGCAGCATACACGTACTAGTGGAGTGTCAGCACCATACACGTACTAGTGGAGTGTCAGCACCATACACGTACTTGTGGAATGTCAGCAACAAACACGTACTTGTGGAGTGTCAGCACCATACACGTACTAGTGGAGTGTCAGCACCATACACGTACTAGTGGAATGTCAGCAACAAACACGTTCTAGTGGAATGTCAGCACCATACACGTACTACTTTAGTGTCAGCACCATACACGTACCAGTGGAGTGTCAGCACAATACACGTACTTGTGGAATGTCAGCAACAAACACGTTCTAGTGGAGTGTCAGCACCATACACGCACTTGTGGAGCGTCAGCACCATACACGTACTAGTGGAGTGTCAGCACCATACACGTACTAGTTTAGTGTCAGCACCATACACGTACTAGTGGAGTGTCAGCACCATACACGTACTAGTGGAATGTCAGCAACAAACACGTTCTAGTGGATTGTCAGCACCATACACGTACTACTTTAGTTTCAGCACCATACACGTACTAGTGGAGTGTCAGCACCATACACGTACAAGTGGAATGTCAGCACGATACACGTACCAGTGGAAAGTCAGCACCATACACGTACTAGTGGAATGTCAGCACCATACACGTACTAGTGGAGGGTCAGCACCATACACGTACTTGTGGAGTGTCAGCACCATACACGTACTAGTGGAGTGTCAGCACCATACACGTACTAGTTTAGTGTCAGCACCATACACGTACTAGTGGAGTGTCAGCACCATACACGTACTTGTGGAGTCTCAGCACCATACACGTACTATTTGAGCGTCAGCACCATACACGTACTAGTGGAGGGTCAGCACCATACACGTACTAGTGGAGTGTCAGCAACATACACGTACTAGTGGAGTGTCAGCACCATACACGTACTAGTGGAGCGTCAGCACCATACACGTACTATTTGAGCGTCAGCACCATACACGTACATGTACTAGTGGAGTGTCAGCACCATACACGTACTTGTGGAGTGTCAGCACCATACACGTACTTGTGGAGTGTCAGCACCATACACGTACTAGTGGAGTGTCAGCACCATACACGTACTAGTGGAGTGTCAGCACCATACACGTACTAGTGGAATGTCACCAACAAACACGTTCTAGTGGAATGTCAGCACCATACACGTACTACTTTAGTGTCAGCACCATACACGTACCAGTGGAGTGTCAGCACCATACATGTACAAGTGGAATGTCAGCACCATACACGTACCAGTGGAGTGTCAGCACCATACACGTACTAGTGGAATGTCAGCACCATACACGTACTAGTGGAATGTCAGCAACAAACACGTTCTAGTGGAATGTCAGCACCATACACGTACTACTTTAGTGTCAGCACCATACACGTACCAGTGGAGTGTCAGCACAATACACGTACTTGTTGAATGTCAGCAACAAACACGTTCTAGTGGAGTGTCAGCACCATACACGCACTTGTGGAGCGTCAGCACCATACACGTACTAGTGGAGTGTCAGCACCATACACGTACTAGTTTAGTGTCAGCACCATACACGTACTAGTGGAGTGTCAGCACCATACACGTACTAGTGGAATGTCAGCAACAAACACGTTCTAGTGGATTGTCAGCACCATACACGTACTACTTTAGTTTCAGCACCATACACGTACTAGTGGAGTGTCAGCACCATACACGTACAAGTGGAATGTCAGCACGATACACGTACCAGTGGAAAGTCAGCACCATACACGTACTAGTGGAATGTCAGCACCATACACGTACTAGTGGAGGGTCAGCACCATACACGTACTTGTGGAGTGTCAGCACCATACACGTACTAGTGGAGTGTCAGCACCATACACGTACTAGTTTAGTGTCAGCACCATACACGTACTAGTGGAGTGTCAGCACCATACACGTACTTGTGGAGTCTCAGCACCATACACGTACTATTTGAGCGTCAGCACCATACACGTACTAGTGGAGGGTCAGCACCATACACGTACTAGTGGAGTGTCAGCAACATACACGTACTAGTGGAGTGTCAGCACCATACACGTACTAGTGGAGCGTCAGCACCATACACGTACTATTTGAGCGTCAGCACCATACACGTACATGTACTAGTGGAGTGTCAGCACCATACACGTACTTGTGGAGTGTCAGCACCATACACGTACTTGTGGAGTGTCAGCACCATACACGTACTAGTGGAGTGTCAGCACCATACACGTACTAGTGGAGTGTCAGCACCATACACGTACTAGTGGAATGTCACCAACAAACACGTTCTAGTGGAATGTCAGCACCATACACGTACTACTTTAGTGTCAGCACCATACACGTACCAGTGGAATGTCAGCACCATACATGTACAAGTGGAATGTCAGCACCATACACGTACTAGTGGAGTGTCAGCACCATACACGTACTAGTGGAATGTCAGCACCATACACGTACTAGTGGAGGGTCAGCACCATACACGTACTTGTGGAGTGTCAGCACCATACACGTACTAGTGGAGTGTCAGCACCATACACGTACTAGTGGAGAGTCAGCACCATACACGTACTAGTGGAGTGTCAGCACCATACACGTACTAGTGGAGTGTCAGCACCATACACGTACTTGTGGAATGTCAGCAACAAACACGTTCTAGTGGAATGTCAGCACCATACACGTACTAGTAGAGTGTCAGCACCATACACGTACTTGTGGAGTGTCAGCACCATACACGTACTTGTGGAGTGTCAGCACCATACACGTACTAGTGGAGTGTCAGCACCATACACGTACTAGTGGAATGTCAGCAACAAACACGTTCTAGTGGAATGTCAGCACCATACACGTACTACTTTAGTGTCAGCACCATACACGTACCAGTGGAGTGTCAGCACAATACACGTACTTGTGGAATGTCAGCAACAAACACGTTCTAGTGGAGTGTCAGCACCATACACGCACTTGTGGAGCGTCAGCACCATACACGTACTAGTGGAGTGTCAGCACCATACACGTACTAGTTTAGTGTCAGCACCATACACGTACTAGTGGAGTGTCAGCACCATACACGTACTAGTGGAATGTCAGCAACAAACACGTTCTAGTGGATTGTCAGCACCATACACGTACTACTTTAGTTTCAGCACCATACACGTACTAGTGGAGTGTCAGCACCATACACGTACAAGTGGAATGTCAGCACGATACACGTACCAGTGGAAAGTCAGCACCATACACGTACTAGTGGAATGTCAGCACCATACACGTACTAGTGGAGGGTCAGCACCATACACGTACTTGTGGAGTGTCAGCACCATACACGTACTAGTGGAGTGTCAGCACCATACACGTACTAGTTTAGTGTCAGCACCATACACGTACTAGTGGAGTGTCAGCACCATACACGTACTTGTGGAGTCTCAGCACCATACACGTACTATTTGAGCGTCAGCACCATACACGTACTGGTGGAGGGTCAGCACCATACACGTACTAGTGGAGTGTCAGCAACATACACGTACTAGTGGAGTGTCAGCACCATACACGTACTAGTGGAGCGTCAGCACCATACACGTACTATTTGAGCGTCAGCACCATACACGTACATGTACTAGTGGAGTGTCAGCACCATACACGTACTTGTGGAGTGTCAGCACCATACACTCACAAGCGGAGCGTCAGCACCAAACACGTTCTAGTGGAATGTCAGCACCATACACTTACTACTGGAGTGTCAGCACCATACACGTACTAGTTTAGTGTCAGCACCATACACGTACTAGTTGAGCGTCAGCACCATACACGTACTAGTGGAGTGTCAGCGCCATACACGTACTACTTTAGTGTCAGCACCATACACGTACTAGTGGAGTGTCAGCACCATACACGTACTTTTGGAGTGTCAGCACCATACACTTACTAGTGGAGCGTCAGCACCATACACGTACTGGTGGCTTGTCAGCACCATACACGTACTAGTGGAGTGTCAGCACCATACACGTACTAGTGGAGTGTCAGCACCATACACGAACTAGTGGAGTGTCAGCACCATACACGTACTAGTGGAGTGTCAGCACCATGCACGTACTGGTGGCTTGAGGAGCGGTCGGGTAGCCTAGTGATTAAAGCGTTCGCTCGTCACGCCGAAGACCCGGGTTCGATTCCCGACATGGGTACAAAGTGTGACGCCCATTTCTGGTGTCCCCCGGAGTGATATTGCTGGAATATTGCTAAAAGCGGCGTAAAACCAAACTCACACACACACTGGTGGCTTGTCAGCACCATACACGTACTAGTGGCTTGTCAGCACCATACACGTACTAGTGGAGTGTCAGCACCATACACGTACTAGTGGAGTGTCAGCACCATACACGTACTAGTGGAGTGTCAGCACCATACACGTACTAGTGGAGTGTCAGCACCATACACGTACCAGTGGAGTGTCAGCACCATACATGTACAAGTGGAATGTCAGCACCATACACGTACCAGTGGAGTGTCAGCACCATACACGTACTAGTGGAATGTCAGCACCATACACGTACTAGTGGAGGGTCAGCACCATACACGTACTTGTGGAGTGTCAGCACCATACACGTACTAGTGGAGTGTCAGCACCATACACGTACTAGTGGAGAGTCAGCACCATACACGTACTAGTGGAGTGTCAGCACCATACACGTACTAGTGGAGTGTCAGCACCATACACGTACTTGTGGAATGTCAGCAACAAACACGTTCTAGTGGAATGTCAGCACCATACACGTACTAGTAGAGTGTCAGCACCATACACGTACTTGTGGAGTGTCAGCACCATACACGTACTTGTGGAGTGTCAGCACCATACACGTACTAGTGGAGTGTCAGCACCATACACGTACTAGTGGAATGTCAGCAACAAACACGTTCTAGTGGAATGTCAGCACCATACACGTACTACTTTAGTGTCAGCACCATACACGTACCAGTGGAGTGTCAGCACAATACACGTACTTGTGGAATGTCAGCAACAAACACGTTCTAGTGGAGTGTCAGCACCATACACGCACTTGTGGAGCGTCAGCACCATACACGTACTAGTGGAGTGTCAGCACCATACACGTACTAGTTTAGTGTCAGCACCATACACGTACTAGTGGAGTGTCAGCACCATACACGTACTAGTGGAATGTCAGCAACAAACACGTTCTAGTGGATTGTCAGCACCATACACGTACTACTTTAGTTTCAGCACCATACACGTACTAGTGGAGTGTCAGCACCATACACGTACAAGTGGAATGTCAGCACGATACACGTACCAGTGGAAAGTCAGCACCATACACGTACTAGTGGAATGTCAGCACCATACACGTACTAGTGGAGGGTCAGCACCATACACGTACTTGTGGAGTGTCAGCACCATACACGTACTAGTGGAGTGTCAGCACCATACACGTACTAGTTTAGTGTCAGCACCATACACGTACTAGTGGAGTGTCAGCACCATACACGTACTTGTGGAGTCTCAGCACCATACACGTACTATTTGAGCGTCAGCACCATACACGTACTAGTGGAGGGTCAGCACCATACACGTACTAGTGGAGTGTCAGCAACATACACGTACTAGTGGAGTGTCAGCACCATACACGTACTAGTGGAGCGTCAGCACCATACACGTACTATTTGAGCGTCAGCACCATACACGTACATGTACTAGTGGAGTGTCAGCACCATACACGTACTTGTGGAGTGTCAGCACCATACACTCACAAGCGGAGCGTCAGCACCAAACACGTTCTAGTGGAATGTCAGCACCATACACTTACTACTGGAGTGTCAGCACCATACACGTACTAGTTTAGTGTCAGCACCATACACGTACTAGTGGAGCGTCAGCACCATACACGTACTAGTGGAGTGTCAGCGCCATACACGTACTACTTTAGTGTCAGCACCATACACGTACTAGTGGAGTGTCAGCACCATACACGTACTTTTGGAGTGTCAGCACCATACACTTACTAGTGGAGCGTCAGCACCATACACGTACTGGTGGCTTGTCAGCACCATACACGTACTAGTGGAGTGTCAGCACCATACACGTACTAGTGGAGTGTCAGCACCATACACGAACTAGTGGAGTGTCAGCACCATACACGTACTAGTGGAGTGTCAGCACCATGCACGTACTGGTGGCTTGAGGAGCGGTCGGGTAGCCTAGTGATTAAAGCGTTCGCTCGTCACGCCGAAGACCCGGGTTCGATTCCCGACATGGGTACAAAGTGTGACGCCCATTTCTGGTGTCCCCCGGAGTGATATTGCTGGAATATTGCTAAAAGCGGCGTAAAACCAAACTCACACACACACTGGTGGCTTGTCAGCACCATACACGTACTAGTGGCTTGTCAGCACCATACACGTACTAGTGGAGTGTCAGCACCATACACGTACTAGTGGAGTGTCAGCACCATACACGTACTAGTGGAGTGTCAGCACCATACACGTACTAGTGGAGTGTCAGCACCATACACGTACTAGTGGAGTGTCAGCATCATACACGTACTGGTGGCTTGTCAGCACCATACACGTACTTGTGGAGTGTCAGCACCATACACGTACTAGTGGAGTGTCAGCACGATACACGTACTAGTGGAGTGTCAGCACCATACACGTACTAGTGGAGAGTCAGCACGATACACGTACTAGTGGAGTGTCAGCACCATACACGTAATGGTGGAGTGTCAGCACCATACACGTACTAGTGGAGTGTCAGCACCATACACGTACTAGTGGAGTGTCAGCACCATACACGTACTGGTGGAGTGTCAGCACCATACACGTACTAGTGGAGAGTCAGCACGATACACGTACTAGTTGAGTGTCAGCACCATACACGTACTGGTGGAGTGTCAGCACCATACACGTACTAGTGGAGGGTCAGCACCATACACGTACTATTGGAGTGTCAGCACCATACACGTACTAGTGGAGTGTCAGCATCATACACGTACTGGTGGCTTGTCAGCACCATACACGTACTAGTGGAGTGTCAGCACCATACACGTACTAGTGGAGTGTCAGCACGATACACGTACTAGTGGAGTGTCAGCACCATACACGTACTAGTGGAGAGTCAGCACGATACACGTACTAGTGGAGTGTCAGCACCATACACGTACTGGTGGAGTGTCAGCACCATACACGTACTAGTGGAGTGTCAGCACCATACACGTACTAGTGGAGTGTCAGCACCATACACGTACTAGTTTAGTGTCAGCACCATACAGGTACTAGTGGAGAGTCAGCACGATACACGTACTAGTTGAGTGTCAGCACCATACACGTACTGGTGGAGTGTCAGCACCATACACGTACTAGTGGAGGGTCAGCACCATACACGTACTAGTGGAGTGTCAGCACCGTACACGTACTAGTGGAGTGTCAGCACCATACACGTACTAGTGGAGTGTCAGCACCATACACGTACTAGTTTAGTGTCAGCACAATACACGTACTAGTGGAGTGTCAGCATCATACACGTACTAGTGGAGTGTCAGCACCATACACGTACTAGTGGAGAGTCAGCACGATACACGTACTAGTTTAGAGTCAGCACGATACACGTACTAGTTTAGTGTCAGCACCATACACGTACTGGTGGAGTGTCAGCACCATACACGTACTAGTGGAGTGTCAGCACCATACACGTACTAGTTTAGTGTCAGCACCATACACGTACTAGTGGAGTGTCAGCATCATACACGTACTAGTGGAGAGTCAGCACGATACACGTACTAGTTTAGTGTCAGCACCATACACGTACTAGTGGAGTGTCAGCATCATACACGTACTAGTGGAGAGTCAGCACGATACACGTACTAGTTTAGTGTCAGCACGATACACGTACTAGTGGAGTGTCAGCATCAGACACGTACTAGTGGAGTGTCAGCACCATACACGTACTAGTGGAGGGTCAGCACCATACACGTACTTGTGGAATGTCAGCACCATACACGTACTTGTGGAGTGTCAGCACCATACACGTACTAGTGGAGTGTCAGCACCATACACGTACTAGTGGAGTGTCAGCACCATACACGTACTAGTTTAGTGTCAGCACCATACACGTACTAGTGGAGTGTCAGCATCATACACGTACTAGTGGAGAGTCAGCACGATACACGTACTAGTTTAGTGTCAGCATCATACACGTACTAGTGGAGTGTCAGCACCATAAACGTACTAGTGGAGGGTCAGCACCATACACGTACTTGTGGAGTGTCAGCACCATACACGTACTTGTGGAGTGTCAGCACCATACACGTACTAGTGGAGTGTCAGCACCATACACGTACTAGTGGAGTGTCAGCAACATACACGTACTAGTTTAGTGTCAGCACCATACACGTACTAGTGGAGTGTCAGCATCATACACGTACTAGTGGAGAGTCAGCACGATACACGTACTAGTTTAGTGTCAGCACCATACACGTACTAGTGGAGTGTCAGCATCATACACGTACTAGTGGAGAGTCAGCACGATACACGTACTAGTTTAGTGTCAGCACCATACACGTACTAGTGGAGTGTCAGCATCATACACGTACTAGTGGAGTGTCAGCACCATACACGTACTAGTGGAGGGTCAGCACCATACACGTACTTGTGGAGTGTCAGCACCATACACGTACTTGTGGAGTGTCAGCACCATACACGTACTAGTGGAGTGTCAGCACCATACACGTACTAGTGGAATGTCAGCACCATACACGTACTAGTGGAGTGTCAGCACCATACACGTAGTGGTGGAGTGTCAGCACCATACACGTACTGGTATAGTGTCAGCACCATACACGTTCTAGTGGAGTGTCAGCACCATACACGTACTGGTGGAGTGTCAGCACCATACACGTACTTGTGGAGTGTCAGCACCATACACGTACTTGTGGAGTGTCAGCACCATACACGTACTTGTGGAGTGTCAGCACCATACACGTACTAGTGGAGTGGCAGCACCATACACGTACTAGTGGAGTGTCAGCACCATACACGTACTAGTGGAATGTCAGCACCATACACGTACTAGTGGAGTGTCAGCACCATACACGTACTAGTTTAGTGTCAGCACCACACACGTACTAGTGGAGTGTTAGCATCACACACGTCCTAGTGGAGAGTCAGCACGATACACGTACTAGTTTAGTGTCAGCACCATACACGTACTAGTGGAGTGTCAGCATCATACACGTACTAGTGGAGAGTCAGCACGATACACGTACTAGTTTAGTGTCAGCACCATACACGTACTAGTGGAGTGTCAGCATCATACACGTACTAGTGGAGTGTCAGCACCATACACGTACTTGTGGAGGGTCAGCACCATACACGTACTTGTGGAGTGTCAGCACCATACACGTACTTGTGGAGTGTCAGCACCATACACGTACTAGTGGAGTGTCAGCACCATACACGTACTAGTGGAATGTCAGCACCATACACGTACTAGTGGAGTGTCAGCACCATACACGTACTAGTGGAGTGTCAGCACCATACACGTACTAGTGGAGGGTCAGCACCATACACGTACTTGTGGAGTGTCAGCACCATACACGTACTTGTGGAGTGTCAGCACCATACACGTACTAGTGGAGTGTCAGCACCATACACGTACTAGTGGAGTGTCAGCACCATACACGTACTGGTTTAGTGTCAGCACCATACACGTACTAGTGGAGTGTCAGCACCATACACGTACTGGTGGAGTGTCAGCACCATACACGTACTTGTGGAGTGTCAGCACCATACACGTACTTGTGGAGTGTCAGCACCATACACGTACTTGTGGAGTGTCAGCACCATACACGTACTAGTGGAGTGTCAGCACCATCCACGTACTACTGGAATGTCAGCACCATACACGTACAAGTGGAGTGGCAGCACCATACACGTACTAGTGGAGTGTCAGCACCATACACGTACTAGTGGAGTGTCAGCACCATACACGTACTAGTTTAGTGTCAGCACCATACACGTACTAGTGGAGTGTCAGCACCATACACGTACTAGTGGAGTGTCAGCACCATACACGTACAAGTGGAGAGTCAGCACCATACACGTACTAGTGGAGCGTCAGCACCATACACGTACTACTTTAGTGTCAGCACCATACACGTACTCGTGGAATGTCAGCACCATACACGTACTAGTGGAGGGTCAGCACCATACACGTACTAGTGGAGAGTGAGCACCATACACGTACTGGTGGAGTGTCAGCACCATACACGTACTTGTGGAGAGTGAGCACCATACACGTACTAGTGGAGTGTCAGCACCATACACGTACTAGTTTAGTGTCAGCACCATACACGTGCTGGTGGCTTGTCAGCATCATACACGTACTAGTGGAGTGTCAGCACCATACACGTACTAGTGGAATGTCAGCACCATACACGTACTAGTGGAGTGTCAGCACCATACACGTACTAGTGGAGTGTCAGCACCATACACGTACTTGTGGAGTGTCAGCACCATACACGTACTAGTGGAGCGTCAGCACCATACACGTACTGGTGGAGTGTCAGCTCCATACACGTACTAGTGGAGTGTCAGCACCATACACGTACTAGTGGAGTGTAAGCACCATACACGTACTAGTGGAGTGTCAGCACCATACACGTACTAGTGGAGTGTCAGCACCATACACGTACTAGTGGAGTGTCAGCACCATACACGTACTAGTGGAATGTCAGCACCATACACGTACTAGTGGAGAGTCAGCACCATACACGTACTAGTGGAGTGTCAGCACCATACACGTACTACTTTAGTGTCAGCACCATACACGTACTCGTGGAATGTCAGCACCATACACGTACTAGTGGAGGGTCAGCACCATACACGTACTAGTGGAGTGTAAGCACCATACACGTACTAGTGGAGTGTCTGCACCATACACGTACTAGTTTAGTGTCAGCACCATACACGTACTAGTGGAGTGTCAGCACCATACACGTACTTGTGGAGTGTCAGCACCATACACGTACTAGTTTAGTGTCAGCATCATACACGTACTAGTGGAGGGCCAGCACCATACACGTACTAGTGGAGTGTCAGCACCATACACGTACTAGTGGAGTGTCAGCATCATACACGTACTAGTTTAGTGTCAGCACAATACACGTACTAGTGGAGGGTCAGCACCATACACGTACTAGTGGAGTGTCAGCACCATACACGTACTAGTGGAGTGTCAGCACCATACACGTACTAGTGGAGTGTCAGCATCATACACGTACTAGTTTAGTGTCAGCACAATACACGTACTAGTTTAGTGTCAGCACAATACACGTACTAGTGGAGGGTCAGCACCATACACGTACTAGTGGAGTGTCAGCACCATACACGTACTAGTGGAGTGTCAGCACCATACACGTACTTGTGGAGTGTCAGCACCATACACGTACTGGTGGAGTGTCAGCACCATACACGTAATAGTGGAATGTCAGCACCATACACGCACTAGTGGAGTGTCAGCAACATACACGTACTAGTGGAGTGTCAGCATCATACACGTACTAGTTTAGGGTCAGCACAATACACGTACTAGTGGAGGGTCAGCACCATACACGTACTTGTGGAGTGTCAGCACCATACACGTACTAATGGAGTTTCAGCACCATACACGTACTGGTGGCTTGTCAGCACCATACACGTATTTTTGGAGTGTCAGCTCCATACACGTACTAATTAGTGTCAGCACAATACACGTACTAGTGGAGTGTCAGCACCATACACGTACTTGTGGAGCGTGAGCACCATACACGTACTAGTGGAGTCACAGCACCCTACACGTACTAGTGGAGTGTCAGCACCATACACGTACTGATGGAGTGTCAGCACCATACACGTACTTGTGGAGTGTCAGCACTATACACGTACTTGTGGAGTGTCAGCACCATACACGTACTTGTGGAGTGTCAGCACCATACACGTACTACTTTAGTGTCAGCACCATACACGTACTAGTGGTATGTCAGCACCATACACGTACAAGTGGAGTGGCAGCACAATACACGTACTAGTGGAGGGTCAGCACCATACACGTACTAGTGGAGTGTCAGCACCATACACGTACTAGTGGAGTGTCAGCACCATACACGTACTTGTGGAGTGTCAGCACCATACACGTACTAGTGGAGTGTCAGCACCATACACGTAGTGGTGGAGTGTCAGCACCATACACGTACTAGTGGAATGTCAGCACGATACACGTACTAGTGGAGTGTCAGCACCATACACGTACTGGTGGAGTGTCAGCACCATACACGTAATAGTGGAATGTCAGCACCATACACGCACTAGTGGAGTGTCAGCAACATACACGTACTAGTGGAGTGTCAGCATCATACACGTACTAGTTTAGGGTCAGCACAATACACGTACTAGTGGAGGGTCAGCACCATACACGTACTTGTGGAGTGTCAGCACCATACACGTACTAATGGAGTTTCAGCACCATACACGTACTGGTGGCTTGTCAGCACCATACACGTATTTTTGGAGTGTCAGCTCCATACACGTACTAATTAGTGTCAGCACAATACACGTACTAGTGGAGTGTCAGCACCATACACGTACTTGTGGAGCGTGAGCACCATACACGTACTAGTGGAGTCACAGCACCCTACACGTACTAGTGGAGTGTCAGCACCATACACGTACTGATGGAGTGTCAGCACCATACACGTACTTGTGGAGTGTCAGCACTATACACGTACTTGTGGAGTGTCAGCACCATACACGTACTTGTGGAGTGTCAGCACCATACACGTACTACTTTAGTGTCAGCACCATACACGTACTAGTGGTATGTCAGCACCATACACGTACAAGTGGAGTGGCAGCACCATACACGTACTAGTGGAGTGTCAGCACCATACACGTACTAGTGGAATGTCAGCACCATACACGTACTAGTGGAGTGTCAGCACCATACACGTACTAGTGGAGAGTCAGCACCATACACGTACTAGTGGAGTGTCAGCACCATACACGTACTAGTGGAGTGTCAGCACCATACACGTACTGGTGGAGTGTCAGCTCCATACACGTACTGGTGGAGTGTCAGCACCATACACGTACTAGTGGAGTGTAAGCACCATACACGTACTAGTGGAGTGTCAGCACCATACACGTACTAGTTTAGTGTCAGCGCCATACACGTACTAGTGGAGTGTCAGCACCGTACACGTACTAGTGGAGTGTCAGCACCATACACGTACTAGTGGAATGTCAGCACCATACACGTACAAGTGGAGAGTCAGCACCATACACGTACTAGTGGAGCGTCAGCACCATACACGTACTAATTTAGTGTCAGCACCATACACGTACTAGTGGAGGGTCAGCACCATACACGTACTCGTGGAATGTCAGCACCATACACGTACTAGTGGAGGGTCAGCACCATACACGTACTAGTGGAGGGTCAGCACCATACACGTACTGGTGGAGAGTCAGCACCATACACGTACTAGTGGAATGTCAGCACCATACACGTACTTGTGGAGAGTGAGCACCATACACGTACTAGTGGAGTGTCAGCACCATACACTTACTAGTTTAGTGTCAGCACCATACACGTACTGGTGGCTTGTCAGCATCATACACGTACTAGTGGAGTGTCAGCAGCATACACGTACTGGTGGAGCGTCAGCACCATACACGTACTAGTGGAGTGTCAGCACCATACACGTACTTTTGGAGTGTCAGCACCATACACGTGCTAGTGGAATGTCAGCACGATACACGTACTAGTGGAGTGTCAGCACCATACACGTACTAGTGGAGTGTAAGCACCATACACGTACTAGTGGAGTGTCAGCACCATACACGTACTAGTGGAGTGTCAGCACCATACACGTACTGGTGGAGTGTCAGCTCCATACACGTACTGGTGGAGTGTCAGCACCATACACGTACTAGTGGAGTGTATGCACCATACACGTACTAGTGGAGTGTCAGCACCATACACGTACTAGTGGAGTGTCAGCACCATACACGTACTAGTGGAGTGTCAGCACCATACACGTACTAGTGGAATGTCAGCACCATACACGTACAAGTGGAGTGTCAGCACCATACACGTACTACTTTAGTGTCAGCACCATACACGTACTCGTGGAATGTCAGCACCATACACGTACTAGTGGAGGGTCAGCACCATACACGTACTAGTGGAGGGTCAGCACCATACACGTATTGGTGGAGTGTCAGCACCATACACGTACTAGTGGAGTTTCAGCACCATACACGTACTGGTGGAGTTTCAGCACCATACACGTACTAGTGGAGAGTCAGCACCATACACGTACTAGTGGAATGTCAGCACCATACACGTACTTGTGGAGAGTGAGCACCATACACGTACTAGTTTAGTGTCAGCACCATACACGTACTAGTTTAGTGTCAGCACCATACACGTACTGGTGGCTTGTCAGCACCATACACGTACTGGTGGAGTGTCAGCACCATACACGTACTAGTGGAGTGTCAGCACCATACACGTACTAGTGGAGTGTCAGCACGATACACGTACAAGTGGAGTGTCAGCACCATACACGTACTTGTGGATTGTCAGCACCATACACGTACTAGTGGAGTGTCAGCACCATACACGTACTAATTTAGTGTCAGCACCATACACGTACTAGTTGAGGGTCAGCACCATACACGTAGTGGTGGAGTGTCAGCACCATACACATACTAGTGGAGTTTCAGCACCATACACGTACTGGTGGCTTGTCAGCACCATACACGTACTTTTGGAGTGTCAGCACCATACACGTACTAGTGGAGTGTCAGCACCATACACGTACTAGTGGAATGTCAGCATCATACACGTACTAGTGGAGCGTCAGCACCATACACGTACTTGTGGAGCGTCAGCACCATACACGTACGGTACTAGTGGAGTGTCAGCACCATACACGTACTGGTGGAGTGTCAGCACCATACACGTACTTGTGGAGTGTCAGCACGATACACGTACTAGTGGAGTGTCAGCACATACACGTACTAGTGGAGTGTCAGCACCATACACGTACTTGTGGAGTGTCAGCACCATACACGTACTAGTGGAGTGTCAGCACCATACACGTACTTGTGGAGTGTCAGCACGATACACGTACTAGTGGAGCGTCAGCACCATACACGTACTAGTGGAGGGTCAGCACCATACACGTACTAGTGGAGTGTCAGCACCATACCGATACTCGTGGATTGTCAGCACCATACACGTACTAATGGAGTGTCAGCACCATACACGTACTAGTGGAGTGTCAGCACCATACACGTACTAGTGGAGTGTCAGCTCCATACACGTACTGGTGGAGTGTCAGCACCATACACGTACTAGTGGAGTGTAAGCACCATACACGTACTAGTGGAGTGTCAGCACCATACCGATACTTGTGGATTGTCAGCACCATACACGTACTAATGGATTGTCAGCACCATACACGTACTAGTGGAGTGTCAGCACCATACCGATACTCGTGGATTGTCCGCACCGTATGCGTACTTGTGGGTTTCCCACCGTAGTAAACGCCAAAGATCTGCATCACCTTCAGCTTTCCATCCACAACGGAATGGTCAAATCATCGTTAAATCGATTATTTGCACTAAATTACGTTCGTGAGATAACCATGAACTAGATTTACTTCTTAACATTAGAATATGTTCTACTTGCCATTTCCGTTACGTGTATAAGGGGGAACACGTTGTGTTGTTGGTTTGAGTCAATGTTATTTTCTTTGCTTTGTCTTGTTTGCCGTGTTGATTGATTTGCACGTCAGCCATAGCACCTTCACTCCGACTAGTCAACCATCTTATGTAATGCTTATTGTACGAGTGTAAAGTAATCAGTAAAGTGCATAGTTTCCTATGCTATATTGACTTCTTACAACATAATTACGTGACATATATTGGTGGAATATTTAGGACGCATACAGGCGTATAAAGCGTTTAAGGGCTAGTATGTTGTTGAAGCGATGGTACCTGAAGCCTATCCTTTCGATGATGGTGTGGGCTAATTCAGTACACATATCCGATTATTTCTTTGACATTGTGTTATTTGATTCTATTTGTGGCAAACGCACTAGACAAATCCGCAACACCTCTAATATACCCATATTATTACAGGTGATGTACATATGTCTGTTTCCAAGTTACTGTCAACATTTCATGCAGTATACCAAATATATTACTCCCTATATAAATACATATCTGAGGAAAAACATAAATTGTTTCAGAGTGTAACCAAAGTACATGAGGTCAATTTCACATACTGTACATGGTTGTACGTAGTAAGATCCGGGGTAGAATACAGACCGCCGTCATATAGCTGGAATATTGCTGAGTGTGGCGTTAAACAACAAATAAACAAACAAACAAACGTAGTAAGGGATGTGTATCTCTGCTGCAATCATGTCATCAATTGACAATTCAGGATTATACACAATATTATGTGGATCAAATGTTATGTGCTACCATCAATTGGTCATTGACAGTGTTGTGATTGTGGACAGGGTCATTGACAGATAACATAGCATTTCCCATCTGGGATAGTTATTTCAGGTAATTATGTTATGCCGACCTCATGTTGGGTTTTCATAACAAAAACAGCTAACCGGTTGCTGAAACAAACGTATGTCACACGGGCACCACTGAATTATCATCCGTCTCCCGGGGCACGGGTGGCCCAGTCGTCTGAGGCGCCGCAATTCGCTGTGTAGAGTTGCGTCCCTTGGGTACGCCAGAAAGCTATGATTGTGGGTTCGAATCCTGGTCCGCCCCCATTATGTTTCTATGTTTGTCAGCACCATACCTGTGCTCGTGGGTCTCACCGAAGTGACCGTAGGAGACTTGCCTCACTTCTGGCTTTCCTCCCACATTAAGCTGTAATACTGTTAAAAGCAGCGTTAAACCCAACTCACTCACTCACTATTATCCGTCTCATGTTTGAGTCCTAATCCCAAGATGACTAACTAGTGTTGGTGGTCCCTGTGGAACAGAGGAAAGATTTGCGTTCCAACTATTGATAATTAATGTTGTTGAAATTTTAAATAATATAACTAGCTCGGGCTCGCCTGATTCAATCAAACTTTAAATATAGAAGACGATATTTCAGTTGAATGAAGTATTAGCTATGCAGTATGTATGGCTCATCAGATGTAACTTTACCAATACTATTTACAATACAAATTAAACTGAAATCCAATTTTAACATTGTTTTTCAAAACGAACCTGATACGAGCCAATTTAAGTGTAGGAGCGGAGTAGGAAATATTACGTTTTAGTCATCCTAAGGACCATGAATATGGCCAAATCAATGTACAAAAGGAAGTAGGTCGCATGCGTTAGTTTCAAGTGTCCTCTTTACAACTCGTTTTCTTAAGAAATGTTAAGTAGATGATAGAAACTGTTTTAACAACTCACAGAAAGCAAACTTTCTACTTCATTGATGACCTTATGTTTATTCATGCTCCAGTATGTCAAATGTCCCTGTTAAGAGGAAGATGGTGTACAGATGTATTCAAACTATTTAACACCCATACTTACGAGACAGGTTGTCACGTATCGTGCAGTTACATGGACACACTATCGCAAAGGTATTTAAAATAACGCTGCATGAACGCCAACCGATGTTCATCTTTAATTTCCTTTTATGTTTTGCAAACAAATTCGTATATGGGAGTGTTGTCAATAATTCAACACAACAGTAAATGTTCCAATTTTGACTGAGAATATCATATCGAGATATATGAGTTTGACTTCTGTTGCTAAGGGTGATGAACAAATGCAAGTTTAACACATCACGTGGAGGGTTCATGTGAGATAACTGGAGATCGCTTTGTGAAAGTGAGTCTGGTTTTCGAGCTTGAGGTGGTTGTGTGAAAGCGAGTCTGGTTGTCCTGCGTGAGGTGGGTGAGTTATAGCGAGTCTGATTGTCCTGCGTGAGGTGGTTGCGTTAAAGCGAGTCTGATTGTTCATCGTGAGGTGGTTGTGTGATAGTCAGTCTGGTTGTCCTGCGTGAGGTGGTTGTGTGATAGTGTGTTTGGTTGTCCTGCGTGAGATGGTTGTGCGAAAGCGTGTGTGGTTGTCCTTCGTGAGGTGGTTGTGTGATAGTGAGTCTGATTGTCCTGCGTGAGGTGGTTGTGTGATAGTCAGTCTGGTTGTCCTGCGTGAGGTGGTTGTGTGATAGTGAGTCTGGTTGTCCTGCGTGAGGTGGTTGTGCGAGAGCGAGTGTGGTTGTCCTGCGTGAGGTGGTTGTGTGATAGTGTGTCTGGTTGTCCTGCGTGAGGTGGTTGTGTGATAGTGTGTCTGGTTGTCCTGCGTGAGGTGGTTGTGTGATAGTGAGTCTGGTTGTCCTGCGTGAGGTGGTTGTGCGAAACCGAGTGTGGTTGTCCTGCGTGAGGTGGTTGTGTGATAGTGTGTCTGATTGTCCTGCGTGAGGTGGTTGTGTGATAGTGTGTTTGGTTGTCCTGCGTGAGATGGTTGTGCGAAAGCGAGTGTGGTTTTCCTGCGTGAGGTGGTTGTGTGATAGTCAGTCTGATTGTCCTGCGTGAGGTGGTTGTGTGATAGTGAGTCTGATTGTCATTCGTGAGGTGGTTGTGTGATAGTCAGTCTGATTGTCCTGCGTGAGGTGGTTGTGTGATAGTCAGTCTGATTGTCCTGCGTGAGGTGGTTGTGTGATAGTCAGTCTGATTGTCATTCGTGAGGTGGTTGTGTGATAGTCAGTCTGATTGTCCTGCGTGAGGTGGTTGTGTGATAGTGAGTCTGGTTGTCATTCGTGAGGTGGTTGTGTGATAGTGTACCTGGTTGTCCTGCGTGAGGTGGTTGTGTGATAGTGAGTCTGATTGTCATTCGTGAGGTGGTTGTGTGATAGTGAGTCTGATTGTCCTGCGTGAGGTGGTTGTGTGATAGTGAGTCTGATTGTCATTCGTGAGGTGGTTGTGTGATAGTGAGTCTGATTGTCCTGCGTGAGGTGGTTGTGTGATAGTGAGTCTGATTGTCATTCGTGAGGTGGTTGTGTGATAGTCAGTCTGATTGTCCTGCGTGAGGTGGTTGTGTGATAGTGAGTCTGATTGTCCTGCGTGAGGTGGTTGTGTGATAGTCAGTCTGATATTAAAGGACCCACATGACCCTGATATCAACAGTGGGGAAACATTAACAAATAGCTTATTAAATCTTAAAGACTCCCATACCATTTCCATCGAATAGCCTTTGATGCAGTGAAACTAAAACTGCGGTATAGCATGTATGTGGTAGGTCGTTGCATATATATAAAAAAACACCCTAAACGCCGACCAAAAAACACAGTTATCATTCTATGATAAGCAAAATATACAAACATAATACAAAAAAAATATGAACCTAAGCTGGAGTTAGACTATTTTTTTCTAATTTGTTCTCTTGCATGTAGGTCTGTGAGACAGACTATCAGTCGGCGAGTAGATTTCAGTGTAGAGCTGTGTTACCTTTAGATCGGACAACGCTATATCTGAAATAGAACTGATTTTAGTATGTGCTTCCCTTCTGGTGAATGTGTCACAAAAGTTAGCAATGGGTAGTTCGGTAATATTCACATTCCCAGGTATAACAGTATGTAGCCATTTCACTGTCATGTCCGTGGTGCACGGAAACAAAACCTGAGACATCAAATTCCTATGATCGGGTTGTCCAAGGCCCAACATTATTGTGGGGTTTGAACATCACCGCTTCAAATTTAATGTCGTCGTGATGATGATGATGATGATGATGTAGCTGATGATTGGTAATGTCTGTGGTAGTGTTGTTGTGAACATCACAGTAAGGATAACACAGGGAAAACATAATTAACAGCTACACAGTCAATAGCAGTTTTGATAGCAGAAAATGATTTCAATATTATTAGGCATAATAATGATGATATTGCTATTAACACCATAGAAGTTATGACATTAGTTTAGTAGTAAAGTGTGTATATCAATATTTAGCAACTTGTTGGTAGAAATAAAACTCGCACCAGCGTAGAACCATCAGTGTGGGTACATTTCAGACCATGAATTTAAGCTCGTGGTTAACGCTTGCTCATAAAATAGCTGCGATATTGGCTGTGTTGTAAATGCGATAGTCTAGACAGGCGAATAACACATGTTTGCAGTTGCTCAGTCATGCGTAAATCCTTTCGGTAAAATGCACTCCCAACAGTTATATATATACACCCCGCTTGCACACAGATAGCCTTGGAGAAAGCCGATGCTTTAACATATTTTAGACATGCAATAGTCGTATGGTCGCTTTGTGCATGTGACCCCGGATCTGTCAAATGTGGCTGCATTCATTCATTGTAGTGAGTTTGATCGATTTCAATCAGAGTACAATCAGACAAAAGCAATGTATTCAAAGACATACTATGACATTATCCCAAAATGATGACCCTTACACGGTCTTTTTCACACCTACATATTCACTAGCACTTCCTTTAGAATTGCTGACTTTGTTGACAGGGTGGCGTCGTACCCTGACGCGAATTACTGCTCATGGTACTAATATCTGTTTGTAAAGTATTAGCGGTACCGTTTGGAAGCATATGTTTATTTTGGTACTTACCTGTTACTCATCGTTTCTGTGATTGTCTTGTTTAGGCCAAGTTCCTACTTACTATTTGGAGTCAAGTTTTATCTTTTGGTCAAATACCTTTCTTAGTGAAACTGAGTCTAGATACTCTGTAAGGTCAAGTATCTGGTATTTTGGGGGCAAATTAGTATTTCCTTGTCCAGTCAAAGTGACTAGTGTGCTATTCAGGCTATTCATTGTCCAAGATATTTGTTTAAGGAATAGGCCCTATGTGTTTATTTCCCGCTTTTTAACCCAGCCGAGGTTATTCACTCATTAGAGCGTTGTGTTAATTAACTCTGAGGTGTTAATTTGTCACAGCCGACTTAAGTGTTTGTGTATGATAAAGTTGCTAATCAGCTTGTATATTTGCTCTGATTTAATTAATCATTGATCATCGTCAGTGCTGATATAATTTTGATTTTTATCCTTTTTATTGTCGTCCAATGATACAATTACGGACAGGGGTTATGTCAAACGATTATGCATAGAAGGGATATGATGTAGTTTCAAATGACGTGATGGACTCTCATTAAGGAGATGATAGAGACTGTTTAACGAAACTACAGAGAAAATACTTTCGACTCGATTGATTATCTTATGTTTATTCATGGTCAAGTGTAGTATATTTCCTGACGAAAAGGAAGATGGCGCATAGCTAAGATTTCAATGTATGGCCCGGGATATGTGTTCGTGTATCGTGCGTTTCACAAGTCCACGGTGTCGCCAAAGCACATAAGACACTACAAAGCTGCATTCCACCGTTATGCTAACGAAATCAAAACAAATCAATACAACCGTGATTGCTTAACTTTCTGTTTCAAACAATATGTTCACATAGAAATATCTGAAATTGATTGTTATTGCTATGCTGGAGACATGTTTAACATATCACATGGCGCGTGCCTCCTGTATGTTTCGTTGTTAGCCAACTGGAGATCTCTGTGTGAAAGCGAGTGTGATTGTTGAACTTAAAATCGCTGTGTGAAAGGAAGTCTGGGTGTCCGCCGTTGCTATAATGTTTCCTCAACGCAATAAGGTTATGCTGTTCTCACATGACAGCAGATTCAATATCTACTTCCACGATGGCTGTAACCCGGTCTAACGTTCAGGACCATTGCACTTATATAGGTGAGGTGAGGTGAGGTGAAATTGGGTTTAACGTCGCGTCCAAGATTATTGCACTTATATAGCGACGTGCATGCACGTGTATGTGTGTGTGTGGCTGCTTGTACTAGTCCGGACTGATGCCGATTTATAGTGCTAGCTCACTGAGATACCATGCCGCAGTTTAACATGAATACCCCACTCAGACACAGTATACTGACTCCGAGCCGACCAGTCCTTGTTTTAGCCCCTTAATGCCGAGCGCCAGACAGGGTAACAACAAGTACAATCTTTTAACGTCTTTTTGTATGACGCGGCCCGGGATCGAACCCTGGACCTTCCGCTCTCCGGGCGGACGCTCTACCACAAGACCACGGAGGCGGTCGCACTTATATAGGTGCATGCTCGTGTGTGTGTGTATGTGGTTGCTTGTAGTAGTCCGGACTAATGCCGATTGTATAGTGCCAACCCTCTGACATACCATGCCAACCATTACAGGCAGTGTAACAACAAGCACCATCTTTTAATGTCTTTTGGTATGACGCGGCCAGGGATCAAACCCCGACCTTATGCTCTCTGGGCAGACGACGCTTGACCAAGGTGGCGGTCTCACTCAATGAAGGTTCATACTCCAATGGACCCGCACAAAGTGACAGTCAATTCTTCATTGCCGACAAAAGAGATAAATGTACTTGCGCTTGGTCAAAAGGACCACATGTATCCCAACTGTGTCTGGTGCACTCTCGAGTAACTCAGATGTGTTTCCATTGTTAAAACATTATTCGTATTAATCACCATGAGGGTAAAAACATCACCTGTCTTCGAGATTGTTCTAATTTTTCACTGAACATGGCATTGAGTCTTTCCATGTTTCTATTGAAGACATTAATGATCCAAACCCCTTTCTCAGTCTGTGAGGTTGAAATACATGACATTATCACATATTTGTGTTCGATTAGATTTCCTTAAATTATAAATCGCCTATCTTGAGTGTTAGTGAGTGTTTTCTACTCTGTTTGACGGAACATAAACGTAGAGCATGCAGTTCCCTCTCCAACATCTGCCATCATAACCGTCATACATCTATTGGGGTAGAGGGCACGGGTGATGAATTTCTACTGCTGTGTTTGTATTTGTGTCTCAAGGAACCAGTATTGGGCTTAATTACTTAATATTGTTTGTCTAACCATGAATACTTATATGTGTTCGACTCAAATATGTTTTCAAAGGGATTTGGCCTCCCTTGGATTCCATCGACATCAAGTTCATACGACCTAAAGATATTGATGTAATTGGATGTAATGGGTCACTGAACAGGGAAGTTAAAAACACGCGTCTAAATCCTGACCAGTGACAATCTCGCACATTTATTCCTCGTTTGTCATCTGCCTATAGTTTACGTACAAGGAAGTCATGCTGTAGTAAAATCACAACGCTTCCGTGTACTATTTTGGTGTATAACTCATGAAATGTATGAAAGATGTCAATACAGCATTTATACGCCAGGTGGCATGTTAATGACGCGTATAACATGTCAGCTCGTCTTTGTATCGTGGAGCAGAAAGCTCAAAGGAATGTACACCGATACTCAAGTGTGTCGATCCCAATGATTGACATTTTGACAATGACTCGTACATATATGGATGTTACAACCCCCTTACTCCAATCAGATACACGAGCGTACACGTTTCCGACATAGCCATGCGTGGAGAGAACTATTTCAACTCTCCGTCCACCATGAATATGAGTCAGTTGATCTGCCAGCAACCGAGGCTATTTTAACTCACCCACGACGTACACCTTTATATTAGGACATGATCAACATCTTCAGGATATTATAATCTAGTTTTCAAATCATTCACGTGACGGAAATGCAACTGTGCTAACTTCCCCATATCCTGATGTATGTTATTAAGATGTAAATATTTTGATGATCTGGGATGAAACTAATTTATATTTAGTTGCCTTGTTAATTCAGTTTGTATTTCCCTTTTGGTGAATGTGTGTCACACAACCTTGACATGTTAAAAAGCGGGTACAGATGGATGTGGCCTCTTCAGTGTTACAGCGGTGGTGCACGGAAATAGAACCTGTGATAGTAAAGTCAGATCATGACATTAAGGTGACTATCAAACGTCAACGCCAGAGAATAATCAGTTTCTAATATATGCCAACAGATTCCGTTGGGCAAAAAAAGCAAAACATTGATGAAAATTGTACGCATGGATCACAGCAAAACAGTGTTTGCGATATTTTGCTCTATGGCGAATGAAATTGTGTAAGTGAGTGAGTCAGTTTAGGAGATAATAATGATAATAACATTATATATCTTAAAATAATACTTTTTATCTCCGTGACAGTATTTGTAACACTAACAGTAATACTAATGTTTTGTAATATTATCAGTACTTACAGTATTAATAGGAATAAAAATAATAATTAGGCCCGGTGATGTACGCCTCTCCGTGGTGGGCCTAGATAGGGAGGATGTATTCCCCTGAACTAAACGTACATCGACCAGTTAGGGCTAACCCCTCGAAGCTGCTTCAAAACTTGGTTACAGAAAGCCAAGCCCAGGAGAAACTCATCTTGTAACTCCGCAGCCCAGTCAGCCTCCGTTCGGAAAACAAATCCACCAAATTGGCGACGGGACTTGCCCCAGGGGGAGGCACAGGAAATCACACTTTTTGAGTGAGTGAAAGCAGTAGGGTGGCCAGAAATACAACGAGTAAATGTCAAATTGTTGAAGCAGCATTGTTACAAAGCAATGCCGATGTATGCACATCTGACAGAACAAAACATCCATGATTATCTACGACGACTAAAATTATATATGCGCCGTGACCCTGGTGAGCCCACTGCCAACACTCGTCAAACGCCGTTGTATGAACCCTAAGTTCCAACAGTATCAGGCCCGAAATTGTAAATGAATGTTTATTCTCCCTAACGTACCCGATGCAGTCTCTGATTACCCTCACATGGGCTACGTAAATTAGCTGCCAGTATCGTGTACCTGAACCTGATCATCCCTTGTACCACGTATGCCAAGCATTAACTCATGCACACACTGCTACAAAGTTGGTATGACTGCACAAGCGGTGACTGTTCACAGTCCATGGTGCTATCTGACCCGGGGCTGATATTCAGTATACACAGGCAATACTGGCAGGTAGATCCTAACAGGGTCAGGATGTAACTCCACTTATTTTGGGTGAAATATGACTAACGTGATGACACTGCATGTGTTTAATGTGGCGATATATGTATGTATATGACGTTTGTACTCTGCCCGAAGTTTTTCCTTGATATGGGCATTCTGGAGTTTGTCCATAATCTATTTATATCGTATGAGCCTGACCTTCGACGAGATGGTCAATAACTCCATCCATATGTAACCTCTCGATCCCCCCTCTTCTACCTTGACACATGGCAACAGTATCCAATACCATCAGGTCCTGGCGCCGTATTAGATTTGGACTTTTCAATAACCTTTTTCACTCACTCATTCACAGAACCACTGACTGTCACGATGAATATATGTCCGCGTTCTTTAAACAGTGCAAAGGAGGCTACTCTGTCATGTTGCATTGACAGCCGACATGCTGGATACAGTTAACGGTCAGTTCAGGCAAAACGATATTGTCACAGTGTGGGAGTTGTAGTGGTGCTCTCCGAAGACGATCCAAGGGAGGCTACTCCTCTGGGCTCAGGTACGTTGCACAAGTCGTTAATGATGTATTGACAACACATGCGGGGTGCGGGTTACGCAAGTCACAGTAAGATCCGTCATATCAACACTGCCACAGTGTGGGAGGTGTAACATAGCTCACCGGAGACGGAGAAAGGGAGACTACTCCTTCATGCACATTTCACCTCCCCTTGTCCCAAAAAGATACCTCACCTTTCGTCCAAACTCCTAGTTGAGGCAATTCCTATGACTATCTAGTTCTAGGAGTACTGTTGTGTGGCGTCAGGCAACAAACACTTACTTTTTACAGCAGATTGTGTTTGGCGGCGGGTGTTTCTGGTAGGGTGGGGCATACTTCCTCTTTTCGCGAACACCTGGTGTCATCACTGATTTTCAGTGATTCTTTCGCATATTTGTAACCGCTCATTTTCCTCTTACGCCAAATGGAAAATGTTTCTTTGGCGTTCACTTTTTTATATTTAATGCAAAGAAGATTATATAGATTTGTAGTGGTGTCATGTTAGTAATTTTAGGCAAATCATGTCAAAGGATTCAGGCCTTCGTGTGTGTCCAGGAGACATTGTCAATGACTGACAGCAATTTCAAAATCAAAGGACATGTAAGTTTCCACCAAGATACAATTACCAATCAGCTTTTCATCAGTTGTGCATTGACTGCCACTAAGTGATCTGCGTATTGACTGTCAATGTGTCACTGACCACACTGTCCTCGAGTCTAGTGTCGGCACATCATCTATGTACTGACTGTCACTGACCGTCACTGATCACAATGTCCTCGAGTCTGGTCTCAGCACATGATCTATGTATTGACTGTCACTGAGTGTCACTGACCACACTGTCCTCGAGTCTAGTGTCGGCACATGATCTATGTATTGACTGTCACTGAGTGTCACTGACCACACTGTCCTCGAGTCTAGTGTCGGCACATGATCTATGTATTGACCGTCACTGACCTTATACCTTTATGTGTCTCCTTGAGGTTGATTCCACTGTATCATCTGCTTATCTATTTTGAGAGGGAGCAGTTAAATTGATCTTGTTGTGCAGATTATTTGTTTGTTTCTTTACATATTCTAGAGGTCTTTACTAAGCATACACAGAACCAGTAATGATAGTTGTATGTGCATTTGCAGCATTTTTTATACTAGTGACATTGACCTTCGAATGTACCTCCTCGGATGGTTTAACTAATTGCTAATATTTTATAATGAATATTATTTTATACTGCACATTTAAACATATGTGAATATTGGTAAAATATGATGAGAGCTTGTCAATATCTGTAGACGAATAAAATACTGATAGATGACACTGGCTTAAAGGGTGTATACATCATATAAAGTGTGAATATTATTATATACTGCACATTTAAACATATGTGAATATTGGTAAAATATGATAAGAGCTTGTTAATATCTGTAGACGAATAAAAGTATTGATAGATGACACTTGCTTAAAGCGTGTATACATCACATAAAGTGAGAATATTAATATATGGCATATTGATACAGCATATATGTATCAATACATGCATCTCGCCTTGAATGCTGGAGTTCATACTCAGGGTGCACACACGTTTCTCCAAAGAAATATGTTCTCTTTCAAGTCTTATTGGTGCTACGATATACCGTAACTTAGATAAGACACTGCGGTAACATATTGCTGATGGTGGAACATGATCTTGTGAACATAGATTAACATCACCGTTCTCAGAGAAAAAACGATGAACTCTAAAATTCCAGTTTTTGCATTTTGGAGATGAAAGTTTGCCATCCCACGAGCAAATGTTCCTATTTAGTTTGCGGACTGCTAATCTTGCCAAACGTCGTGGAAAGATCACAAAAGGTGTGCTGATCCAACATGATAATGCCAGAGTGCACACCGGTCGACTTGCGGTTGCCGCAGTGAAGCGGAACGGGTTCAAAGTATTGCCTCACCCACCTTACTCTCCAGACCTGGCTCCAAGCGACTACTTTCTCTTCCCAAACTTGAAGAAAGAACTGCGTGGACGTCATTTCCGGTCCGATGATGAACTCACGACAGCAGTGGAGGGGTGGTTACACGAACAACCCCATGGTTTCTATCACAACGGGCTTTTAGCTCTCACACATCGCTGGACAAAGTGCATAGACCTCAATGGTGATTATGTGGAAAAAGAAGAAGTGAGGAGCAGTAGCAAATAGGTTAGGCCGGTTATATATTGAATGGCCCTCGTAGTGATACATCAGCTCCCTTTTCACAAAGTAGGTCACATTCATCTCTGTGTCCTGCCAACATCAGTGGTGTGCGGTCATACTGCCCTTTGCAGTTGATGTCAAAATCTCCCAGTGAGAGGACATGCTCAGCCATCTCCACATGTCCTCCACGGCATGTCACATGGAGTATGTTGTTACCTTCCTTATCTATGTGTGATATGTCACACCCTTTCCTATCAAGTAAGTCAAACACCTCTATATGTCCGTGCTCAGCTGCCACCATCATTGCTGTCCTTCCATACATGTCACTACTGTTGATGTCAATTAAGGTATTGGCGATGACATCCATAACGATTCCAATGTGTCCTCCATAGCAGGGTTAATGAAGGACGCCATCTCCTTCGATATCCTCAGATTTATCTCCCTTTTTCAGCAGATAGTCAAATATGGTCTTATTTTCATGTCGTGCTGCCCACATTAACGCCGTTCGTCCATCTGTTCTCCCTAAGTTCATGTTAAGGAAAGGTTCCTTTAAGACAACATAGTTTACTATGTCTATATTGCCCCCCACACAGGCCATGCTAAGAATGTGGTCCCCATCACGACCCCTTAATGTCATATCAGCTCCTTCTCTGTGAAGATATTCAAAGACATTATAGTGTCCGTTCATTGCTGCCAACATCAGCGGTGTCAATCCATACAACCCTCGGGTTTTTACATTGAATAAACCACCATTCATGATCCGTTTCACGCGGTCCAGATCCCCCTCAGCGCTGGCCTTATGGAGTGGTTCATTAGGATCGGGAGTATTGAGTAACCCTGTGTTGACATAAGGATAATGTGTACTTTTAATCACATGGAAAGCAGTTGCAGGTTAAACAGCTCAAGTGATATAAATCTAGAGTACAAAAGAAAGAATCATTTAGGAATCAATGACTACCACGTTATACAATATGTCAGTTACCGCGTGGCATATCACATTTACTGGCAATACAACAACGTAATCAGGACAAATATGTGATGCGAACTTAAGATCAGAGGATATTGTCATGACTAAGGGATAAAAGTGCATAGTGAATTGTGGTGCTTCACACGATTGTGACACCAATGTCCATTGTGACCATATTACGACAAAAACATTTTTACACAACTATTTTTTCCCATTGAGCCTTTACTAAAGAAGTCATCATGACGCTGTGTTTCTGCTATTTATCTCACCTCCGAGGTCCTGGGTATTCCATGTTTTCACTGAGGAGAAAAGTACGACATGCAGTTAAATCTGATTCAAGATGTAAAGTCGCTACCCCTTATTTCTGTTGTTCCCTGTCGTGATATTGCTGAAATACTGCTTACAGCTGTGTAAAACAGTACTCACTCATCACTGGTAGTTCTATGATGTGGTGGCTATGCATCTAGATATTAACTCAACCGTTAGACTAAAAAATAAATTACAAAACTATATGTGCTTAACGTCATGAGCATCGATCCATGCAATCGGGATACGGTGACATGCATCAACAAAGTCAGCGAGCCTGACCACCCGATCCCGCTAGGCGCCTCTTACGACAAGCATAGTCACCTTTTACGGCAAGCCTGGGTTGCTGAAGACCTATTTTTCGCCGGATCCTCCCGGGTCTATATGTACATGTAAATACACAATATTAACACTATATAATGGTTTGGATTCCGCATGCGACACAACACATGTCTCCATGAAACTAACAGCTAATTTAGAATTGCATTCTCAACAAGAATAGGTGCTCTTGATGAATGGTACTTTGACAAAGTAAAAAGGTAAAAGCGAAATAATCTACCCTTTCATTTAACAAGGCCGTGATCAATCTGTCAGTAAATTCTACTCTTACCTGCCATAAATCCTTGTCTTTTCCTATCTGAGAAAATAGAATACATCATAATGTTGTAATGATTGAATTCATTTTGTGTTAAAGGTACATGTTGCATGCTATCATGCCAGATTAAATGCACTGTTGGACAGTTGAACACTCAGACCTGTCATCTAAACATTTTACATTAACCGTAGCAAACGCGTATGAACCAGATATTTGTCAAAGTGGATACAACACTTAGATTGTTCATTGTCATTAACAGATTTGAATTTGCTTGTTTCAATTAATTCATCATGTTCAGGATACATATATTCAGGCTAGTATTGGCAACTGATGAAGTGATACAACAATAACGCAAATACCTTACTCCTTTCGCGAAATGCTTCAATATTTGTCGATCAGTGACTCACCTGTCACAAAGTGCACCACTGTGATCGAGATTTGTGTTTGATTTTTAAAATCTGGATTAAGTGTTTCGAGCCGGTCGATACGTAACTCCAACTTGTGACATACGTATCAGCTTATTAGATTTTTTTTTCTACGCAATTATCATACGATGACATGTATCAGTCTAGTCAGCAAGTCTGACCGCCCAATCTTGTTAGTCGCTTCTTACGACAAGCACAGTCACAATTAACGGAAAGCTAGGTCGCTGAAGATCTATTCTGACCCGGATCCCAGGTTAGATATTTACTGAGCACATATCGTTGTGACAGTAACCATAATTTTTCAGTGATTTGTCCATATACACGTTGGACTAGAGCAGAGTGCATATTGTGTGACCGGACCAGGTCCTGTCTGTACTACTTGGCGGTGTGCCTGAGTGTGTTAGCTCTTTATCTCAAAGTCTATGGGGTGACCTTATGGTTATTGTGTCAAGATACTGTAGGAAATGGCTGTATCTGTAACAGAACAGTTATAAGAATGCTTGATTGTCATGCATTTTGTAGATATCAATGGTGAAATTGTACTACTGTACAAGCTCTGTAATTATACATAATATCATACCTAATATGTATCTTCAATATCTGGAGGAAATAAAGAATATATATCTATGTATCTATGTATCTATCTCTCTATCTATCTATCTATCAATCTATCTATCTATCTAGAACTAACGAAGCGGCCTTTGACAGTGTGTCTACAGCCTGCCGGCATTGCCCAGGCGATGTTTATAAATTTAAAAAATGGACGCAAGTAAATGTTTGGGATTCACATATATTCTTAGCACCAGAATTCAACCCTTAAAGTGGTCATGAAGTCGCTGTCGATTTGCGAATGAATGAATGAATGAACAGTAGTAAATCTATAGTTCTCAAATTACATAATATAACAGGGAACCAATCACGTTGCTGGAATGTGATAACTTTCCACTGTGAAAGATATGAAAAGTTCAGCCAATCACACTAATAATATCATCATAATATACTATTACTCAGACTGAAGTGCATAGGGAGATACTATCACCTTCCAGCCTTTGGATTAGCTCAATTGTTATTTATGTAGTTTGAGAAGTAAAAAGGTGTTAGTAAATTAATTCAAAGCATGTTACACTTACATTTCAGGCGCAAACTGAAAAAGAACGAAGCAAATAATTAAATAAAAGAAATACATAATTTGTAAAAAACGATTTTAAATTGCGGTATGTATATTAACATTATAACGAAACTGATGACAAATATATATTTGACACTTCTCGCAATGTAAAATGCCAGGACCGCCAGCAGTAAAAGACTTCAACTGGATGTTCATAATCAAGTCGTCTGTTGTTCAGTCTATTCCTGACCCTGTCAGTAAGACCTGTGTAACTCCAGGCTGTGACTCAACGAACTCAACACGCTGTGTGTTAGCCATCATCAAACAACATAACCATTCATTTACTTTTTCCATATTTATATAATATTATGTTACGGGTGTGAGTATTTAATCTTGTTAAGTTGGTGAATCTTATTATTTTTCACTTAAAAAATTGTTTGTTTCAATCTTTTACCTAACTGGCTTGCTGACTAGCTGCTCTTGGGATTTAGTTAAAACTAGCTTCATTATAAACACATCTATTTCTGAGTCAAAGTCCTTAACGTATCAAAACACAATATTTACTAAATATCTTACTAATCTTGGAGTTCCTCTTATTCTTGTTCTAACTTCCCATATCTGGCTTGCTGACTAGCTCCTCTTTAGGTTTAGATATCATTAGTCTAACTAAGTGAATTGCTAGTTTAACACCACTTGGTAATGACGGAAGTTCTCTTTTTCCCTATTATTTATCTTCATGATAGAAAATTTTAGAATGCGCGCCTCGTGGTTTTATAAACCATTTCAACGATTAGACACTAGGCCCTCGTGGACTTACCTATACATAGCTTGACAATGACCACACAACTAAGTTCTACTTGGTGTTGCAAGGAAATATATAAACAACAACGTGTATCAAAGCAACTCACAGAAAGTAAAGTAATAATAATATACAATATACTTTGGACTATACCACATTCAATGTAAATGGTGCATTTTTCACAGTGTAGGTGAAGCGTACTACCAAACAGCTTTTCTGTAGGCAAATAAAGAAGGAACATGTCTGGTTGTTCAATGCACAAGAATATTTCACACTTGCGTAATTTAAGTTTATCATTTCCAGACACATCGACAAACATCAGCTATGATGTTCAATGAGTATGCGATAAATCTCACCATAAGGTTTTTATCTTCATAAATATCAACTTTTTTTCGTCTGAAGTCTCACGATTGTCTAAAGTATGAATTTATAGAGACAAAAGGGATGCCATGCATGTTGCAGTTGTACTTCTACGTATTGTTGCTACTGCATAGTTTGTGACATTGATTAAATGGATGTACACACAACCATAAACTATTCAACACTAAGGTGCTGATCGGAAGCGTTTTGGATAGTATTGTTCATTTGATATGCTTGTGTACATGTAAAGCGTCATCGCAGGGAGAACATCAAACACATGGGAGACAGAGCGATTTGTTTGTAGGTGCATGCTTACCATACAACCACCGCACAGATCATTATGATGATGATGATTATAAGAGCTGTAGCTGCAATAGCGATACTCATCAAGGACAGGTCTGCTGTTCTCTCCTTCGCCTTTGTGTTAAGTTGTTCCTCTGAAATTATACATAGACTATTAGTTTGTTGTTTTTAAAAAAAATTTATTCAGTCATATACACAGGATACATAATCGCTCGGAGAGCAATACTACTTTATGAATACAGGTGCTTCTCAAAAGGATATGGTACAGAGGAGGCCTAAGGCAAAATCCACATCATGGTACAGATGAAGGCATAATCCACATCATGGTACAGATGAAGGCATATTTATGTATACAATTAAGACGATGCGGCGTTTATGGTACATCAAATTATGTTGCAAACATCCAGTGAATAAGTTATTTTGCAGGTTGAGTAAACAAAGCCCATTTTCTATTAAAGGCAGAGAAGTCGTTGTTTCTACGTGCAATATGATATTCAACGTCATAGATACTTCTTATTGTGTTCTTAAAAGCAACACAGTCAACATTTTCATTCTTAATACACTGGACAAAAATAAGTCTTTTAGCAGCTACAATCAAATGGTTAATTAATACATCAGAGGTACCAAAGAGGAGCTCGTTGTCAGTTATAAGGATTTTTCTATGCAAGATATGAGTCAAGTAAATACAGAAATCTGACCAAAAATTCTTAACAACATGACATTCGATATAAACATGAAAAATATTTTCTTTGTGAGTATGACACATAGAACACTCATCGTTATCAATAAGTTTCATTCTTAATAACTCACGTTTAGTAAATATTACTTTATGAATAAATCTAAACTGGAAATCCCTGAGTTTTGTATCCCTTAACCCATGGCAATATACACTGAAAATTTGATTCCATGGAAAAGAACATTCCAGCTGATTTTCCCATTTCAAACAAGATTTAGGAAGAGGGAGGGAATTCCCTATCAGTTTATTATAAAACACTTTTGTTCCTTTAATTGAACGTGTAAGATCATAAATACAAGGAGATACTGTGAGATTAGAAGAGGAATGTAGATTTTTATCAATATTTTGTCTCCAACTTCTTGGAATATTAAAAAACATATGGTTATAGTCAAGAAAAGTTCCTTTAAGATCATAAAGTTGTTGTAAACGTGGGAAAGGGATCCATCCGTTTTCATCATACAAGTCTTTTATCGTAACTATACCTTTTTTAAACCAGTCATTAAAAATTAATACTGGTTCTCTAAAATAATGGTTTAACCATATGGGTTGGGAAGCAATTTCTGCTTTTTCTAAGACTTCAAAGTCATATGAATGCAAAAAGTCACTCCAGGCTATAAGGGTATCTTTCCAGAACGGATTTACAATTTCCCAATTCTTGTGCAAACTGGCACCTAAAGTGTAGATATGAGCCAGCTGAAAACTAGCAAGGTCATAATTAATGTTTTTTTCACAATATATTTTTAAACATGAATTTTTTAAAGATGCTATAAATTTGGGTATATCAGTCATTTTCAATCCACCTTGACTATAATTCCTTTTCAAATAATCCCTCTTAATCTTATCTCTTTTGCCACTCCAAACAAAGTTAAAAAGAATTCTATTCAATTGATCAATAAAAGCTTTTGATGGATTTGGGAGAGCGGAAAAAATATGTACAAGGGTAGAGAGAATTAAGGTCTTAACAACTGTTATTTTACCCATCAAAGTCAAATTACGTTTTTTCCATTTGCTTATAATACCATAGATATTATCAAGGCGTTTTTTAGTGTTGATTACCCAAAGGTCTTTTTAGTCAACATTAAAACACTAAAACTTCAAAATTGCCATCATGCCAATCTAGCTTTAAGTTAGGACAAAATCGGACTTTACTACCAGCCATACTGCCTATCCATATTGCTTTGGTTTTTTCAAAGTTCATTTTTAATCCTGAGATTTTGTAAAAAGTTTCAAGTGTATCCATGGCTGATTTTAATGATTTTTCCGAGCCATCTAAAAAAAGTTGGGTGTCGTCAGCATATTGGCCCAATGTGTGTTCAATATCGTGTAGAAGTATACCTTTTATATCTTCATTATTACGAATCATGATACCGAGAATTTCAGCTACGAAAAGAAACAAATAGGGGGAAATTGGGTCACCCTGTCTACAACCTCTTTCATTCATGAACAATTTAGAGAGGTAGCCATTTTGGACAATACAAGAAGAGGCCACAGACTATTAGTTTGTCATGCCAGGAAATATCCCAAATTGTGGCGGTTATTACTAGATAGAAATAAGATGTTGTTCTATTTACCGTCAACTCTTCCCCTTATGAATTCAAAAGAATGGTTGATATTACTGCATTTGGTGAAATCGAGGGTCAAAGGTAAGAAGACATGACCAATTTTGTAAGGTAAGCCACAAGGTAAATGACTGCTCTATTTTTTTATACAAAGTCATTATTTGTGTCCCAAAAAGTGGTACACTTTCTCTAACTGCAAGCAACATGGGTTCACGCACTTTGAAAACGCTTGATACATATGACCTGAGCAATATTTCGGACTCGCTAAATGTGACAACAGCTAGAAGACGAGGGAATTGAAAGTACATTATTTATTTATTTATTTAGTTGGGTTTTTTTAATGCCTCAGAAACGCGAAAATAAATGATTATATGGTTTTCTGCAACGTTAACATTGGTAGCTAAATACCTTTCTGGATGTTTCATCAACAGCTATACTTGTAGGAATTTCATGGGTAGAAAGACATTTCTGTAGATCGAGTGGTTATAATACATATTTCATGGATGATTGAGTGTCACCGGCGGCACTGTGCTTCCTCATGCTGTCTACCACTTGGTTGCATGTTCGACCTGTGGCTGGGTATTGCTTATTGTGATGTAAAGCTCACGATCTTTAACATCACCACTAGGGCCAACAGTCTACATACACTGATGCGGCTGTGGACGCAACTCTCCGCAGCGAATTGCGGCACCTTAGACGTCTATGCCACCTGTGTATCGTTTATCTTTTAATATACTCGAAAATCGGCGGTCAGTTTGTGCTGTACAGAAAAGAAACATATATAAGTAAACTTAAATTCATTCAATCAAACTTTAACATCCAGACGGATAAGCCCAGAAAGACGCGTGGGATCAACAATGAAAGTCACAGTCATAACACATCACGAGACAGGGGTTTAAAATGTCAGAATACTCATCATAATGTCACTTTAACATCGGGTATGTCCACCTTGCGCATTAACGCGTCGCATTAGGACGCGTCGAACGATGTCGGAAGACGTTGGAAGGAATGCGTTGCGATTCGTCCAGGAGGCATTGTTCAATTGCTGGGGGTTGACCGGAGCCAGTGGGTGACTTCTGATGGTCCCATAAATGTTCGGGGAGCGTGACTGTCTTGGTAAAACCTGAATGTTCGCTTGGTTAAGGAAGTTCTGTGTCAACCATGCCGTATGCAGCGTCGCATTGTCGTGCTGGAATACCATGCATAACCACGAGCTTCGTTTTCAAGCCTGTCAGTGGTGATGTTGACATGTCAACAACATTCCTCGGTCGGGTCGATGTGTACGGATACCATAGGCTCGTAATCTCCTGTACACGGTTTGTCGACTGATCCTGTGTTGCAGTTCCATCGCTGCCGTTAACGTCGCCGTGACGAAGCGGTTTCAGAGGACGATTGTCCGGATATAGCGGTCTTGAATGGGCGTTATCACCCGTCTCACGTCACCGTTGCATCAACCTGGTAACGGTTAAACTGGCGCATCCCAACGTTCTGGCAATGACGGTGGCGGTGTTTTTAAGCGTGCTTTCTGACTTTATGGATATTTCGCACGACAATGACAGAGTGCGTCTCTCCCTTTTTGACCATTCTGAAGACTGAAGCCACCATACGAATGAATTGTTTGATAGGCATTACTTATAAGTTGACGGATGACAAAGTAGACACAATTCATGGATGACAACTTCTTTAATATTGTAAAGGCGACGTTTCGGTTTAGATCCTTATACCGTTGTCAAGCAAGACTGAATGGGGGACATTGTACAGTATATACATAGTAGGCGGAGGATTAACAGTAGAGGATTAACAGTAACAATTGCATACATGAGGGGGATAACATGAGTAAGTAACAGAAGGATAATACTGTCACAACATGATGGACAGAGAACACATGGGTGGGACATGAAGCCTTTATTGGACCAGGACCAGATTTGTAAAAGCTACTTGGCATCTGACTATACCCTTTACTTACATTTTGCTCACCTTTTTATTCGCATTTGTGATAGTGACAGATTCCCCAATTGCTGGGGTAAGGGTACTATATGTCCTCTCTTCAAGTCAAGTCAAGTCTACAGATGTATTTCTCTCATAGACTCAATATTTAAAGTATTTAGGTCTATTTCGAACAGCCGTCTACAGAATTCGTATGAGAATCATAATATTATTAATGAACAACAAGCTGGATTTAGGGCTCAATACTCCACTACTGATAACATTTGTTCATTACAGGTCATAGTTAAAAAATACATTGGTAAGAAAAGAGGCAGATTTTACTGCTCCTTCACTGACGATTCAAAGACATTTGATTCAAAGACATAATGTTCTCCTGCACTCTTTTAATTCGCTCTGAAGTTTTGGAAATAATCACGTCTATGTATAATGATTTATCTGTTTGTGTTAGAGCCCCTAAAGGTATATCTAAGTGTTTTACCTGTAACATTGGCACCCGTCAAGGATGTGTTTTAAGTCCACAAATAATTATTATCTCAATAAACAATTTCATGTACCCTTATGGACAGAGTGGGTGGTCAAGGTATTACTGTTACCTTTTATGCTAATGGTTTGTGCTCCCTTGTTGATGATGTTGATAATGTTTTATCAATGCCCGACACCTGTTACTGTACTTGAAAGTTTTTGTTTGTAAACACACTAGCTCCAAAGTAAATTTGAATAAAACTAGGATTGTTATGTTTAGAAATGGCGGTCCCTTAAGGTCGTAATGAAAATGATTTTATGATAGTAAACCAATAGAAACAGTATCTTGTTATATATACCGCGGACTAGTATTCACCCCTACGTTGGTCAGACTTGTCTTTTATCCCAAGCAAAATAAGGCAATATTTTTTAAGGAAATAGTTACCAAAAGGAAACTTGGCCCTCTATCGCAGTTAAATGTGCCATTTCTTTGTTGGGCTTTTTGCTGTTGTTTTCCTTATCTGTCGGGTCAGCAGTTTTATATAGTTGATCTGCACGTGCATTACGTGCATCGGCAACTTATATCATAAAATAAATCACTTATAAATTATATTTTTCAAAATGGTTGGTATCTTTTCTTTTGGCCATTAGTTTATTTGCTGCTTTTTATGAAAATCCGAATATTTGATGTTGTCGGAAAAATGGCGGGTCTTATTTACAGCGAGAGGTTAATTTTGAGAATGTGTACATATATATTGTATGATCTGTTAAATTGGATCTTTGTATTACCTTCACAGAAGTTTCCTTTTTTGCCGTCTTTACATCCTGCTGTGCACGCTCCATCTCCGTGATTGCAGATGTAGTTGATACAGTTCTTGCTGCATTCTTTATTGCATGTAGCATCATACCAGCCTGGAATGCATCCCTCGGAACAACGTCCACTGGTCCTGTCACAGTATACAATGTCCCGAGCAGGAAACCTGCGACAGTGGTCAGAACAGATTCTGTCACATGCATCTCCATATGTGCCCCATGGACATATTGGGTCACCCCTGACATTCCATACTGCAACATACACAATGTAATATAAGGAAATTTTTAAGCAAGGATATTTTCTTCCTGAATATATCTTCAAAAATATAGTTCGAATAACCATCCAAAAAATGACTGTCTATATTCTATTTATAAAATTCATAAGTAAGTGTAGTTTATTTTCAAGCAAAGAACCTGTAAAGTTTCCTTTCGTGCACATATTAAGTTAAGTTAAGTATTCAAATTATAACAAATATATTTTTAAATAGATATACTCACCTAGCATGATTAGTAGTACGTGACACATCAACATGTCTGAATATGTAGACTGTTCTTTCGTCATGCGTCTGCAATTATACATTAAACATCCTACAGATGACTACATACATGCTATTGAGCTCTGAAGACTGAAGCCACCATAAGAATGAATTGTTTGATAGGCATTACTTATAAGTTGACGGATGACAAAGTAGACACAATTCATGGATGACAACTTCTTTAATATTGTAAAGGCGACGTTTCGGTTTAGATCCTTATACCGTTGTCAAGCAAGACTGAATGGGGGACATTGTACAGTATATACATAGTAGGCGGAGGATTAACAGTAGAGGATTAACAGTAACAGAAGGATAATACTGTCACAACATGATGGACAGAGAACACATGGGTGGGACATGAAGCCTTTATTGGACCAGGACCAGATTTGTAAAAGCTACTTGGCATCTGACTATACCCTTTACTTACATTTTGCTCACCTTTTTATTCGCATTTGTGATAGTGACAGATTCCCCAATTGCTGGGGTAAGGGTACTATATGTCCTCTCTTCAAGTCAAGTCAAGTCTACAGATGTATTTCTCTCATAGACTCAATATTTAAAGTATTTAGGTCTATTTCGAACAGCCGTCTACAGAATTCGTATGAGAATCATAATATTATTAATGAACAACAAGCTGGATTTAGGGCTCAATACTCCACTACTGATAACATTTGTTCATTACAGGTCATAGTTAAAAAATACATTGGTAAGAAAAGAGGCAGATTTTACTGCTCCTTCACTGACGATTCAAAGACATTTGATTCAAAGACATAATGTTCTCCTGCACTCTTTTAATTCGCTCTGAAGTTTTGGAAATAATCACGTCTATGTATAATGATTTATCTGTTTGTGTTAGAGCCCCTAAAGGTATATCTAAGTGTTTTACCTGTAACATTGGCACCCGTCAAGGATGTGTTTTAAGTCCACAAATAATTATTATCTCAATAAACAATTTCATGTACCCTTATGGACAGAGTGGGTGGTCAAGGTATTACTGTTACCTTTTATGCTAATGGTTTGTGCTCCCTTGTTGATGATGTTGATAATGTTTTATCAATGCCCGACACCTGTTACTGTACTTGAAAGTTTTTGTTTGTAAACACACTAGCTCCAAAGTAAATTTGAATAAAACTAGGATTGTTATGTTTAGAAATGGCGGTCCCTTAAGGTCGTAATGAAAATGATTTTATGATAGTAAACCAATAGAAACAGTATCTTGTTATATATACCGCGGACTAGTATTCACCCCTACGTTGGTCAGACTTGTCTTTTATCCCAAGCAAAATAAGGCAATATTTTTTAAGGAAATAGTTACCAAAAGGAAACTTGGCCCTCTATCGCAGTTAAATGTGCCATTTCTTTGTTGGGCTTTTTGCTGTTGTTTTCCTTATCTGTCGGGTCAGCAGTTTTATATAGTTGATCTGCACGTGCATTACGTGCATCGGCAACTTATATCATAAAATAAATCACTTATAAATTATATTTTTCAAAATGGTTGGTATCTTTTCTTTTGGCCATTAGTTTATTTGCTGCTTTTTATGAAAATCCGAATATTTGATGTTGTCGGAAAAATGGCGGGTCTTATTTACAGCGAGAGGTTAATTTTGAGAATGTGTACATATATATTGTATGATCTGTTAAATTGGATCTTTGTATTACCTTCACAGAAGTTTCCTTTTTTGCCGTCTTTACATCCTGCTGTGCACGCTCCATCTCCGTGATTGCAGATGTAGTTGATACAGTTCTTGCTGCATTCTTTATTGCATGTAGCATCATACCAGCCTGGAATGCATCCCTCGGAACAACGTCCACTGGTCCTGTCACAGTATACAATGTCCCGAGCAGGAAACCTGCGACAGTGGTCAGAACAGATTCTGTCACATGCATCTCCATATGTGCCCCATGGACATATTGGGTCACCCCTGACATTCCATACTGCAACATACACAATGTAATATAAGGAAATTTTTAAGCAAGGATATTTTCTTCCTGAATATATCTTCAAAAATATAGTTCGAATAACCATCCAAAAAATGACTGTCTATATTCTATTTATAAAATTCATAAGTAAGTGTAGTTTATTTTCAAGCAAAGAACCTGTAAAGTTTCCTTTCGTGCACATATTAAGTTAAGTTAAGTATTCAAATTATAACAAATATATTTTTAAATAGATATACTCACCTAGCATGATTAGTAGTACGTGACACATCAACATGTCTGAATATGTAGACTGTTCTTTCGTCATGCGTCTGCAATTATACATTAAACATCCTACAGATGACTACATACATGCTATTGAGCTCTGAAGACTGAAGCCACCATAAGAATGAATTGTTTGATAGGCATTACTTATAAGTTGACGGATGACAAAGTAGACACAATTCATGGATGACAACTTCTTTAATATTGTAAAGGCGACGTTTCGGTTTAGATCCTTATACCGTTGTCAAGCAAGACTGAATGGGGGACATTGTACAGTATATACATAGTAGGCGGAGGATTAACAGTAGAGGATTAACAGTAACAGAAGGATAATACTGTCACAACATGATGGACAGAGAACACATGGGTGGGACATGAAGCCTTTATTGGACCAGGACCAGATTTGTAAAAGCTACTTGGCATCTGACTATACCCTTTACTTACATTTTGCTCACCTTTTTATTCGCATTTGTGATAGTGACAGATTCCCCAATTGCTGGGGTAAGGGTACTATATGTCCTCTCTTCAAGTCAAGTCAAGTCTACAGATGTATTTCTCTCAAAGACTCAATATTTAAAGTATTTAGGTCTATTTCGAACAGCCGTCTACAGAATTCGTATGAGAATCATAATATTATTAATGAACAACAAGCTGGAGTTAGGGCTCAATACTCCACTACTGATAACATTTGTTCATTACAGGTCATAGTTAAAAAATACATTGGTAAGAAAAGAGGCAGATTTTACTGCTCCTTCACTGACGATTCAAAGACATTTGACTCTAAGACATAATGTTCTCCTGCACTATTTTGTTGCGCTCTGAAGTTTTGGAAATAAACACGTCTATGTATAATGATTTATATATAAATAATTATTATCTCAATAAACAATTACATGTACCCTTATGGACAGAGTGGGTGGTCAAGGTATTACTGTTACCTTTTCTACTAATGGTTTGTGCTCCCTTGTTGATGATGTTGATAATGTCTTAGCAATGCCCGACACCTGTTACTGTACTTGAAAGGTTTTTTTTGTAAACACACTGGCTCGAAAGTAAATTTGAATAAAACTAAGATTGTTGTGTTTAGAATGGCGGTCCCTTAAGGTCGTAATGAAAATGAGTTTATGATAGTAAACCAATAGAAACAGTATCTTCATATAAATACCGCGGACTAGTATTCACCCCTACGTTGGTCAGACTTCTCTTTTATCCCAAGCAAAATAAGGCAATATTTTTTAAGGAAATAGTTACCAAAAGGAAACTTGGTAACATTAGTTGTCAAGGTCTATTTAGGATATGTATGATAACACATATTCTGTGTTATGATTCTGAAATATGGAGCACCACATATTGTAATCCTATTGAACCTATGCATATTAAATCTTGCAAACCTAGTTAAAAGGTTGATAAATCAACGTGTAATAACATGCTTCTTGGGGCATGTGGACGAGGGACTTTGCAGTTTGTATATATGACAAAGGTAATTAAGTATTGGTGCAGAATATTTCACTTATCAAACAATAGGCTACGAAGACAATGTTATATTATGTTGATATCCTCAGAGGATGTTGGCCGTAATACATGGGGTACATAAATAAGAAATATTCTGTTTAAATGTGGGTTTGGATTCGCTTGGATTAGTCAGGAAAAAAGAAACAAAGCAGCCTTCAACACACTTTTTAAGAAAAGATTACACGATAATCTCTTTCAGTCATGGCAAGCATCCTCACCTGCAAATCATAAGCGTTTTTACTATAACCAGATTACATCACTTTCAAATCTTGAAAAGTATTTAAGCATAAGTGATCTTCCACAACATTTGAGAAAATCCTATTCCAGATTTTGATGTTGCAATGTTAAGCTTGCTGTTGAGACACAGGCAGATAATGGAAATATAATTGATAATGAAAGATATTGAATGTCATGCAAGCTTAAATGTTTGTCTGCTGTTGAAGATGAATTGCACATGTTCTATGAATGTCACTCCTACTCTGAGTTAATTAATATTTCAGTAAATATCCTACAATTAACAATTTTATTTCTATCATGCAGAGTAAGAACAGTGATGTTATCAGAAATGTCAGACTCTTCCCATATCATGTACATATAAAAAGAAACACACAATTGTAAATATGATATAAAATGCGCATGCATGATCATGCTTTTGTATGTATTGTGGGCCGGAGGCCTTGTACTGAATAAAACTGTCCATATTGTATTACAAAAATATAGACACAATAGTTCTCTTAGATTATGGTTACTTGGTTGTCAGAATATTATTCTTATATTCTACTATTGCAATTGCATATCTTCAATATTAATTGCTTTGTTCAATGGGCGATCGTTTATAATTTATCTTCCCTTTACTAACCCGGACGGTCCAATTATAAACTGACAGCCTAGGTGGAATGCGCGATACCAGCAGAACATAGTACTGTCACACCTATAGACTGTTAACTAGAATAGCCTTCGCCGCTATCGGCAACGGTCAGGCTGGTGTGTAGACAGTATATCTTTTCCACTAGACAATGATCTATCTTTTACCATGTCCTGAAATAGATGTTCCGTGGTTATATGATACAGCAGGGATGACCACGACTGATTGTATTGTAACAGTTAACCACCTCATAGCCTTTCGAACCGAGGCAGTGGGATCAGCTGATCGTTCATTCGAGGTCGCTTTGTTGACGTTTTGCAATGGGCACTTAAAGTGCTGCCTTTGATGTCTGAACATCATACTTTTGAAACTGAGGTATACTTAATTATATAGGTACTAAAATCTATGTTGTATAATCGCCGTTCAGGCTATATGCATGCAGTTCAGTACAGTGGCTAGACGATGCTTTACGCGAAATGTGAATGTCATATGCAAAGTAAATTAAAGTTCGTCAGGAAAATATTGTGTATTTTGACAGCAACACAAGTATTTATCAGTAATATAACTGAGAGAAGTGAGAAATATTTTCATTAAGTGCACATCATAATAAAAACAAAAATATAAATAAAAGAAATGGCAATCACTTAAATCTATTTTGATATTTGAAAGAGTTAATTGGAGCATTATGTATAAACAAGGTTTATGAATTGATGGCTTACTACCATGGCGACACTTCAATTAGATAAATAAAAGATAGACACTATATTGAGAACTTGATATCAAAGACTTGATATAATATTGGTATTTTCTTAATTTTAAATATTAGAAATTGTTATACACACACACACATTATATACATACACACATATTCATGGGTACCACATGTTTTCATCTTATGAATAATAAACGATACTACTTTGTCTGCTGTAAGATCAGTAGGCAAAACGGAATAAAAGAAAACAATAACATAGAAGTTTATAGATCAAAACGCAACTTTTAAACAGTAGTCGATATTATAAAAAAACACTCCTAAAATTCTATAATAGTAATCACTTCAAAATGCAAAAAAAAAATGTTTCTTATTTACAGATAAATGACACCCGCTCATTTTGGAAAATGTTACCTCAGAAGATAATATTAAATAAAATTATAACATTGCACAGTGCAGATATCTAGTAATGTAAAGAGAGAAAAAAGAGAGAAAAACATTTAATTCATTTGTGTGGGAATTTGAAACATAAGCTTAAAATAAGGAAACATAAAAAGCAGGTTAGATAGAATTAAGAAGGAGCTTTATTTGATACAATCAGCTGATTATTGTCAACGCATACTTGATGCAGAAGTAATGTTGCAATGTTAATACAATCATCATTATATAATTATAGAGATTGAAAATTAGTATTGTTTATTATTCATAACATCAAAAGTTGTAGTACCCATGAATACGTGTGTAAATATATAATGTATGTGGGTGTTTTTTTCTGTCTTAAAAACATATAATTTTCTAATATCTTGAATTAATTAAAACGTACGAACTTTCAGTGTGGATATGTGTGTCAGAATAGATTGAAATAAATTAATCATTCTATGACAAAATTAAGAACAGTGATATACCCGTCTATAAAAATAAAAGTTTCAAGACATTAATATATCGAATGGCTATCGATCTTGAGAAAAGGCATACCAATAACTGACTCTGTCGCCCAAGCACAGACATGAACGTGAAGCATGATACCCTCGCGTTTCAGGAATGCAAGGTATAAAAAGTGACAATTGTCAATTGTTTAACCAGCACAGTCATGTTACCATGGCTTGCATGACACACGTATGTCATACAGAGCCACTGGGGAGACTTTGATTGACTTTGATGCATGGTTCGACTGCATAGGGATCTGAGCACGTGACGACATATCCAGTGGTCCGATGAAAGGAGATTATTGCTGCACGTCACACCATAGAAAATGCGTGTTTGGCAACATAGAAACACTGCGTATACACCGAGGAACATTGTACCAACAGTCCAGTCTTGTATCATATGTTTATGTCCGCTTGGAGAATGGAAAAACTGAACATGTAGGTACATTAAATTAAGTTGACATGAAACCCAGGGATAATTATATTGACGAATATTTGCACTTACCTACATCCTATGGCCGCTAGCGAACGTTACAAGCCGATGTCAATGCTGAGTGTGTGTTGTTTTTTGTTTACACCGTCGCTAAGGTGATAACGATTTTAACTCTTGCTGCAAAAAAACATCATTCCAAGGATCCCGTTTTTTTTTACACCGTCACTAAGGTGATAACGATTTTAACTCTTGCTGCAAAACATCATTCCAAGGCTCCTGGGAATATGTTGCATAAATGCAGACAAAAAACCCATCAAGAAATGACCGTATGAAGCTTGATAATTTGATAAAATATTTAAAAACTATTCTACACATGCTTACTATATAATGCAGGAAATGCTGAGCTTACTTTTGTATCTTTGATTCCGAGTATCTGTAAACTGTTGTGTGCGAATATTGAGCCGCTTTTGTGGCACCATTGGGACACCATTCGCGCAACAAATGCGATACAGCATGTCATTTAAATTAATCTCCATTTCACGGCAATGTTTCGACATTTTTGCGATATCATTACGCTATTTTCGCCGTAATGTCACGGCACTGTCACAAACCTATCGGACACTATTTCGCAACACATGGGAAAAACCATGGGAAAGAAATCGGGATCGAATCTTGAGGCGCCCCGACTAGTTTCAGATTTGTAGGCACCATACCCGTATTCGTGGGCTTCACCAAACTGGTAAACGTCCGAGACCTGCATCACTTCATCACAAGCTGTGAAATAACTGTTATACCGTTCAAGGCGGCGTCGACCCTTACTCACTCGCTCGCGGAGTAACAACGTTTTAACAGCTTAAACCAGGATCCATTTATTTTTCCTGCATCTTGATTGCTTCTTTATAAGGTGGAAGAGACAATGATTCCACGAGCTCGGGCATGGTGCTGACATACCTCAACGGAAACTCGGGGAGACCGGCGCTACAGAGGACTGGGCCACCCAAGCCCCCTTAGAAGACTTTATAGAGATTAAGAAGATGGTAAAATAACATTAGTGTAGGAGACTCTTAATAAATACCAAAAAACATAACCTTCAATTAAAAAAATCTTCAGAAATTGTCTTTACCCTACTATTATGGGTAAGATGGGACATTTCAAAGCTGATGTTTTTTCGGATCAGTAGTGCGTAATACTGTTAAGATATTTTGAACATTCATTCATTCAGTCATACTGCGTATGAGTCTTCCACTAAGGATTTGAGGGAGTTTGTCCTACTCCTCTTGCCGTGCCTGGCATATGACACAATACGGTGGCATATGATACAATACGGTGGCATATGATACAATACGGTGGCGTATGATACAATACGTTTCAACTGTTTACTGTACATATTAGTTTGACAAGAGTAAGATCGCTAAACGTGTGTCACGTCAGCAGGTGAAAGTCTTACCTGGCCATTGATCCAGTCTGCTATGCATATCACTGTAGCAGGTGAGGTAAGTCAGCATCACCATGCCGTGTGTCATATTCCTGAATGGGTTAAGTCAGTGAACGACCCAAGCTCCTCACAGCGATAGCCCGTTCGTGGAGCTCTCTATATTATCGCTGCCACCTGACTAACCTCTGTGATAGGTGATAGCAGCCATGCTTAGGGTTGAACTCGCAACCGACTGTTTACAAACAAGTGATGACTACCGTGACGCCGAATACTCTTACCCCTGCTTAATTGTTTTCTTGGTTTATAAATTTGAATTTCTATTTCATTTTAATTATCATATAATTGGTATAGTAAGAATCCCACTGATACACCAGGACGGTTTACACACGCGGCTCCTTACGGACCTACACATCACACATCCCCCATTTTGACAATCATGCTTTGCATGTGAAATTAGCATTAAGCCCCCAGCGTCACGTGCATCGTCGGATTCCAGGAACGAGGAGGCGTCTGGCGGCAGTCGTTCGCGTGCAGGGTGATTTTACCAAGTCTTGCATCTGCGTTGCTTTTTATCATGCCGTCAACCAGTTTGAAGCAGTTCAGTATTTATTGTGCGGCAATAGTAATTTCCAAACAAGTCAGAGTAAATGTCACTGTTTTCCCGGAATCATTTTTGCACATGGACGCACGCAAATTGAATCATTCATTCATTCATTCATTCATTAGTGAAAGTTATGTCTGTCTGTCTGTCTGTCTCTCTCTCTCTCTCTGGAACGAAGTTAAGGCTTTCATAAATGTTTTTGTAGGTCATGTTGTTATCACAAAACCGGATATATCTTTTGGATGTACAAATAACTTCTTATTAAATCAATTATTGATATAAGCAAAAAGACACAATTACGTTAAACATTTTAAAGGAATAAAACCATGTTTAAAATCACATAGAAATATACTGAAAGACATTTATGATGTCGTCTTGTTATTTGCACAAAAAGCCCTGGAACAATAATTTCTTTCACTAAAAAAATAAGTTTTTGGGGGAAAACCATAACGCAGGCGGATTAGCTTACTTATCGATATCTCTTACAACTATTACAGTGTATCAAAGATGAACTTTCTTTCATGTTACATCCTGTACCTTTTCCTCATGATATTTACCATGTAATTGTATGTCTCTTATGATATAATGGCTCTGAACATAATGCTATGTACCCTGGCCTGAACGAAAAATAGAAAAGAAAACAAAGAAGGACCGAAATAAGACTCACACCCTTGGCCAATTGTCCTCACGACCCCAGGTACACGCTTGCCAATTAGATACTACAGTAAGGTTAAAATGCATTCCAAAACGTAAGAAATTACAACAAAATGAACAGTTACAGTTATTACATTCGTGAGTGTTTCGTGATTACTCCGATGCTGCCATTGCCATTTAATAAATCAGCAGGGACAAAACACACTAGTGGGTGCTTGCGACGATGTTGTAGTTGCATGTGGATAAATCAGTATGTACATAATATGCTCGTCAAAACAATTTAAGGAGCACTGATATTTTGTAGCACTGTTCATTCGGTTCCTTTTAAATTTGGTAAATGGCCTCCTGATCGGCGGCTTACGTACTGATATTGAAGACTACCCTTACTCAAGTGACGTCCTGACCAGAACAAAGAATTTGAATCATACTGGACTCGTCAAAGTTCATTTTGACCAACACTCATTTTCATGGAAATTGTTGTTGTAATCTGCTCCTCACAGCTGCCGTAAAAATGGAGATCGTGCATTTGCTCAGTTATTCTCATGAAGCACGAGCCACAAGGAATTTTTGTGCGAAATTTGGGTTGATAAAGGCAGGTCGCTATGAAACTGCATCACTGAGTTCAACATGCCACAACGTTGACACCTCACGATTGAAGAACGAGGTAAATGAGAATGTTTCACAGCGGGGAGCTGCTCGAAGGTTAAATGTTAGTCCATCCGTTATTTGCTGATTACGAACAAACACAGACAGTACGTGATAGACCAAGGTCAGGACGCCCTCGTGTGACAACAGGAAGAGAAGACCGATACGTCGTTGTTGAAGCATTGAGGAGGAGAACAATCACAGCAAACAATCTTCAAAGGCAACTGAGGGCTGCTACAGGAACAAGTGTGAGTGACCAAACCATAAATAAACCGTATGAGTGACAGAAACATCAGGCCCCGACGTCAAGCCGTTAGACCGCCTCTTCTTCCGCGTCACAGAGCAGCCAGAGACGCATGGGCACGGCAAAACAGACAGTGGACAAGACGACAGTGGTCAGCAGTTCTTTTTTCTGAAGAATCTCGGTTCTCACTGCAGCATAATGACTGTCGTTTTCTTGTCTACAGACGGCGTGGGGAACGTTTTGCTGACGTCAACGTCCGTGAGCACAATCGTCTTGGTGGTGGTAGTGTCATGGTGTGGGCCGCCTTCTCATTTCATCACAGAACCAATCTGTACGTCATCAACGGGAATTTGAATGCTGTTAGCTACAGGGATGAGATTCTGAGACCAATGGTGATTCCTTGTCTCCATCGAATAGGCCCACAGGCGGTTTTCCAGGATGACAATGCTAAACCTCATCGTGCACGCATATTCACTGACTTTCTGTGACAAAACAATGTTACTCGAATGGAATGGCCAGCATATTCTCCTGATATGGCACCCATTGAACACGTATGGGATCTGTTAACGAGACGTGTTGGGGAGAACCACCCTCCACCTCAAGATCTGCGCCAGCTTGCTCAATGGCTCAGTTTGGAGTTGCATGCTATCCCACAGAACACACTACAGACATTAGTGACATCCATGAGGCGTTGTTGTGTTGCATGTGTGGCTGCTAGGGGTGGACACATAAGCATTAGTAATTTACCTTCATTGTATAAATATTTCCGTTTTTCAAGGAAAACAACGAGCGCTATCAGTATATATCAGTATTCAATATATATAAATGGATGTTCGTTTGTACCCTTGATCAGAGATGAGACAGTTCTTCATGAAATCATATTTATGTATATCTAGAATATGAAGTCCAATATGAATTATATACGTACTTTATAATACATTGGCTGATTTGATTTCCAATAATATTATCTATCAGCCAATCACATTCTATGCAAGTTTCACGAAACACCTGATTTATAACAAGTTGCCTTACATGATACATTTTTGCGTAGTACCACGTCGGTAATAATTCACGTTGTAGTATTGTTAGCTCAGAAAGCTGTCCCCTGACAACATACGTCAACCCTTTAAATGCAGGATTGTAAGAAAAATGTCACCATTGAGTTATCTCAGGATTATTAAATTAGAACTGCCATCTGATAATCGATCATCTCTTTGAGTTCTTATCGATTTTCTAAATATAATACAGAGCTACAATACTGTTACGTGTCTACTTCCTATTTGAAACATTAAGATAACCCGGAAATCTATGCATAAACGAATTCAGTATGATACCAACACTTAACACTTGTGTTATAAAATTAACTATAATTACAAGTAAATACAAATTACATCAAAGTAATCACAATGGCAGTCCACAATAGAGTAGCAGTAAAGCATTCAATGGCAGTACAACTGCAATACGAGTATACAATACAATACTGTGGTTAGAGCAACAAAGATGAGTGCAATTATATTCACAAAGCAGCGACATGTCGGTGTTATATTGCATTTGTTTGAATGTTCAGTCTGTGAGTTTAATACTTTGTGAAAATATTGAATCGTTCAGGCGTATTCATGATCTAAAAATTTACGTTTACTTATTAAAGTTACATGTTTACTTCTGTTCTGCTATGGGGTATGGTCCATCTGCATTGCACATCCTATTGAAAACAGAAGCATGTCAACTTTTCGAATACTCTTACACATCCTTCCTGATCTATAGATACATGTACACAAAGTATATGAAAGTCCAGGGGTCACCTGAACAAACACGGTCAAAAAAGGAAAATGCATTTTGATCTCTCATGATAAATATTTCGGAATGTCATCCATATGTCTACTCTGAAACCTTTACAAATTTTACATGTTGCCTTTTTCAACGTAGTGTTGTGGCCATCCGCGAAAAATATCACACTCAAAAGCAGTTGCCCTTGTGTATTTCCTCTGCAGCCAACAGTTTATAAAACATTGAAACAGCATGTACAGCTGCCTTGGATTCAGCAGTACAAAACCACTAAAATAAAACTAACTGGGTATATGGGGCACATACAAATATAGAAACCGAAACCAACAGAGGATTGAAAACTTCCCTGCAGCAAAGGTCATAAATATCCAACCTACATCACATAACGTGATTACCTCTTGAACCAAATAGGCATACACGTGTAAAAACACCAATGTCGCATGCCTTCGAGAATTTATCACTTTAAGGCCCAATTCTAGAGATAAGTATGTTACGTTTCATCAAATTCGAATCGTGTATGCCCAATTTATTGTGTTCACATGCTTTTATGAATGTCTACTTCACATTTAGTGACATTGACATCAAATGTCATCCAAATAAATGTTAGAACATCACTTGCTGCAAACTTGTGTCATACATATAAAGTCTACATACTATACTGACCAAGCTTTCTGAAGGGAACAATTCACATGTCATGAGTTATTGACCTTCGAGGTGACTTCCAGATTATTTTCTGATTTGGAAATTAATAATCTTATAGCAAATATTCAATGTGGTTTCCGTAAAAATAGAAGTACCATTAATCATTTTGTACGATTAGAAGACTTTGTAAAAAAAATGCTATTGCCGACAAACAACACGCGTACTGTGAATATCTTTCGATCTTGAGAAAGCTTATGATACTACCTCGAAGCATGGCATTTTAAAGGGTTTACATGATTTTGGCTTGAGAGGTCGTTTACTTCATTGCATATGACAGTTTTTAACAGACAGGCACTTCCAACTCAGAGTGGGATCCACCATGTCTCACCATAATAATCATTATCACACAAGGCAGTTTGTATATTCAGTATTAAAGTAAATAGTCTGTAGATGGATCACTTTTCGTGGAAGGTTTTAATATTATATTATTATTATCTAATAGAGAGGAGTTACAAACGACGATGACTGCCAAAACACGGTGAAATCAAGAGACATGTGTGAGACATTTACGATTGTAATAGATTCGTTCACGGTGAATATAGATGTACACTAGACACACATATTCCTATATCCATATACTGTTTAACTCAAAGCACAAATGATATGAAATCTCCTTATTTCGAAGTTGTTGGCACTGTGTTTACTGGTCCAAAAGATGGTGGTGTCTTCAACATTACCATTGATTCGGATCACGCTCATGTACGCAATGACGCGACAACATGTTCACATTTTCCAATTGTTAAAAACATATATGTGTTTAGAAATAATGTTCAATTGTATGAACAATATACACTTAAGTTTAAAACGTTGAGTCAACTGTTACTTTACTTCAAAATGTTATTATCATTGTTAATTTAAAACATTTTGTTGGAGGACAGCCAATATCAGTATAATGAACTTCAAGTAACTGAAAAGAAACAAACAGATTCATAAGAATACAGTCAGAATGTTTATTGATAAAGCTATGTATTAGATACAAGTACAGAACAAGTTCTTAAGTCCAGGGCAGGAGAAACAATCGACACTGTTGTGCCATCCACTGATATACAAAACACGTTAAATGTCCCCTACTATAAGTAAGACACGTATATAGTCCACATTGTTACTTACAGTTGAATTGGTGGTAGGTTAGTACATCCACACTTTCTCTTTATCAATCCATGCACAAACCTTTGTCCAGTGGTTGCTGATGATTTTATTTGTGACAAAATCACGATGTCAAGGTTTTGTGTGAAGTGAGCCTCCACTAAAGAAAAACTATCACAGGGCCTGTTTCATATCTATCAGAATCAATATCAATAAGCTCGTAGTCACGTGCTTCTAGTTGTTCTACTGGACATTCTACTTCTTCATCATCAGTTTCTTCCCTACAACAAAATCAAAATCATCATTTAGTTACATTGTGTGATAGGACATGGGTACACATCCAAGGTCTTAACTGAAGGTAAATACATATTCAGTATTCAATACTCCCACACGGTAACAGTGCGGAGCATCTTGCTATGTAGTTCATAAAGGAGATTTATTAGTTAAGGTAACTATAAACATAGGTAAACTAACTGCAGTCAAATGTAACAGAAAGCATTCTAATTTATAGTGGACCTTGTGTTACAAAAATACACTTTAAGTTTAACCTTTTGGCGCAATGACGTCCGTATGCAATGCATATTGCTACTATGATGGCAGCAAGGCAAAGCACACACGCTGTTGATGTTCCGATAATGAAAGTGTCACCAGGAAGACGCTCTGAAGAAAACAATGATGTTAATGTTAACAATTAACTAAAGACAGTTCCGGATGATAAATTGCTACTTAACACCATAATACTAGCACTTATCAGTTTATTTGGAAACACTTTATTAAATAGCTCTAAAAACCTACAGCTTTGAATTTTTTAACTGATTAAATACAAAAACATGGCTAAAATGTGTAAACAGGATGAAAGTTCGAGAGATGATATAAATATTACCCTAATCTCTTTCTCCAAAACATGCTAGTGTTGAACTGCACAAAGTCTAGTTATCATGTGGACACAGCCGATACTAATTATAATATGAAGGATATTTGTCATCAATGGAATTATAATCACACAAACATGATTTATGTTATGAATCTATGTTGACGGTGGTTTTCAAATACACTGCTTATAAAAAAAATAATCTCTAACATCATTAAATACCTTCTATACCCCATATATTGGTGCGGATTCAAAATGGGTTTTAAAAATTGATAAAAATAACAAAAACTACCGTTAACGATGCCCCCATGTTCCATTGATGGAACTGTTTCGATTCCTACATGGGAAATATTCCTTTCGTCAGGGTTGAGCAGGCCAGTGTGTTGTTAACACAGTTATTATATTGATAGTAAATGTGAGGCATGTCTGTTTAATTATAGTCAGGGCAAAGGGAACAACAATCTCAATTTGGAACTTCAGCCAAGTCCCATTAATCCGACATGGTTGGTTGCAGAAAATTATGGATTATCAGCGTTCGTGTTCGAACTGCACGATAGATAACGATACAAAATCGTTGTTATAAAAAATAAATATTCATATTGTTACATATTGTGAATATGTTTTCAAATCATGCAACCTTTAAAGCTAAACACAAAACTATGGTTACGGGCTGAATAAATGAATGATTCAAAATACTTTAAAAATCATAATCTGGAATGGAAGTCGCTTGTTTCAAACTGGTGCCGTAAAACCCAAGAAAGCTGCTTTCTTAGTGGCTAATGCCGACTTCCTGTTAGATATTTCTTTGGTCGGTCAAAGATGGCGAAAGATCTTCTGACGTGACCCGTAACGGGATGTCCTCAGCGAGAACTTGCATGTGATTTTTATGAGATTGAGGTAAACATGTGATTAATATTGTAATGTTTATCAAAAGCTTAATTTTGTTTATTGTTAAGATAGTTTATCTCTACAGTCGTTGTATTATGCAGCTACCTGCCAGCTCATCGCAGATCAAAACACGGGGCTGTATATGTAAAGCTACGACTAAACAAAAGTTCAAGTAAAATATGTGTAAATCTAAGCTTTTGTAGTTTGAGGAACACTTGTCACCTTCCGTGAGTGAATGCAATAAAAATCTTGTATTGACGATAAGTAAGAATTGTTTGTTCATGTTTACCAGAACACGTTCTGTCTTCAAGGCATGTCTCTATGGGGCAATCATGTCGACATGTAGATTTGCAAGTCTGGTGAGTAATATTACATCCTTTATTGCAGAATCCAAACTTCCGGTCACAAACACCATCAACGCATATCCCACATGTGTTGTTACAAAACGCACCATAATAACCATTGTTACATCCTTTCGCACAGGTTCCGTTCTCCGAGTGACAAACATGATCGATGCAGTTCTCATAGCATGAGCAGTTAGTCCCAGCATACCCTGGTGCACAACCATCAACACACGCTCCTGACTCAGTGCAAGCCACATATGAACACTTTGGGTTACATCGAAATGAACAGTTTTTACCATACCATCCGGCATTACAACCGACGACACAATCTCCTGTGGTTTTATTGCATTCGGCGATGCAATTGATGGAGGTGTTTCTGTCACATTCTAAGGTTTCGTTGGGACCAGGACGGCAGTTTACACTGCACACCTTATCACACCAATGACCATAGAAGCCTGGTTGACAGCCTCCTTCACATCCAGATTCACAAGATCCTGCACAGTTCTCACATGACATCTCAAAGTTCAGACCCCTGTATGGATCACGACAACGATCACACATCCCTGTAGACCTGTTACAGGATTTACATTTCTCAGAGCAGTTCTTACAGTTAAGGCCATAGTAAGCGTCAACACATCCAGAAACACAGGAGGAACCCAGCTTACAGAATCCGCCAAAACATCCCCCTTCACACACTGTACACTGTATCCAAGGGTTGTCACATGGTATGTTGTACTTTGTACCCTGGCATCCTGGAACACATCCCTCCGTGCATGTCTCCATGCCTCTCGCTGTGAGTTCACACGACTGATTTGTGCATTGGCTGCTGCACTCTGACTTGCATTTCCTGCCAAAGTATCCACGTTTACACTGTGTTGAGCAGTCTTCGTCATTGTCACGTTCTCGGCAGTGCTGACCACTACGACATGTCGTTGCTGAAAATATAGAATCAGTATGGTGTTCAGTATGACATCAAGAAGGGCGTGACATGATCAACTTTGGAATGTTTGATTTGGATTGAACTTTTTATGCTCATTTCCACATTCTTATTATATTTCGTTATATCTACACAATTATTTTGATAAATGTGAGTTTGCTATTTGTTATCCTTAACCGTGCATTAATTGCAATCGAAGCACGTTATTTCTAACTCCTTTGGGCCAGATATATAGCTTAGGAGCTTCGACAGATACGAATCAACCTTACGACTGAGAAAAAAGATAAAGACCACTGAAATATAGACAATAAAAGAATATGTTAGTTCGTTTACTCAAACCCATTGATTCTCGGAAAACCATCAATTGGGGTACATGAAATACAATAATATGCAATTTATTACATGTACATGTTAATTTGACAGCATTTAACACGAATTATGAGAATAGGATACGTTTATAGTAATACAATTTAACAACCCTATGACACATTGTTAAGGCATTCAGATAGGCCTTTTTTTATCTCTTACATTGTAAGTGATCATATGTTTCTTAACTTGGAAAGTTTGGAAACTCAAGATACTGTTTATTTAAGAGTTTACATCGCTGTATGAGAAAACCTTTACATCCATAGGAATTATGAAACTCATGTCCCACAGCAATTGAATCACTTAAATATTCTATAATTACCATTGTCAATGTATCGTACTCGTTTGTAGAGATTTTAACGCCAGAATCCGTGATCACGATGCTTTTGCATATGGAGTTGATTCAATACCAAACCGAGATATCCGCGATATATTAGTAAACACTCTTGGGTTATTTATTGATATATTTCCTTGTTGATACCAACATTCGTATGTTAAACAGGTGGTTCGAATGTTGAAAAGATTTTACTTACATTATTGTAGATTATGCGAAAAAATCAACAAATCCATAGGAGATTGTAATTACGTAAACCAAGCTCATGGTGACCTTTGTTTTTAATTTAGCCATGGAACTTAAAATACCCGTTTTGAAGAATATACCCAAGTATGTAAATTATGTACTAGCTAGATGGAAACAGAACTACGATTAACTGTATTCGGTGCTACTATCGCTACGATAATAAGGTAAATAAATCTACGCAGCATGGGGACCCAGCGCTTACACGAGCTGAAGTAGAGAAGGCAGTTTCCTGGTCGAAAATCAGAAAAGCATCTGTGTTTGATAACATATCAGCTGAAGCAGTAAAGAATGATTGCTGCGTTGACCTTTTATTCACTGTAAAATTAACAAGATACAGTACAGAGCCGGAAGATTCTTCTTAAGAAGTGCCCCGTCACACTTCTAACTGTGACTTGCGATGCAAAATGGGCAGGACATTCTGCTTGGCAAAACAGAGGATTGAAGCTTTCAGATGATATTTGAAGTTTTCAAGAACTCCCCGTGTTGGGCGTACTTATGAGCCTTTGACATCCATAGACTGAGAAAGTAGCTACGTATTGAAAATATTTTAACTCATGCATAATCTATCCAGAGAAGTATGTCCCTCATCAAAAGTCTTTGAATGGCATTTAGAAGCGATACACATAAGGAAATTAATGTATGGAAGTCAAATTCTTTTTTATGCGGAACATCACGTTTTGGAGTTCGTGCTCAGTGTATCACCATTTCACATGGTGAAGAAGTAAACATATAATTCGAAACATTGTGTTCCTCATAAAGGGATTGCCATCCATAAATTATCTCAGATATGTATGATTATCCCTCCACTACATGAAAATCGAATTAACTAATCACAAAACATTTTCAACATGTGAATATGCTTTCACATACATAGGAGATACCATATATCAAATAAACACATGGAAAGAACATAAGTTTAAAATGCTACATAATGAAATTTACAGACCATATGTTCTCTTGAGCTGGCCTTTTGACAACAGAGTCGAGAACTGAAGCCGAGCGACCGACCGCTAGATCGTGATTAGCAGGTGAATCGCTAAGATCAGTGGAGCATGACGACCTCTCATTTCAACTTCTTTGAGAAGCGTTTAGAAGTTGGGGTACTAAGTAGGGATCAGATATATGGATGAAAACTTTGTAAATGAGAAGTTGTAATAAAGAATTTGTTCATCAATATATCCTATCCTTACTCTTATTTCAATTTATAAGTCTGTGTTGGAAGAAAACTCAGACAAACTAATGCATTACTTATACACTGATCTTCTGTAGCAGAGAAAGTGATCAAAATAAAGGAAGATTTTAAGAACTTACCTCGTATGATAAGTACAATGAACGCCAAACACAGCATCGACACAGAAGTCTTGAAATGTCTGAAAATGTAACAGAATGTATACCGATAAGAAATTACAATTAAAACAAGGTCATGACACTGTAAATGTTTGTACATTAAACCTACTTACTGATTATTAGAGAGGGACATTTTCAATGTTGATGTGTTCAGCTAACTGATGGGGCTAAGCGTGTGACCAGCAGTCGTGGAGTCAGAGTTTATATTTCGGGGAAACTGTATTCTTCCTCAAAATGGGGAAATATAAATGAATCACCTCGTGTCTCATAAAATAACAGTTGCCAAGATGAACGCAAAGCCGAACGATCGCTCACAAAAGTTGGAGTGATATGACAATCAGTGTTGTTAAATGGGGAAACAGATGCAGATAATCGACGAAAATTTATAAAATGCCAAACATAATCCCACCTGTACAAACAATTAAGTTGTCCGACATTGCCGAGGTCGGATTGTATTCAGGAAGTCATAATTATTTAAATACGGGTTAATTTGTTAAAGCTTGTACAATTTATTGACATCCTTAAGAAACATAAGAAATAAATGACTTGTAAAACACTGCGCACCTCAGGGTTAATTCTTCCTGCACTGTTTTATTGTACCATAAATAACTCCACATCATCGTTTATTTCTTATATATATTTTTATCTTACTTGAAAGTTTAAGGGGTGATTTCCGGTAATGTGATTGGAAGTAGTAGTAGTAGTGGTAGTAGTAGTAGTAGTGGTAGTAGTAGTAGTAGTAGTAGTAGTAGTAGTAGTAGTAGAATTAGTAGTAGTTATAGTAGTGAGGGTACATAATGATAATACTGGTTATCTGACCCGCGCCTACACATTTCACATCGTCTAGCGCGCACTGAATCTAACCCTCTGTAGAATTCTACTCAGCGCAAATAAAGATGCATTCATGTTGAAGGTAAACAGCTTTTCATTCACTACGTCCTTGAATCAAATGTTATGTAAAGGCGATTGCATCACTCAAATCTTCAATGCATAAATTATTACAGACCACTTCCTAGGAGATATTATAAAGACATCCGAACACACTGGAGGCCTTGTGTATGAGAATGTAATGGAGTTACGCGATAAAGACCATGTGAACTGCGTGTTAAACGAAACGTGCATCTGACTGGATTTTATGTGACAGGATACGCACTGACAGTCACACTGATGAATTGAGCACCCCTAATAGGGACGGATTACCTTCAACTTTATTGAATTAGATTATTATCATTCTATCAAAAGAAAACAAATAAACAAATTATCTACAACTAAAATGTGAACTAAACCCATAATTTCTTCTTACGAGCAAACGTAGAGTGAGTGAGTAAGTGAAACATATTACATGTAGTCCTTTCTTTTTCCGTAACACTCTATACCTCTTTGTATTTCTGTCATCATCTGTTATCTGTTTCGAATTCCCCCTGTCTTTTGGAGAGTATATATACACGCCTCCAGGCAGAGCCATCACAGGGACATTTTACGCGGGCAGACTCGGATTAATAAAGCAAGAACGCTATCCACACATCTCGCTTAACTGAAACAACTAATCATTTACCTGATTACAGGAAGAGGTAAAATTAGTTGATGTTTAACGATTCAACCACCTAGACCTTCGATCTTGGCGTGTTAAGATCGAGTCTAGACCAGGCAAACCGATGACTGAAACCATACACAACACACATCCAGGCAATCCATCGACATCAGTGGCCTGTTTTGATCACAGACAAAACGGATATCATCAAAGCGGTAATAACAACCACTTTCTTGACTATCTATTTGTGAATTCTTCATTGGTTAGTAATCTACCTTCCTCATGTATCAAATTGTTATTGTATACCAGACCTTTCTAATTTACATAATCGGTATTTCATCCACATTAATATCATCATTGGTACATAAAGGTTGGGCTTGAACTTCTTGTTTTCAACATGTTTGGAGTTCTGAATTTAATAATGAATTTCGACCAAACTCAAAGGACACATTTCCAGAAGGCGTTTGTTATTGACGGGGTATTTGTTTGAATTGTGTAATGACTGCCTGCAAGCTATGTCAAACATTTATTGGTTACGAAGAATATATTGAACTTTCCATTGCTGGTATCTTATCGGTTTACACACCTCAGCTTTTGTGATGCTATTATTGCCTTAAAATGAGGTCCTTTAATTCAGGCATGTTCAGGATTAAACATCATAATTCCATATGAATTTGAAACACTTTTTTGGAGTATTATTTAAGACTATTTGGAGGATTTGGAATCGCAGAAAATATATGATTCAATTTTGAGAGTAAGAGTGACTTTAGAAGACTGCTTCTCCACCAAGGTTTAAATTCAGTGACTGTTCGTATAGTGATGGCTTATTGCGGACTGCTGTGATATGGGTGGAATATTGCTGACCGCTATGATATAGGTGGAATTTTGCTGACTGCTGTGATATAGGTGTCTTATTGCAGACTGCTGCGGTTATGGTGGATTATTACTACACACTGTGTTATGGCTAGAGTTTTCCTAAATGCATTGATAAGGTGAATCGTTTGTGTCTGCTGTGGTCTGGATTTATCATTTCTGACTGCTGTGATATAGCTGGATTATTTCTTAGTATTGTGATATAGCAGGGTTGTTGCCGATTGCTATGAATAAGCTGTGGTATTGATGAGTACAGTGGTATAGCAGGGTTATTTCTGACTGCTGTGATATAGCAGTCAGAAATAACGCAGTTATAGTGAGTGAGTGAGTATGGTTTTACGCCGCTTTTAGCAATATTCCAGCAATATCACGGCGGGGGGACACCAGAAATGGGCTTCACACATTGTACCCATGTCGGGAATCGAACCCGGGTCTTCAGCGTGACGAGCGAACGCTTTAACCACTAGGCTACCCGACCGCCCCTACGCAGTTATAACGGGGTATAGTTATTACTGACTACTCAGAGAAAGTCGATATATATATGACTTATTCGATCTAGTTGCATTATTACTGAATGCCACGACAAATATGGGTTAGTGGTGACTGTTGTGAAACAGTTAGATTATTGCCTACTGCAGTGCTTTAGCTGGGTTATTGCTGACTGCTGTGAAATATCTGGATTAGTGCTGACTACTGTGATATGGGTTGATTATTGCTGACTGTTGTGATATGGGTTGATTATTGCTGACTGCTCTGATATGTCTAGATTATTGCTGACTACTGTGATATGGCTTGATTATTGCTGACTGCTGTGATATGGCTGGTTACATATTGCCGACCGCTGGTGTAGTTTAGATGGATGATTGCTGACTGCCGTGATGTTATTTAGCGATGTGATATCAGTAAAGCACTTCCTTCGGCGTGTAATCTTTTAGAATTTTGATTTTGTCCAAATATATATTTCTATATATTTGAATATATATTTTATACATCAGATCAGATCCATTACACTTAAGGCTTCCGATCTGTATATAAATTGTCACTTTCACCTTCTAATGCATTGTTTATATGTTTCATTCATCTTTTTCTCTTTTCTTGGTCCAGTGGAGATGGCGTTTGCCCAGAGAGTCGTTGGTTCGATCGACTGTGTCATACCAAAAAGTGTTAAAAGATGATACATTTTTGTTTCCGTGCATGGGGCTTGGGATAAAGGGGAGAACACGAGGACTGATCGGCTCGGGGTATATAGTGTCTGAGGGGGGTATACATGTTAAACAGCGACATAGCATCATAGTGAGCACGTACAGTGACATTTAGATTCATTTGCCCAACGTAAGGAAACCATCAAGGTACTGCCTAGCAGGTTTCCCTGCATAGTTCCTCGGGCAAACTTTCCTGCATATTTGCTTCATGAAAAGTGTATTTTTTCACAGTGCCAATAATAGTTTACGCCTCAAGAACCAGTCATTGTATTGGGACGTTATTCGATAAAGCCTCTAACCTTTGGATTAAATTCTTATTTCTGTAGATCTGTGCTTGAGCGATATGACATGCTGTATGTTAAATGTCGTATTTGTGTTAATTCTATTAAATAGTTATATTATAATAGTCCTTTGTATGCTCAAAGTATCTAATTAAGCGTACATGTACCTATGCATGTAAAGGTATGGTTGTTCGAAGTTAAGTTTGTCAATATATTATATGCATAATGTGTTTTGTATGATATAAGTTCCATAAAGTGCCTTTAAGTGATGTCGATACGTTTCCAGCACAGTATCGCCTGAATAGATAAGTGAACATATCCTTTTACCTGGGCGTAATGCCTTCATATGGTGGATGTAGCCTGTCAACATTGGTCAGTCACTTGGACATCACTGACATGTAATGCTTAAACGAAGAGACATGTAACGTTATCGTGGTGCGCTGATGTATATAACGTGTGCACAGTCTGATCTTCAGTCACTGACGGAGGGTGTATATGCAATTGTACCATACATGTAACTTATTTCCATTCTTCAAATACAATTACGGGACATTCACATTTGGAGAGTTTCTCTTGCTACACACATTTATGTGAATCGGTAATTTAAAGACGTACAATCAGATCGTTTTAGTTGCCATAAATAGCTTTGTACATGTAATGTGACCCGTGAAGATTCCGGGGTAGAATAGGTCTTCAGCAACCCATGCTTGCCGTAACAGGTGACTATGCTTGTCGTAAAAGGCGACTAACGGGATTGGGTGGTCAGGCTCGCTGACTTGGTTGATGTATGTCATCGATCCCAATTGCGTGGATCGATGCTCATGATGTTAATCACTTGATTGTCTGGTCCAGACTCGATTATTTACAGACCGCCGTCATATAGCTGCAATATTGCTGAGTGCGGCGTCAAACAATAAACCAACCAACCAACATGTAATGGTTTTTATGCGTTATTTCGAACCAAACTCAAAGTAGAATACTTAATCGCAAGAGAATAGGACCACGGCAGCTGGAGGACCTCAATGGATCGGGGGGTCAGGCGCGGTGATTTGGTTGATACCGTGTCATCGTGCCCTGGTGGCATTTATCGTTGCTCATTGTATCGCTGGTTTGTCTTGACTCGGGTTTTGACATCACGCTATCATGTACTGGAATCGTTCTCACTTCGGAGTTGAATAACAAATAAAGTGAGTGAGTGAGTTGGGTTTAACGCCGCTTTGAACAGTATTCCAGTTATATCACGGCGTGTCAGCTTAATGTGGGAGGAAAGCCCGAAGTGATGCAGGTCTCGGACGTTTACCACTTCGGTGAAACCCACGAGCACGGGTATGGTGCTGACAAACCTAGAAACATAATCGGGGCGAACCGGGATTCGAACCCACAATCATAGGTTTCTGGCGTGCCCAAGGGACGCAACTCTGCACAGCGAATCGCGACGCCTTAGACGACTGGGCCACCCGTGCCCCCGAATAACAAATAAAGACACAAACATTACCCAAACATACATCATATCAAATGTGTCAAGTATTTCATATTTTCTGTCGTTTGGGCTCTTTGGCATGTTTGAATTTTGTTACGTGTGGTATGAACGGCAGGGTACCACAAATAACATTACAAGAATCACACAACAGTCTCTGAAGTTTAAAGCTAGATTTAATAATTAAAACAAAGGTAAGTATATAACAATTCTCAGTTACTGGGCAAGGCACTCATACACATCTATTTAGGCAAAGCAATATGGCAAATGTGCAATATAGATAACAGTCACCTCAGATTTCTTGACATCACATTCCCAATGAATTCCATTCCACATTGTTCCAAACTTATGTATCACAGTTCACAGGATAACTGGATAACACCAGTTTCCTCATTCGAAGCGTCGACAGGACCTTCTAACTTGCTCTCCGGACATAACGCTGGGCTGAACTGCCCTCGTTCAGTTAAACCATATTTCTCCCTCTCCAATTCTTTTTCCTTCCCCCTTTCTGTTCGATAACTTGTCCTCATATAGTAAACAAATTTCCAAGTAAGATATCTACTTCAGCACACAACAAAAGGTTGATCGGCCCACAACAATCAGTTACCAAGCTCAAACTCCAATCACCCCACAAGCACGCTTCTCCCCGTCAGGCAGCTTGCTTAACTCAATCAAGCATGACGCCGTTCACCCAAACTGGATCCCTTGTGAACCACACAAATATACAACGTCACTCATAACAATTTAAACAAGGTTTAAATCTCTTAATGCATATTGCTTATTTGCCACATCACCCGATATTTATTTTATATTTCCCTTTATACGTTTTCCTGTCCCTTGATGTTTATATTTCCTGCACTACAGTAACTCATATGATCAAGTTTATCTATATCTGGTCACGTGTTTATTATACGCAATAACACTAAACACATTTCCAGGGAACGTGAGCGACTCACCGAGAAATCCTTTGTAATGCAGTCATAATACAACTCTTGAACCACTTGACAAAGCTACCAAATAATGAAATTCACGCAATAAGGACTACAAGACATCGGTGGCGTTGAAGGTTGGCCTATTTTCACAATACAAAAGCAGCAGCGTAGTATTCATTGTGACTGCAGTGAATTGACAAATATGGATTTCAGCAGCTGGTTTCATGACGGAGGGACACATTTGCATATCTACTGGTCGATTTATATTGCATATGGTGGCGATGGTTATAAGACATTCGAGTCCCATTAGTCAGCCAATGGAGTGGGGGTAAATAAAGCCAACACCTCTATCTCAATGGGATGATCCTTAGCTGGACATAGCGGATAGATTAGACAGTGTGGCAATTAAATCATCTTTCCAATTATGCACAATACATAATTTGAGCTCAATTCGTTTATTCGTAATGTAATGTAGGTCATCGTTGACGTCGAATAATAAATGTACACCGACAAGTGCTGTATAACATGAACAATTGTAGATAACAATAACATATTAAATGATGAATTGTCGGTAATTTATAGTACTTTTTATTAAAATATCAATATATATGTTTCTGATTTCACAATAATTGTTCTGTTGGCAATTCTTTACAATAAGCCCGTTTGTGTGACTCACATCTTAATCGAGATACAAAAACAATTAACTTATTACTTGTTATATAAACTTCTATATGAAAAAAACTACACGTACTGATGAAGGTTTAAATAGGGAATATGAGTTGGTCTTAGACATTTCAAACATAAAATAGTAAGTGAGTGTGGCTTTACGCCGCTTTTAGCAATATTCCAGCAATATCACGGCGGGGGACACCAGAAATGGGCTTCACACATTGTACCCATGTCGGGAATCGAACCCGGGTCTTCGGCGTGACGGGCGAACGCTTTAACCACTAGGCTACCCGACCGCCCCAGCCATAAAATAATGGCCTTGTTGTTTAAAACAGTATCTTAATCCATACACAAACTTAGAACATTGACATTATCAATACACATATCACCAAATCCAGGAGAGGACATGAACTGTTTTTACCATTTGATACCCAATTCACTTTCACAGACGTTATACATATCTAGACACTTGTAAGTTTATTGTTTGTGTTCATATCTTTGCAATCCTTTTATAACTACCAATGGATAACGTACACATCCACATAAAATATCATGATTTTGACGATTTGGCATGTAGAAAGCGTTTACATGCTGCACACTACATAGATTCGATTGTATTTACTAGAATATTATCAGAGCTTATGAAATGGCCCATGATATGTACATTTTCTTTAATGTCATTATAACCTTTGACAAATTTTTTTATTATATTAATAATGTATTTTGTGTACCTTTTTTCAACATGAATGATGCTCAATATAAAAAATTAACAGTTGCAATGAGACATCTAGTTTGATGTTTTAGGCTATCTGACCGATGCGGGCATTCCTCCTATAGATCTGTACGAGTTACCTCCCATGTTTGAAAAGCACGAAGACACTGTGTGGTGAATACAAACCAGTCCAGTTACAACCTACAGTATCAGACTGAACATGCTACCACTAAGTACTACCGGGTCCGAATGGGGTCAAGTGCTGCTTGTTCAAAACAACTGCCAGTACATACATTCCATATGACGTCACACACTATTGTCGCACATGTGATGTGACTGTGGCAGTCTGACCGTGGTGGATAATATTATATTCAGGCATAACAGTCTGTAGTGTAGGGCGTTACATACGGGTACAGTAACGGATCTTGTTGGGGTTTAATACCCACAAACGTTGATGTAATAGTACTAGTGTTTTCCCATGAAGCCTTCAATATTGACATAATGTTAGATGAAAGGGAAGCAACTCTAACACGTGTAGTGTTTAAGAAGGTAAAAGCTTTCTTACTCCTCGACGCTGAAATCTTGTAATGTAGTCATTCATACAAAGATCAATGTTAGATTATTTTGGAAAATAGTGAATATGATTTTATCAAAACGTTCTGTAAATAAATAAATAAATTGGTGGATACATTTTTGTATAAACGGTCGCTCTGAAGCATTCGTCTTCATTAACGACTTCCGTGAGATAAGTTATCCACTTCTTATTTGAAAGTTCTGCCCACCACTGAAAAACTAGAGAAAAATATATTATTCTAGAATTTCTGGAACAGATTATATATGTGTGTGTTACGCATATTTCCACTCTTTCAAATATAGCTGGAACATTGTTGACACCAATGAAAAACAAAATCAATTCACTTAACTAATGGCATGAACAACATTCTAGTCACAACAGCGCTGATTGGATAATATAAGGACATTGATGCGTCTGTGTGTTTGTTGTTTCAGGTCACCCTTCTGCAGCATTCAAGCTATATAACTGCGGCCTGTAACACAATCGAGCCTTGACCAACGATTGGTATTAGGAACATTGATGCCTCGTCACCGGGGTACGATGTCACACTACTCACAAAGTAACCTAGCCTGACCTCAGGATCCATTATGTCGCATCTTATGAACAGCAAAGGTTACTTGGGACATACTCTTACCTGATATTCCTACTTGGGATATATTTGTTTAAACAATAGTAACTTTTACCCAAAACAAAATAATCAGAAGTATTCAGTGTACACGCTGCATAAGTATTCAGTTGAAATTACTCATACTGCAGGGGTGGTCGGGTAGCCTACTGGTTAAAGCATTCGCTCGTCAAGCCGAAGACCCGGGTTCTATTCCCGACATGGGTACAATGTGTGAAGCCCATTTCTGGTGTCCCCCGCCGTGATATTGCTGGAATAATACTAAAAGCGGCGTAAAACCATACTCACTCACTCATTCATACTGCAGTTGAATACATGATACAGTTCGCTTATAAACTTTACATTAATATTTTGTTTGTTTGTTTGTTGTTTAATGTGTCAGCAATATGCCAGGTATATGACGGCGGTCTGTACATAATCGAGTCTGGATCAGACAACCCAGTGATGGGCATCATGATCATCGATCCACGCAATTGGGATACGATGACATGCATCAACCAAGTCAGCGAGCCTGACCACCCGATGCACACACGCTCCCGTAAGCATAGTTGCTTTTTACGGCAAGCATGTGTTGCTAAAGACCTATTCTAAGCCGGGACTTCACGGATCTCACATCAGTAATCTATCTATGTACGTTCTATTGTGTTATTACTCCACCGCGAAGAGAGAACCCGTTTTATAACAATACACCTGTAGTATACACTGTGTAATAACATCACGTGCAGACATGACTATTTGGGCATCAGGTGGTCATTCAAATGGGGGCGGTAGGTGCCATTGTGCAACTGTACTCTGCAACGTCTACTCTAATCCCGATAGACACTACTATTTTTCACTTAACACCAGTGATGAATGTACACACACAGCAAAAAAAATGCAGTTCAATACTGTTCAAACCCAATTCACTCATTTAACACCACATCCAGCAATAGTTCAGCTAAATGACAAGGATTATATATAATCAAATCTCAAATCTCATCTAGACAAACCCGTGATTAATGTTATGAGCTCGATCCAGACGCACCGATGATGACTGTTATGGACAACATCCCATGTTATTGGATACGATTACGAGCGATCAATGAGCCCACTTGCTACCTCATCTATTACTTTGGCTTGTATGGCAAGCATAGGTTGCTAGGAACATTTTTAAGAGATGTCAGTTAATGATTGTTTCAACTCATCAGCATGGAACAATATATATCTCAAATGTTTGGTATATAACAAAACTCAAAGATGATAAATTAAGTGAATTTGCTGCCTTTTATCTGTAAGTACATGTTGCAACAATTCTATTCTATTGCTACAATCTTTATACATAATTTTGCAGAAACTGAAGTCCAGCTTGAGATACCCGGATGACAGGTTGACAGTCTGGAAGGCCCCTTCCAGATATCCGAAGTGATTTGTAGACAGCGATGAGGAGAATCCTGTTATTTCAATGGGGGCCTACCGAGAAGTTATATCCCATTTGACACTGGGACACACTTACAAGGGCTGGTCGGGCTAATGTGAGAAGACCAACCAATGCCAAGTCGGAGTTGGACCCTTCAAGGACGTTGAAATTATTGTCTTTGGCCATGTTGTCATCACTTGAAAGAAATGATGTTTGCGACTACTTCTCTATACATGTGGACCCAAACACCAAATAGAATGTTCACACATTCTACTAACACAATTCAACAGGGATAGAGCCGATCTGGCCTCCCCTCATCCTGGTTCCTGTTTTTCCATGGCAATATAGAAGGAAAAGGAGGTTTGAGGGCAAGTAACTGGTGAGCATGGTCTGCTGATGCTTTCAAGCAAACAGTTATCCCGCTCTGTTATTGAGCATGATGAGTATTGAAGAAAAGGAGGAAATTGCATACTGCATCAGGAACCATCATGTTAACACTGTTCAATGTAAATAAAGAAAAGAAATCGATAATTTGTTTGTTGTTTATGTTTCTTTAGCCAGCTGTGTAAATGGGGATTTTCCAATATTTTGCCTCAGTTTCATAGCCACAGTTATCGTATGAAACCATGCATTGCTTGGACATCTTTGGAATAACACATTGATCTGCTATGTCAAAGGTCAATGTCATAGCCAGATAACAAAATTGTTAATGACCAAACTCTTCTTTAGGGCAGGGAAAGAAGTTGGCAAAAGGTCATACACTTACATTTTATCCCCCGGCAGTCCGTCTGTCCGTCTGTTATCATTTCCTTTTCCGGGGCAGGATTCCCAAACCATTCAGTGTATTTGATCGAAATCTACCAGGCGCATACTGAAGTGGTGCCTTTTGATATTTTGGGATTTTTATAATTTTTATTTTTTAAAATGTTTATGGAATGAAGTTGGACATAGACTCAATTGGGGATGGGGTTCGTTTCCGGGGCAGAATTCGAAAACCATTCAGTGTATTTGATCGAAACTTCGCAAAGCTATCAGGCATATACTGAAGTGGTGCCTTTTGGTATTTTTGGACTTTTGTCATTTTTATTTTTTTAACTTTTTATGGGTTGAAGTTGGACACAGACTCAATTGGGGATGAGGTTCGTTTCTGGGGCAGAATTCGAAAACCATTCAATGTATTTGATCGAAACTTGGCATTCATATGGATGCGACCATGATGGATTCTTTGTGGGTAAACAATGTATGCTTCTTAAAGAACTTTAAACTGTTGACTCATTACATACAGAATTGCACATTTACTAGTGGTTACTTTACAGACAGCTGCCGGGGGGATATGTCATCTTTCTGATGACTCTTGTTCTCTAATGTGCCTTTTCCTGCAGAAGTGTAAATAACTCTTATACATATAGTTGTTTATCATTGTCATATGTTTGTCAATATTACACTGAATGAACCAATTTACAATTGTTTTTGAAATAGTCGCAACTGATATTGAAGGTCAAATTAGCTTTCAATGTCTTTCAGTAAACAATTTCACAGTAACTGAGGAACAGCTCTCTGTAGTGTGATGAAATCTGGTTCACGTCACCCTCAGAGTGAGGCATATTGTGTTTCAAACTTAAATGAAGCTGGTGTGCTCGTAACAAGTACTTGTACCTTTACAAATAATCATATTATCATCTCACTAGGACCAAAGGCCCAAGTGAACACACAGTCGATGAGTTTATACTTTCACTTAGAACAATCTGGAAGTCTGAACATGAAATTTAAGGATATCATCATACATGTATTAGAACTTCATTAAAAAGAATTATAGATGAAATTGAAAAAAGTGTCTTCTCCAAAAGTACATCCCCATAGATCTCAACTTTAAGGGGATATTTACAACTAAAATGACACAGAATATTACGACAGCTATCTGATTTGCCCAGGCTAACATTATTTACCAGAAATAAGACTTCTCGAAAAATTGCATCCGGATACCTGCCGGATACCTTCCGGATAGCTCCAGCAATGTTCAATTTTCTTGGTTAGTTTCCAATATATATTTAGGTGTTTCACACTTAATTGAACAAAATGCACCCCCAAATTGTGACATGTTTTTGGAAACTCAGAATGAGGTATCCGGTGCCGGATCCTTGGTATGCATGCCGGATCCTTGGACACCCAGATTGAGGTATCCGGTGAGGTATCCGTGCCGGATACCCGGATTCCAGGTGGCATACTTTCCGGCAAGGTATCTGCCACCGGATATCCGGACGCGTTTTGGGTAAGTTTCCGGTGGTATCCGGCAGGTATCCGGATTCCGGAAACTGCATTTTTGTTGCTGTGACACCACGAATGCATCTCAAAACTGTATTATTGACATTTTATATTTGAATATGTGTACGTGGGTTTTTACAGTTGCCTGTGATCTATCACAGGACTAGAAAAACCAATGCGTTTGAAATAGAGTATTCACATTGTGAATGCAAGCATCGTGGCATTATAAAGGTTCAGAGCATCATCGTCCCAGCATCCCTCGCCGCATCTATTTACGACCTTTACCTTCATTTTGCACATGAGAGTAATCGCCCTTGATCCAAGTGGACAGTCGTTGGAAATGTCATGATGTCAAACGATACAATCCAATGACATCTACACTATCTGCTGACACTTATAAAAATCACAAAGGAAACGTGAAATGACTGATTGAGTAGGACTCCACTCGTTTACACTGAACCTTATGTTATGAAGCCAGATTTTGTCTTTAAAAACAGGTACCGCTAACGTGGGAATGTTTGTGTTTATGCAGGGATACACCAGGCGGTGTGATAGCACAACCGTGATAGAGTGGATGAACTTCAGCTCGCCATGACCTGTGCAAGGGAGGCTATTCCGTGAGGTACAACATCGTGATCATTAACAGTGTATTGACAGCTCACTTGCCAGATGCAGGTAACGTTATCACAGTTAGTTCATTCTCATCAACACTTTCACAGTGTGGACGGTGCATGAGAGACTTATTTATGGACACTACATAGGCACTATGTCAGGCAACATGTCAGGCAACAAACAAACACTTCCTTTCAATCCAGATTGTGTGAGCGGCGGGTGTTACCGACAAGGCACCAGATACTTACCAATTCAGCGCACACCTGGAGTGTGCACACTGATTCTCAATCATCCACTCATGTAAATGTAATCGCTCTTGTTGTCTTGTTCGCTCACTGACAGTTTATCGAGACTGATTATGCTCTGGTGTGGAAGTGTTATTTCACTGTTAGGAAGATAATAAAGATTTGTGCTGGTGTCATGGGGATAATTGTAAACAATTAACGTCAGCTGTGAGACTTTCAGATGTGATGTGTCGATTCATGCATGTGTGTGACTAGGTGACGTGGTGATTCATGCATGTGTGTGACGTGGTGACGTGGTGATTCATGCATGTGTGTGACGTGGTGACGTGGTGATTCATGCATGTGTGTGACGTGGTAACGTGGTGATTCATGCATGTGTGTGACGTGGTGACGTGGTGATTCATGCATGTGTGGGACGTGGTGACGTGGTGATTCATGCATGTGTGTGACGTGGTGATTCATGCATGTGTGTGACGTGGTGATTCATGCATGTGTGTGACGTGGTGACGTGGTGACGTGGTGATTCATGCATGTGTGTGACGTGATGATTCAGGAGACATTCTAATAGCCTGAAATCGATTTCAAAATCAAGGTGCATGTCAGTTTCCACCAAATACGTATACAATTACTAGTTATCTAAATGTCACGACTACACACTGTTATCTTCTATTTGAGCTAAAGTTAAGAGTGTCACTGGTACTGCTAGCCGTCGTCGCCTACCTGTTTTAAGCAAAATGAAGTGCATTCAATTCAGCGGCTTTTGTTGATGTTACCTTTAAACAACGATGTTGCACATTTTGCTGATAGTCAGTATCGGGATGTGTTGGACAATTCTTGTTTGTCGAAGATTTGTTTATATTTTCTACATGATGGGCGAACTATATTCTAATCAGCTATCACATAATAACTATTTTTGACCGTGACATACCTCTGTTACTCACTCATTCGCTACGGTAACACTTTATATCCAAACACTACATTCAATAAAATATGTTTTAATTGCTCAGTAAAAGGGCAACCTCTTTTAAAGTGAAAAGGTTGGCATTATAACATATTTACATTGGTTAATCTGTTCCAAATCATGAACTCTGACTATGCGATACACTTACAGTACAACATACGTCCAGCAAAGGTTTCTGGGTTATGCAGAACTGCACGTGGACTGGATGCTTCTTTACCACACGACGAAAAGCGTAGTTTGTGTAGCAGAGATACTTGAGCACTGAATGACAACATGACATATTAGCATATTTCAAGTATTTGACAACTCAAAGAGTTTTGCAGAGAACAGATTGTGCTCCTTACAACACTAGTCTCGATATAATACTTCCTTGTACACCGTAAGCAGTGTGAATAGATCACGGTCGCGTGTTATGTGTCAGGTTTGGGTGTAGATGTTCATCATCTGTATGCCACTGACCACACACACGCACGCACGCACGCACGCACGCACGCACGCACGCACGCACGCACATATGCGTTAACAGTGTAGGAAGGAGTTTGAAGCTAAGGTGAGGCAACATTCGGAACAAGGGGAGGTGTGATGTGCTTTAAGGAGTTGTTTCCCTTGCACCGTCGACAGTGAGCACGAGAACACCTCTCACACTGCGACAGTGTTGATATGACTCATCAAACCGTACTGGCGTACCCCGCTCGTGACTGTCAGTGCGATGTGAGCGGCCACTGTAGTGTACCTGAAACTAACGGAGTAGTCCCCCTTGTATCGTTCATGCCAAGCAACATAAACACATACACACACGCACGTACACACTATGGTTTTACACGAAAGTGTGAATGGATGTATGCAGCAGGATCCCATTGGTGATGTTGTCACAGCAACACAGGGCCATTATGTAATTAAATCTGTATGGGTTAATATTACTAAAGTTGTGGTCTATGCATGTGTATTATCTACAGGGCCTTGTCGTAGAGTCTTGTGATGGTATATGCAAGTTTTTAACTTGATGATTCATGCATGTGTGTGACGGTGATTCATGCATGTGCATGACGTGGTGATTCATGCATGAGCGTGACGTGATGCTTCATGCATGTGTGTGACGTGATAATTCATGCGTGTGTGTGACGTGGTGATTCATGCATGTGTGTGACGTGATGCTTCATGCATGTGTGTGACGTGATGCTTCATGCATGTGTGTGACGTGGTGATTCATGCATGTGTGTGACGTGGTGATTCATGCATGTGTGTGACGTAGTGATTCATGCATGTGCGTGACGTGATGATTCACGCGTGTTTGTGACTTGAAGATTCATGCATGTGCGTGATGTGGTGATTCATGCATGTGCGTGACGTGGTGATTCATGCAAGTGTGTGACGTGGTGATTCATGCATGTGCGTGACGTGATGATTCACGCGTGTGTGTGACTTGATGATTCATGCATGTGTGTGATGTGGTGATTCACGCATGTGTGTGACGTGATGAGTCATGCATGTGTGTGACGTGATGATTCATGCATGTGTGTGACGTGATGATTCTTGCATGTGTGTGACGTGATGGTTCATGCATGTGTGTGACTTGATGATTCATGCATGTGTGTGACGTGATGATTCATGCATGTGTGTGACGTGATGATTCATGCATGTGTGTGACGTGATGATTCATGCATGTGCGTGACGTGATGATTCTTGCATGTGTGTGACGTGATTCATGCGTGTGCGTGACGTGGTGATTCATGCATGTGCGTGACGTGATGATTCATGCATGTGTGTGACGTGGTGAGTCATGCATGTGTGTGACGTGATGATTCATGCATGTGCGTGACGTGATGATTCATGCATGTGTGACGTGGTGATTCATGCATGTGCGTGACGTGATGATTCATACATGTGCGTGACGTGATGATTCATGGATGTGTGACGTGATGATTCATGCATGTATGTGACGTGGCGATTAATGCATATGCGTAATGTGGTGATCCATGCATGTGCTTAACGTGGTGATCCATGGTTGTATGTACTATTATGTCATGTGTATATGTGTACAGATTGTTATATTGAATGTATATTGCGCTGAAAGTGATGTATTTTCTGGTAATTTGCTATACATAACTGGTATATATAGCCCCTCCCCAACCCATTCTGTTAAGGGATGGTATGTACTGCTTGTTTCCTTTCGTGATTTGGGTGCAGTATTGCTGACTGAAGTGTGATTCACTGGCACAGAACATATATATAATCAGTGTAATTTGACATGTTATGTAAGGGTAGAAAATGTAGATAATGTTACAAGAATGTCATACATGGGCAGAAGGCTTTTCCTTACCAAGATAGTTTGCAACCGATCAAATATGCCACTGTAGTACAGACCCTTGCAGAATACTGTGAGGTTATCGGTATACATTCGGGTGAAATTGACATAATGCAATCAGAAAATCCTGTGATTGTAATGTAGATAATAAATATATACTGAGTACATGATGCATTTGTATAGATACATAAATGTATCATAAATTGTATACAAATTTCATATGATATGTTGACAACGTTATGTTTGGATGGATGTTAATAAACTTAAATGCTGAACCGCCTGCTGTCTGATGTACTTGAGAAAATGTCCAAATAAAGGGGATCAATTATATACCTTTGTATTTCCAAAAGAAATAGACGAATATTGACCTAATATACCGTGTGTTGTGTTAGGTACAAAAGATGAGAATGTGTGAGGGGATTTATCCATGAAGGATTTGAGACATAAAGTAACGCTATAGCGATCGCTTCCATTCCTTTGAAGCTCTAATGTTATTTCTTGAATTACCTTAAAGTTTGAACATACGTCTTTCCTGCATGACATTTTTATGAGTTAATTCTTCGTCAGTTTAGCTTCAGATGGTTAGATTCATAATGACATCATGATTAACAAGAAAAGTTAAATGGTCATCATGTATCTTATCCCCGATTATTGTCAGTGTTGTAGAGCGGTTGACTGCATGTGACATATCTACTGTTGTTTCACTCAGCGCTACGTGTCATTTTACTTCACTGAATTATCGATTTCAAATATTCAGAAAAATATGCAGTCATTCTAATTTTTATATTGTAAGGTTTTCAGGCCAGCATAACATGCAACACAGAGTTGCGAAAACAAGATGTTTGCTTCACAGAGACAACAACGAGTTAGATTCCAATGGAAATCAGATCCCGCGTCACGTGCAGGCACACACTACTGTGAGGGAACCGTTGCGTTTGGGGCGAAGCTGTCAAATACTGGTAACAACCTCACACACTGTAAAATTCTAACTCTCAGGCACAATATTGTAAAAATGAAATAGGTGGAGTAAGATTGAACACAGTTTCAATTGGCAAGCGCTTTAAACTCGTACCGCGTATATGTCTCATCAGGCCATAACTGAATAACGGACATGAAGAAACATGTAGTTATGTGACGCCATAACATTTAGGAGAACTTTGACGTCACAATACCAAAGTAACAATGGACAAATAACTTACGCCTTAACATTCTCCTCAGGCGCGTTACATGAATGAAATGTTGCTCTTTTTGAAATAATGTAGGTTCATGATAAACATTTAGCTTATATAGTGGGAAAACTAAAGTATATAATGTTCTGCCTACAAAGCGCCAAATTCCGTTTTAGAAATTGCAATCGGTCATACTACGAACAAGCATCAGGTGACTCATTTATTAATGAATGTAATAATATCTACTTTCTCCGAAGTCGCCAGGGGCCTACACGCTATGACGTCTGACAAAACAAATTAAATCTTCGATAATTCAGAACATCTTGTAATAAGGCTGGCACTCCACTAATAGGGTGCAACATTTCACTTATACAACTGGGTGAATCTTAGGACATTTACATGCTTTATTTCACTATTACGACCTTTTTGATAATTTCATCATTTCATATGATTTGTTATAATACCTAAACGTATACGGTTTCAAGGTCGATAGGTGTGTTGGAATAGTTTCGTTCCTCGTGAAGATACCAATACAAGAATATATTATCCTTATCCACAGCAATACTCAACGAGAAAGCTGGGTTACAATGGACTAGTTCTGAGCATAGCGGAGTAAAGCCCCCACTTCTTGTGTGTATATACCCTTTGTCGTCTTTTGACGTCATTGAGGATAATCTATGTTCTTCATTTGTACAAATCCATTGGATGTACAATTATAATGTTCAGAATAAGGCAGTATTTTGTTTCCGAAAAGCTTTTTTCGTTGTTAAGTACTTTTAACAATGTATGTATGCATCAGGAAATATCTGACAACACTTAGCACTTTCTTTTTTACACACCAGTGTAATATATGCCGTTAATTTTACACCATCAGATGGGAAATTAAGTATTTTTCGTCCTCGGGTAATTTTAAAGTCAGAGTTAGATCCACGTTCCGCGCAACTGTACTTCTTGCAAAAGTTCAATTTTCAGAACTTGTGCGTAATAAAACAACTCGGCATCCAGGGGTTAAACTCTATTGAAAAAAATGCATCCGAGAGAAAATTGTTATATGGCAGTGCAATTTGCTGTTAAGCAGGGCTGGCACTGTATTTCATTGTTTCTAATGAGATTTAGCAGAAGCTCATAGCATTGTGTTTTGACAATGGTTAGTTGTCAGAAATGTAGTATTGTTTAATGTAAGCAGTGGTGAGGAAGTTACTATATATATTCTAATGTTGACAGGTGAAATGTGGAGTCTTCTGGAATGTTCTACTACTGCTGAACTTTGTGGGTTAACATATTGTTTCAATTTTGACACGTTACAATACTATATCACTTTCTTTACGTACTTGAACAAACAGATAACGAATGATCTATCAAATATAACTAAGTTTTAAACACTAAACGCATAAATCGAGTGATCTACAGTTTCAAATGGGGCAGGTTTTATCCGGCGGGTGCACTCGGCAAACGGCTTTGGTACGTACCCCATTTTCGTGTTTCGAATTGCATGTGTAATCTTGCAGTGATAACTTTTTGTGATAGGTCGTATTTGTTTCTTGATGTTGCCATGTAGCCTTAATATGAAGACTGAAGGGGCTGGGAATAGTTATACCTAATATAGATAAGCTTAGATTGACGACATTGCTGATACCGGCGATAGGGTCGTAACAGGGTGGGACAAGATGAATGGGCCAGCTGACGAAGATCGTCAACGGTTGTGACATATCTCTTAGAATATTACGTTTTCGTTTCTGGAAATGTAATTATTAGCATATATATACACATTCCAAAGTGTTATTCTAAACGACGTGTCACTGGTGGTTGTGGAGATATTGAGTCCGGGTCGGCTGGCACAACAGGTTGTGCGGGTTTTCTCATATTCATCGTTTCCATGCCTGGAACTGGCTGATGTTCATTCATGTCCGTATGGCTTTACAATTTCGTGATGGGTCAAGGGAACTTCTTCGGAATCAGACAATGTATCAGATGCCATGTTCAAGCACCATAAACTGATATTTGATATATTTTGCGTTGTGACTAGACATGGACCCAGTTAATTTTGGCGCCAATTGCATCCTAATCTGATGGGTGATGGTATGTGTGGATCGCATACGAAGGCCTCATAACGACAAAACACTTCCACACTAATTATGAGCTTCTTATTTTCACTCCGGACGAGAGTTAGTAGGTGTCAAGTTTGCATAAGAAATATATGACATGGTTAAAATATGGTCTCTTGTTTATAGTATTGTAAAACATGAAGGCGATATTGATAAATCAACAAAAGGGAATTTTGGGCTTTAATCCTAAAGGCATGAATAAAATGTAATGTTTTTGTTTTGTATTATTATGGAAGTCAATTTTGACATACTCGTGCCTTATAACTGATTTAATGGTGCTACATGTATGTTTTCTGCGGCGAAGACGTGAGAGTTTCATGCTCAAGTTTACGTTATTCTCTATTAACGCACAAGACACCTATTTACGTCCGGAATTGCCTGAACAACTTAGTGTTAGAGAGATTGGACAGGAAAGTAGTCAAAGCATCGAAGGATCAGAAATTCATTAACTGTACAATAACAAAATTACTGATGCTCAAACTATCTGAGTGTAGAAAACTGGTTGGTCAGAAACTAGCAATACTGATGTGCTTTGTCAAGTAAAGAGGTCCTATGATCCCAGCAACTGTGATTATCAAATATGTCACTGCCATCAATCATAACTTAATGTATTTCTGGATTATAGTTCCTACATTGCAGCATTCTTGTGATGTATTATCAATACAGCCAAATAATAGTCATGCATTTTATACCCTTCTGATGCCTTTTAGATGAAATCCGGCCAAACTATGCTTTAGTGTTTTCTTTTAAAAATAAAATTGTCAATTGTTTTCATTGTCTGCAAAACTGTAAAAGAAATCTAGAGCCCCTGTGCGGATGAGTTTTGTTTGATAACTCGGATCTCAAAATTCCATCTGACAGACTTCTGTGCCCATCAGAAGCATTCTTCTGGTATAGAATACTCACGTATATAGATGAAGTTTTCATACTGGTCTTGTATGGTCGTTTCTATTAATATTGAATAGTACAGATATGACATTTTTGTCTCTTTCTATTCCAGGCATATTTTTTCGTAAGTGCCAATCCCAACCTCCCTGCTCTAGTAGTTCTTCTAAAGGTAAAAGGCAAAAATGTGCAATGTTCTGAAATCAACAATTCATGAAATATAAACATTTGATAAGAACAATAAAGTGTATTACACAAATACCACTTGGTCTCGTGTTTATTAGTCTCTGCAGTAGATGATGGAGCTCTAGGGATAAGCTGCTGCATCAGGGTCCACATGCCAGTTATGTCACAGCATGTCAGCTTACTGGTGGAGGAATTCCCAATGTCATGTAGGTCTTATACGTTTAGTACTTTGGTTGTTGTTGGTGTTGTTTGTTGTTTAACGCCGTAGTCAGCAATATTCCAGCTATATGGCGACGGTCTATAGATAATCAAGTCTAGACCAGACAATCCAGTGACTGACATTATGATCATTGATCCACGCAACTGGGATCGATGACATGCGTCTACCAAGCCATCGAGCCTAAACACTCAATCCTGTTAGTCGCCTCTTACGTTGAGCATATTAACTAAAACCCATGAGCATGGTATGGTGCATAAAAGGACAGTCCCAAACTGAGAAAATAATGGTAAGACCTCTGAACCCCTGTGCATCGCTACCTAAACGTTTGTGCTGTCTTGGTAGGGGGACAGTAATGTGCTGCAATTTCCCGTGTACCGTTGCGTCTCTCTGATGGGCCAAAAGCCGGTGATGAAACGCCCGGATTCGACCTTTTTCATGTTTCTACATTTATCACATAAAGTCGACACTACTCACTCACTCTTCAGACAACAGTGTGTTTTGTAATGTTCTTTGTTTAATTGAGAGGAAAAGCTATTGAATTGGAGTTAACAACGAATTTGACAGTATTCCCACATATTATTTTATGGCAATCAAGATGAACACCTAAGTATGCCAGTTATGTATGCATTCATATCTAATTTCAATTGTGGATGGACTTTTTCGGCTTCTTTATATTAACATTGGATGAACTTTCTGAACTTAATGTATAATCAGCTGAGCTGCAGAGCCTCAGGCCTTTATATTATATTGAGGATATGAATATGAAGATATAATATTTAAAGATAATGTATTTTTCATGATAAGATGCCACTAAATATAACCAGGTGATCAGCTTTCTCTGACTTGGTTAATTTTGTCATCGCTCCAAGACAGCCCAGATCGCTGCTCGTGCGGCCAGCCACTGGCTTAAGTGGCACAGGCGTGATTATTTACAAGCCGCCGTAATATAGATGGCTGTGGTGAGGAAAAGCATTGACACCTAAGGGCCATGTGTCCTTGGTATAACCTTGTAGACGACATACCAGTCTTTGTTGTCTTTCAGACTCATCTCAACCCATAGTCTGTGGATTTCCTGATCTCAAAGTGTAGACATTAACTCAGCCTCACTATTGCTGGGTTGACGTCACATTATATTGTCATGACGTCAAGAACATATTTGACGTCATCTACGATTATTTGCGACAATGCAATAATCTTAAACGGGATGTTAATGCCCATTTCAGATCACCTCACCACCTCTTCCCTCAAATGTTCTGATACAAATTGTCTTTAACGGGTTTTTTCATTATGCAAGATGTTCGAGGTCCGATGCAACTTTTTGTAAAATTTTAAAGTCGAGTTTAACAAGAAATTAGTCAAGATGTATCTGTCTCTTAATGAATACAAGATACACTTTAGAAACAGACAAAAACATGATCACTTGTATATAGAAGCCTTTTAGGGCCATTCGGTTTTGTAGCATCTTAAAATTTCAACAAAGCATCTTGAATTTTCAAGTATAAAAATGGCCCTAAAAGGTTTCCATATATTTACATGATTTAGGTCATATGTCAATATGACGTACAGACACAGACATTATCCCAGGCAGCGTGTGTTTGTTAAGTCACAGCTAAACATGACCCAAGAACACGACAATAATTGTACGCCAGTTTCGTGTGGACATTTCATTTTAGCAAACTAAGATGTCTGTGAAGAAGTAAAATGTGTCAGTTGCTGATTAACAAGCAAAGATGTCCCACCAATCCAGGTAATGACGTAAATATTTGTATTGAATACGTCCCCGGGCTACATCTTGTACAGTGGAGTGATTCTGGAGACTTTTGACTGCGACCTTTAAAGATAAACAAGCTCGACGAGTTTCAACTGTCGACGTTTACATAAGTGTTCCGTCTTTGGTTATACTTCAGACAGGCTTTCGAGTGTATGTTTTTCTATATGAAATATTTTTGTATTGATTGTACTAACACAATATTATGTCCGGTTGGTACGCTTACATTACACTTTATGAATGAACTAAAATGAATTTGCAACTAAATAAATTATTAAAATATGTCAAAAATGTTTTTCTTTAACACTGTTGAACTGAAGAAATATACCTCAGAATATTTTCTGATCAATCGACCAGGACATCAAATACGTTACGTTATTCTTGTCATCTCTGCAAACAATCAACACAACTGAACTGAACTGAACTTTTTTTACTCTCGGGTTGCTAGCAGCGACATAAGAGACGCAATTAAAATACTGGTTGAACAAAAATGTGTATACAGAAAAACAATATTACAAACTCATAATCATAACCACCTGTCAAACAAACATGATTGACCAATAAAAAAATCCGTAATGGCACATAATCCCTCATTTGGTCAGAAAACTTTAAATCTGTCGGATTTTTATTAAACGCTAAAGGAGTTTCAAAGCAACTTTAAGGGAATTGCTTTCTGTGTTATATTTGATGTGTCTTGCATTTGCCTGAGGAAAGATCAAAAGCAAAATGACTTCTTATAGAATATTGTTTAATATGTATCTAGACCTATTGCAGCATACACGGTCAGACATCATGCTTGCAGGGACCCACCATTATTCTGGGATAATGAAAGGAGGCGTTGAAGAAACAATTTTGTCAACAAGTAATTTTTCACGACATCCAGCAAGTCCAGTGAACAATTTATTGTCCTCTCCTTTTTGTTTGGGTTAATGGGACTGAGAAAAAGGCACATCCAGTTAAATTGTGGCAATTATTAATATTTATATTTTACAATTTTTCAACAATTATAAGTTGTTTGGGACCTGTGTTATTACCGGAAATCCTGTAATGTAAGCAAATATACATCGAATAGTCCTGACATAGAAATGACGGGAAGAATTCAATCCTGACAATACAATAAGGTCAAAGAACAAGATCGTCTTCCACGTACCAATACACATTCGTTAACTTTACATCAACGTAATCCATTAACTCGAGTTCAACTACCCTGCTTCGATTAGTTGGCGAAAGGATTCCATTCGACTCAAATACCACTCGTGAGCATCCAGCTGGGTTGAACCACCATGACGCGTTTCCGGTACTGGCACAACCGTTGACGTCATTGTCATAAGTGCCAAAACGGGCTCCATTCAGGTTCTTGGCAGCATCGCCCGCGCCACCAAACCCATCGAGATATTCACCGTTCTTGGATTCCCTTGAGTTATCCCAATGCCAGGCATAGCCTTCTTCTTCGGAGTCCACTCGAAAGTTGTTATACCAGACCCTACCATAATTTACATCATGAACCAGTACGAGAGCATACATATCGTATCTGCCCTGTTTAGTTAACTGGTGAAGGTTTTCAAGGCCCATGAAGTGAAAATCCGGGACGTAATTTGGCGTGCCAATTTTTATTTGCTTCCATGACACTTTAAAATTATAAGTATGCATGTCGTTAACTTTCAGCACGTGCATTCTCCTTGAAGCTTCAGCATAGCATTTCCAATTAAACACACAGTCCGATCCCAACGGCTGCATGATGTAGTCAGCATTGCCGCCCGGTGTTTCCGTGCAATCTGCATTGTAAAAGAAACAGATATGACCATGTGCCAACAAAAGTCTTGACTTCCAAATGAATTATTCTGGGCTAGAATCGATCCCCAGTAACCTATGTGCAGTGCCTCAAGACATGGTTGATGATTTAGCGTCGTTATAACCTTCTCACAGAAACCATTACATCTTTGTCTAGCCTAGATGTATATAGTAAGTAGCCTTTTGGGGCCATTTATTTTTATTGTTTTTTTCTTGAAATTTCAAGATACTAACTATTATCTTGAAATTTCAGGAAAAAAAAGAAAGACCAATTGGCCCTAAAAGGTTTCCGTAATGTAGGCTGACGTCGTATAGCATGAACATTGCTGAGTGGGGCATTAATTACAAAGATGCCCCATTAGCTGGTGCTCAGGTACCGATATTCTTCATGCGTGGACATGGTTCCATGCTAGTAGGGCAATGTGTTCCAGAAAATGATGAAGACAACACTGATATACCCCTAGTCACTGTTACCTTAGGATTTGAAGTCCTGGGACTTACGCCATTGGAGAGTTTGAATCATATTCTTTGAAAGCTAATGTGGCAAGTCAAGGAGGGAAGTGCATCATTTCGAAATGTCCTCCACATCTACATGACATGTAATGAAGGCCTTACTAAGTATTTGTTCCTGCAGCGAAAATGTTTCTTTATACTCTTGTATCCTGGGGAATTATTCCGATGGAACATATTATACTATGTGTTTTAGGCCCTGTATACATTTACTCGCACAAATGTGCACTAAGCCTAACTTTTAAGAAATATAGGACAAGTTGGAGTTATTTATCGTACAATACAACTGTGCCCCCTCCTGGTGTATTGTACAATAAACAATGACCATGAGTCGTTTATTTTTTAAATGAGATATCAACATTATTCACATCACCCAAAATATATTCAAAAGAAAAGGTATTCACTGTGTTGCCCAGCTACATGAATTGGGAACAACTCACTAGACACTTCCATCTCAAAGAAAACGTCGTCCAATTCACGACATCATCGAGTTGCGAGCGCATGTTAGAATCTCCAGAAATGACATCATGATAGAACAATGTTTTGTCGTGAAATAAAGCCCGTTTCGTTCTTCATTGCTCTTCGCGATTTATCGCGTAGCTATCTTATATACACAAAAAAGGTAAGCACACCCTTAATATATTTCATTATTGTTTAGTCCCAATATTTGTAACAGTCATGAAAGATAAAATTATGGGAAGAATTGTTTCTCGAGATGATGCAATCAGTGAGGCTTGACAAAAGCTCACGTGCCATGCATGGTATGCCTGTGCAGCATGCTACCCTCGAGTATCTCTAAAAGCAGTATATCCAAACGTTAAAATTGCTTTCTCAAGCTCGGTTTTAAACAGTTATTCCATGCAATTGTGTGACCATGGCACGGAAGCGATTATCAAAAGCCACAAGATGGCAATTAATCGGCATGCATAACGCAGGAATGTCTTGTAATGCCATTGGTCGGAATTTGGGGTATCATCACAATGTCGTAAGCCGTTTAGTCGAGAAATATGCTCAGCCCGATGATGTACAGGACCGTCCCAGATCAGGAAGACCTCCTGTGACGACACATCGCGAAGACAGGGACCCTCTTCGTCTCATACGCCGAGAACCCTTTTTAACAAGTGCTCGTCTGAAACAGCTGTGGTTGCCCAATCATCGTTTCAGAACCAGAACCGTCAGGAACCGGCTGAAAGCAGCAGGACTGAGGGCTAGACGACTCAAAGAGTCCCTTGTTGAGAGATCATCCCAAAGTTGCTTTTTTAGCATGGTGTATTGCGCGACAGAACTGGAATCTGAGAACTTGGAGACAGATCCCTTGGTCAGACGAAAGTCACTTTCTGCTGGTTTTGTGTGTATCTCTCATGATCGCAGGTTGGATTTGGTCACCATAAGGGGCAACTGAACAGGGGTTCAGTACATCAGGGACGTTTTGAGGCCAGCCGTCTTTCCTCTTGCTACTCGACCTCAGTAAATGGATGACAATGCCAGGCATCATCGTTCGCATGCAGTCGTGGATTACATGACGGCCAATGCAATAACGACTCTACCCTGGCCAGCAATGAGCCAAGATTTGAACCCCCTTGAACATGTTGGGGATATTCTTGGGCGATGAATACAGGCACGAGATCCTCCTGCACAAGATTTACGCCAACTGGAAGTTGCATTGCATCAGGAGTGGTTGTTGTTGACCCATCAACAGATCCAACGTCTGACTTGAGGCATGAGACGTAGGGTGGAATGCGTCATCCGGGCACATGGCGGTTACACCCGCCACTGATCTGTTTCACGCGTCATGTCTAGTAGAGACTTTAAGGAACATATTCAATCACAACACACCAAAATCTTCTTTAGCTGTTGTCAAATGTTTGTTCTATCCGATGCCATTGGTATCGCCCAGCTTCTGTGGTCAGTCATCCCATGCCATGATTTTTGCCATTTGTCATTGTTCAGAAATAGGTGCGTGTTTAACTTTTTTCTTTGTGTATATATACATGCAATCACATGGACCTTGACTGTACAAATTGATTTCTTCGAAACACTGAAATTTTATTCCTTATGCATGTGTTCGAGATGCATTTACACTGGCAGTATTTGTTTCAAGTGGAACAAATTCCATGTAAAACTGAGAAATATTGTATGACGCTCTTCGTAAAAAATGCCTGATAGTACCTCAGAATTTATAGTACCACCTCAGTGGTCTAGTGGTACAGCTTCCACGCGAAGAGCAGAAGGTCCAGGGTTCGATCCCCGCCCGCATCATACCGAAAGCCGTTAAAAGATTGTACTTGTTACCCTGTCTGGCGCTCGGCATTAAGGCGCTAAGACAAGCCTGGTCGGCTTTGAGTCAGTATATTGTGTCTGAGTGGGGTATTAATGTTTAACTGTGGCATAGAATCTCATTATGCTAGCACAATTAATCGGCATCTTTTCGGACTAGTACAAGAAGACACACACACACACACACATACACACACACACACACTTACACACACACACACACACACACACACACACACACACACACACACACGCATGCGTGTCGCTATATAAGTGCAAAAATCTTGGACGCGACGTTAAACCAAATTTAACCTCACCCCTTTCACGTGGTTGTAATGGTATGATCTGTTTGACAGTGACTGTTTGAAGTATAACCAACCTCGGTAGCGCCTCTGACAGTAAGACCCTACAAATCCCCCGACACAGTGGCAGGTCCTGTTCTGCGGGTAGAATACAGCCCCATTCTCGCATGGATTTATCTGTGAATATTAAAATTGTACAAAGATTTATACCGTTGAATGTGTGCATAGATTGATGAATGAGGTGTGAGTGTTGACTCGTTGCAGTGTCTGTGATTTTAATGTATTTCATAACGTTTCGTTTAGTGTGTACAATGTATAATGGGGAAGGAGATGTGTTTTTAAAGAGGATGATTAAGATTCAGCCAGCACTGCGCAAGTTTCATCACGTTAACCTCCGACACAACATGAATCTGAATCCACACGGGTACATGGCAATCAAGATGAATGAATACACGACTATCAGGGGCGTGACCCAGTGCTATGAAACATCACAGATAATGCAGAATCATGTCAACTCGCTACATTAATCAAGGATTGATGCGATGGCGTTCATACAATGTTATATGAAGGTTCATACTCTAGTGAACTGACACAAAGTGAAAGTCAGTTCATATAGTTTGTATCGCAAGTTGCTATCTCAAATGATGTAGGCCTAGACATATACACACTTTTATTTAGTACATGTGACTTCATGTTTACACTAACAGCAATACAACAACCAACTGTGTTGCGGAATAAATTAAGTAAAAAAAAAGAGGTGACAAGAGTGAATATACGAGTGCACAACTTGCTCTGCAGGAACATCTGACACAACACGTGTATTTAAAACATATCACCATCAGCTATCACCATCTTCATCTTGTTCACCAGGGTAGGTCGTCGCGAGGTTATTTGTAAACGGTCATGCAGTCAAACTCTGACGTTTGTAAAGGATCAAAATGATCAGAGAGAACGTTTCTGTTTGTATCCGTGGTAGGGAATTCCAAGGGGTTCCCCCAGGAATGTGGAAGAAGTCCGTCAGTGTTTACGTCATTTTAAAAAAAAAGGTCTCATGAAAATCGTATGAACGTCAAAATGTGTCGTCCATACATACATGTATGAACGTCAATATCGCAGTCATGTGACCGACCTCTCCTCCAATGGCCGAATATCTTGTAAACTTTCAATTAAAACTTTATAGTCTGTTGAAAACTGATCACTTACACACGTTCTGCATATTTAGTTTCTTGATAACGTGGATTCAAGGAAACTATTAAATGTACTTGGCGTGTCAACACGCTAGAAAAACAAAATACTATTGATCAGATAAATCCCAAAATGTTATTTAGTGCTTCTGTCATACGTCACACAATATATAAACTTCCCATCGACACATTGTATGTCTGTAAGTGATAATGATACAGGCAAAGTTTCATATTTTAATAGGTGGACGCAAAAACTATCGGCATGTATGTGATGAATAATGTTGACCTTAGAATTTACATTTATCACATAAATCAAACCTACTTACTATTGCCGTTTGGCCGCAGTCAGCAGTAGTTGGTGACCCTGAACAGTTTCCCTCTGTGTAAAACCGACTCAGCTGACACGTGTAGCCACCTGGAATCTTGCAGTAGGAGTTGGTTGTCAAAACGTCACTGTTTGTTCTTGTGAACGGGCAACTCCGGAATGAAACACGTCTTCTTTCAGCAAGGATACGTCCAGAGTACGCCTGCAGCAGCAGGAAGACCAGGAGTGGCTTCATCTTCGTATAGTCAACCGTTGCCTAACTATGTGACTTAAGCAAGGCGAGGAAAAACACAATTATTTTGATGCAAGGATGACAGAAAACAAGATCAGTTTTGAAACGAATGTGCACACAAATTGATACAGAAAGTTATATATCCAGATGGCGATTTTGATAGCGATGTATATCTGTATAAATGTAATTCCTAAACAAGTGTGCGCACGTACATAAAGCTACAACATTGTTTATGCTGCTTGTTACATTTGGGTGTTATAAACAGTTTTGAAAGCTTAACAAGTTGGGGATACACGTTTTTATAATTACTACTTCACGAAACAACGTTTGCCTGAGCCTTTGTTCACCTACTGGATGGATGTCTGTGTGTGTTTGTTGTTTAACGCCGCACTCAGCAATATTCCAGCTATACTGGGGTTATCTGTAAATAATCGAGTCTGGATCATACATCCAGTTTCTAACATCATAAGCATCGATCCACGCAATTGGTATATGATGACATTCATCAACCATGGCAGCGAGCCTGACCACCCGATCCGGTTAATCGCCTCTTACGACAAGTACAGTCGCCTTTTACGGTAAGCATTGGTTGCCGAAGACTTATTCTACCCTGGATCTTCACGGGTGTACTGGATGGAAAGAACGATACGAGCAACTTATTTTGGAAGATACATATTATTGTTTTACATGTCTGTGTTATTCATGCTGAAAGATACATCAAACAATTCAATCGTTCAAGGCGCGTTTTTACAGGTTTCAGGGTTTCTGAAGTCGAATATATTATGACGAAGCATCACCAAATTGTGAATAAAAGCTTACTAAAGATGATTTAAATATTTCTAAATACTTTGACACTTTTCTAATGATAAAAAAGCAAACTTACAGTTTTGCAGTTGAGTGGCCAAGAACTGCAACACTACCGTTTCAAATTTGATGTTTATAGTGACGTATCTCCTAGACGTTCTCCGCGCTTGCTGCTGATCCTCCTTATAAGGAAATAGTAGTTTATCCAAGCGACACAGCTAAAGAAGAGACAGTCAGTGAAGACACAGCGTTTACACAACATTGCCTGGATGTTGTCATAATAAAACAAACTACTTCTTTGCTTTAATCTCGCTACTCTGTGTTTCCCGTCTTTCCACTGACTTAAAGTGTGGAGATGGGTAGCTGTTTGGCATAATCGATAAACCCTTCACATAAGAATTGATTTTCACATTGTGCAAGTTCGGTGGAGTAAGGTCATTTATGTGTGAGCGCAGCAATGTAGGAAAGTCAGAGCTTGCGATGTTTATTATCACAAAATGTAAGTCAATTCAATTTTTTTCATATATTTTTGTTGCTATTTCGTAGGAGATTTACATAATATCATTCCGTACGTGTGACATACTGTCTAAATGTGTGCAAAATTACTACCAATATTGTCTTATACTGAAGTAGTAGAACAAAAGCTAGCGATTCTATGAGTATTAGGACCCAGGTGAAAATTTCTACAGCAACATATTTTTTACTTAAGTGGCGACTATGCTTGTCGTAAGAGGCGACTAACGGGATCGCGTGTCCAGACTCGCCGATTTGGTTGATGCATGTCATGTCTCCCACTTACATAGATCGATGCTCATGATGTCAATCACCGGTTTGTCTGGTCCAAACTCGATTATTTACCGATTATTTATTTGTCATAGTGCTGGACTATTGCTGAGTGCGGCGTCATGCAACAAACAAAACAAGACTTCCAGCATAAACCCAGCAGGGGACACCAGAATTGGGCTTCACATATTGAACTGCTCTATTGAGAACATTTCGGGGGACTTAGCGTGCCAGTCTCATGTCCATATGGCTTCTCGGCACAACGTGTTCTGGCTTTGTCATTTAGCATTTCAAGATTTCAGCCGATGATTCAAGCGAATGGACAACGACAGGACGCACAATTTCGGCAATATATGGCTGGCAAATCAAATGTCCATTCATGATAACCAAATCAGTTCGTCTGTCATGGGTGATACCGCACCACACCATGACACTGCCGCCCGAATACCGATCATGGTCAAGAATTTTTGCCCTGACTGCCTCTCGCCGCTACGTCGCCAACAACTTGTTCTGCCATCGGTGTTTCGGAGGCAAAACCATGATTCGTCTGTAAACATCGTGTAATGCCTTTGGCGCACAACCCGTCGCTGGTTTTGCCTAGCCCACTCCAATTTGGGCCAACTATAGTAAGTTGTGAGGGTCACACCCTCAACAGGACGCCTTAATTTCAGGCGGGCAACATAGAGCTGGTGTTTAACGATAGATGTTAAAATTCACCACAGACGAGAACTTACACTTTTTGATTTTCCAAACGTTCAGGCAACATGGGATGCTGATTTTCCCCCTCGCCATTTTATCTGTTCACTTTGACTTGTCTGTGCACGTGCAGTCCATGACATGTGTGTGGTTAGATGTTCGGCTCAGGTGCAACGCCGTGGTATTGTAACTGTACACCTCAACGATAGCTCGTTCAAATAATGAGTTCCCTTACTCTTTGTCGGCAGTATACCATGACCTTTAGAGTTTAGAATTTATATGAAGAGAGACATACGGAAGAAGAAAAAGAACAACATGTTTATGCTCATGAATCACGAAAGTAACAAAGACAAGTTGACAATGTATACACGTTACTCTTATACGTTGTTTTGAAATATACTTTTAACGTGGTGTTATTTTTCAATCAATCCGCCGTCTGGTGTAATTATGTATACGTTGTCATCAGTCATCTGAGATGACGCGTTCCAATACGTCCCAATAAGTAGATCTGCTGACTCAGAAAGTTAATTTGACTGAACCAAGGCACTTTCTAGTTATTGTTTTATTGGATAACGGATGACATAATCGTCAAGGAGAAACAATTCGCTGTGCAGAGATGCGTCACTTGGGCGTTCCAGAATTATATAGTCGTGGATTTGAGTACAAACTTTGATCTGAGGACGCTGATGGTTCTCCACATTAACTGCAATTACATCTAACATGAAACACGCGTGGTTGCAAATTGATTTGAAAAACAACACTCTACTTAAACGATATACATAAAAGCTACTTACCTGTTTAACATTAACTCATATCGTTTGTTCCTAATCATTTGTTGCAATACACGAGCCGGTAAAGTATTTGTCGTGTATTCAATCGCCATGGTTTGTTGCAATACACGAGCTGGTAGATTGTTTGTCGTGTAAACAATCGCCATGGTTTGTTGCAATACACGAGCTGGTAGATTGTTTGTCGTGTAAACAATCACCATGGTTTGTTGCAATACACGAGCTGGTAGATTGTTTGTCGTGTAAACAATCACCATGGTTTGTTGCAATACAAGGAATGGCTAATTTTGGACAAAGGTCGTGAGTCAACTTGGGAGGACAATTTAAACGCATCTGATATATATATATATATATTTCTTTATTCCTCCACAGGAGAGTTGCAGACATATAATGACAGCATTTACAAGTTTATGAAAACAGGCATTCCTATGTTAAGTCTATCCCTGCTTACATGTCAGAAGACATAATGTTTCTTCACAAGGTCTATATATTTCTTCTCTACAGTCTCTGGGTTTGCTGGCATCGGGGGCGTCAACAGAACTGTTGCCAATTTGTTTGGTGTAGGCAAGTCAACATATATATGAATAAGATCGTCCTTTTGCGTTGGCATTTACGTTCAGATGACAACATATTTTCAGCCCAAATTTGCATATAAGTAAATTTATATTTGCACCTGCTCCAGACATGGGCAAATTTGGTCCTGGTTTATATAGATGGACATGAGTAAACGCGTTCATATGACAAGTATACTTACGTCCCTATATTTACACACGTATGCGAATATACACATACATATAAAAGTGCCTGTGAACGGGGCATTATTAGATAACAAAATTGACAGTGGACAGTAAAATAACAAGCGTATCACATATTTGTATTTATAACTAGCATGACACTGTAAAAAATGGTATAGCTTGCCAGTAATCAAGGTAACGCGACGACACTGGAGACCATGGGATCTTACAGTACATCTGCTACCTGCATGGAGATCCTCAAAAACAACAAACAATCTCACCTAAGTTTGCAATGGAAAACTCGAGGACGTGAACGGCACACGCAACGTCAATGTCTGTAACAACATGTCCTTCTTCAATGTCAACACAAACACTACAATCACTTCACTGATCGACACTCGACACCAGGAGATCCACTACTTCCTGATATCCCCAGAATCTCGCCATGTCGGCCGCTGTCTCCCTATCCACGTTCCTAGCGTTGATTTCCGCCATGTTCTGTGAGAGGACAAACTTCACCGTCTCCATATATCCTCCATCACAAGCCCAGTGAAGGGTGTTGTTGCCGTCATCGTCCACAAGCGAAACATCAGCTCCTTTCCTCACAAGAAACTGTACTATTTCACTACGTCCCCATCGTGCTGCCTCCATCAACGGCGTCCTCCCGCCGATGTTGCTACTGTTGATGTCAACCAGACCTGCTGCCAGGATCCGATTCACAGCTGCCAGATCCCCTTCCATGCTAGCTTGATGGAGTTTGTAGGCTGCCTGGGAGTAATCACGTGCGGCTTTCCGTTTTGCTGAAGCACAAAATTAATGAGGTCTTTACCTTACAGCTGCATTTTTCACGTCTTTCAATGATGATAGAAAGGCAGTAGACATTTATATTTAGTCTTGTTATTTGGCAGACATCAAGAAGGTGATTGTAGAGGGAATGATAAGAGCTGATTTATGTGTTTTAACTTTTAGGTATTTACATGCTAAGAATGTTTCTGAAACATTTTACAGTGCTGACAACATTTGGTGTATGTCTGGAGAGTAGTTTGCCCACTAAAATAATTGTATCGTTGGTTCCAACTCACCTAGTGTATCTAGTCTTCTGGGGATCTCAGACTTGCTCATGACTGTGGAGTGGAATAGAAACTATTTTGATTAAGTAGTATGTCTGTGTGGTTGATGTTGCCAATATTTAATATATGCTCATATTACATTATTATTATCGACCTTTTTATTGAAAAGAATATGTTTTTGATGAAGGGTGATGTAATTACAACATCATAATTATGCACACAGCGACATTGTCATCAATGGTTCTAAGTGTTCTCCCATCTACTGTGGAGCTTAGTCTCATATGTGGCAGCAGGACGCGGGGCTTCCGTCATTCTCCAGAGTTTTTTTTTGTTTTGAGGAAAGCTACAGCACATGGTCGTCGTCTGAGACGTACGAGACTTGACATGAAAGCATCCAAAGATGTTACAGAAGTTATATCTGACAACAGCTCTTAAATCTAGGAGTGGCGTTTACAGCAGCCTGTAAAGTATTTTCAATGCAGCAATCATACAGTTAGATCTCTCTAGACGACGGGAATTGAATACGTTAACACCATGATCACTTTATATGTTGCAAGATTTGACTAGAATTTAGTTCGGTCCATTCACATGTTACTGTACTTCATCAGAATATTTATTACATTTAGGAGTGACATTTACAGCAGCCTGTAAATATGTCCCAGTGCTGCAATAATATATTTAGGTACTACAGACGACGGGAGGTTCGATTAATCGGTTCGCATCATTTTGTTGTCTTTCAGTAAACAGTTCAACAAAACTAGATCCCACCTAACAATGACAAACAAATACACAAAAGAAACTGGCCATCTTAAGACTTAAGTAATCATTAACCCTCATGAAACATAATTACACATACCTTGACTTTGCCACATATTGTATTATCTATTTTTGAAATATTATAACAGTAAAGAGGAGGGTTGTTCGTGCTCAGTTATGATACAATGGGGTTGGTTTGATCTGCGGTTTGGAGCTGATGCACTTGTTACGTTTAAGTCGTATTTATTTACATAAAGTTTGTCAAACATAACTGATATTCTCATCACCATGAAGCTATTGCCAAACCTGAAAATTTTGCCTTAACACTGAATACCCAAACAGGAGATAGTGGAATGTAGATTAATTCAGCATGTATCGTTTCGAGCACATAATGCCATAAATGACTTAATTGATTAACATCCTGTTTCGGTTCAGTATACATGGTTTGATGCTGCCATTCATATGATCCAGGTGCTTGGAAGCGGTGCCTTGTTACGTTAGGCTGACATAAAGTGTGTCTTTTGACTGATTCAAGTCAGGAGACACAGCTTTCGAAAACCAATATTTTGTGGATATTTGTCTCCCTATGGTTTATGAAATAAGTTGTGCTATTTTTTAAACAAATACTTACTTCATTGACTGCGCTACGTCACCAAGGTCGAACACAGGTCAGGTACAGCTCTATTTGGATGATTTTCTCTTTGGCGGCCAAAGAGGTAATGATGCCTGCAAGACAGCATTCTGAACATTTAAACAATGTGCACCCATCTCGAAAATGAGGCCATACAACAATACACTAAACTGACATTCTTAGATATAGAAATGGATACTATAAAATGGTAAATGTGCAAAGCACAGGAAAAAATCGACCATCACTTTAGTTGAATCCAACAGTTTCTCACAAAGCAAAAAGTGCAGCTTAAAAAAATCCAATCACTCATCAGTTGGTCAACTTTGTGGTGCGGCGGCCTTTCTCCCAGCATTTTAACGACATTACAAAGGAGTAAAGAAGTCACATCATCAGTTACGTGTGACCAATGTCGTCAAACATGATCTGATACTGATAAGATATTTTGAGAAACCGTAACGGTATCCTATTGTTTCCAGAGGATTTGTGGTATGTCCGCGACCGCCTGCAACAGTTTACAGATAGCACAGGAGGATTCGCGCTGGGAATCGCATATGGGCACATAATGGCTTAGATCATTGTCACTTGAATGAAATTATGTTTAACACAACTGTTCTTAATTTTTGTTTCACTACTCGTGGCTATGCATATCTGGAGGAGGATAGCTCTTCAAAATAAGAAACGCCTTTTCATAATTATATCGAGCGAAAAAAACCTTTCCATATCCAATAACAAATATCTGCGTAAATCGGTTGTACGATTCCGACTATATCATGAGCATGTTTTCATGAATCACTATCAAATAGTGATGATACCAGTGTTCGCGAAAAGGTGGCACCCGTCACAATAATATTCAAAGTCAAGTCAAGTCATGTCTTACCTGACACATGAATCGCGGCAATACTAAACACGTCCACCTCTAACTCCACTTGGGTTATGGTATGGGTAACGTTATTTGTCTTGAATTGAATCTATTCATCAAGGCACATCCTGGGAAGCATTAATACCATTGCTGATTCCCTTTCAACAATTCGACATCTTAGCACCACAGGGCAAACAAACGCGTACATGATTCACCTTTTGGAAGCTTCCAGATAACTAGAATTCTCTACACTTATCAATACTAACTAAGTGAGCATGTGATTATGCTGCCGTGACTGTCCATGTTTGTAGCACTGGTAAACAGATTCACATCATATAGGTAAACTTCTGCCCGCGATCGACCAATTAATACCTGATACTTGTATTGCTCGCAAAGGTGGGGTGCAAATTGATTAGACTGTCTTTCATCTCTTTCTTTTCCGGAAGGAAATGTGCGCAATGTTGGCTTAGAAATACAATATGAAGCAATAATCCGTTCAGTCATATTAGGCCTTGTGGGTATCATAGGGGATGGATTCCTTTCACTTTGGCTCATCACAAAAGTTACAGACTCTCGTTGAGACATAGGGTTGACTGTAGGACAAGTGTTCTGTGCATCAGAATAATATGACACTGAGCAACTGGATTCAGATTTGTTTGTTTGGCCCACCTTACAAGAATGTCTGGGGCTTTGAACGGAATTTGTTTCATCCATATCAACATATCGATACATAGCTTTGCAAATATGAGTAGGGACAGCGTTCTTTTGTTGACGAGAGCCGACGCTCCTTCATTCGTTTCTCCTGACGATTGTAGGCTTGCAGACACTCCCTCCCTCTGTGCTACTCTCTCTTTGGTTTGGGAATCACGATCCATGTATCAATGCTTCAATGCATTCGCCATGTAATGTAGGGTCAAATAGGTGTCAAAAGGAATCACACGCTTATGGAAGTTGCCATTTATTCATCTAAAAATAGGATTAACAAAAACCTAGGAATAATATTAATCAAGGCGCTTCAAACACTTTCTTGCAGGTGTCATGTTCAAAAGAAAGTCCTTGCTTTGAGAAGGTAAACATAATTATATTGTGTTAAACTTAACAATTGAAAACTAAAAGTGTCATTGGTACGCAGGGGGAATGTAGGGTATATACCAACGGGAAAAAGTAACTGTGCTTCATATAAAATTCAATAATAATACAAGAATAAGGGGTGGCATCACAAGTCATGAAGGAACATGACTCATTACTCTCAAATGAAATTCCAATGGTGTACGCTTCCGGGACCACATTGTTCGAGATCATGTTCTACGCTTTATGCAAAAATCAGGGACGTAACATCACCTTGCAGCACGCCCACATGTTGCATGTGTTGTAACACACTATTTGAGGCAGAACAACATTGCTGTACTGAAACGGCCGACCGTTACTAGATACCTCTACCTCATAGAACACGTCTCTGATAAGATATGAACGACGCCTGCGACAGGACAAGAACCTGCTATTAACGCTAGCTTTGGCTGGACATCTTTGGTTGACTTTTGGGACAACATCCCACATCCCACAGGCTGCATTCCACAAGGTTGTCGAAAGCTTTTGGTGTAAACTGGGCTATCATTATACATTAATCAGGCTATTGGTGAGGACGCTGCTCCGATACGTACAGCCACATCCATTTGCAACGAACCCAGTCCTAATGACACTGGCTACCCAAACGACGTCTGTCCACCTGAAGCTTCAGGAATCGCTTGAGAGCAGTAGTAATGATGTCCAAGATAGTCATTAAACGCCCCTAATTTCACGATTACCATCAAAATTTCCTTTTGGCCTGGTGTTTACCAGGACGGTACTGAAAACCTGGTGGAGGAGATTCCTGTTCCATGTCATGGAGTGACAGGAATGCGGCCTATACACCCAGTAACGTCAGGCCAACTGCCCCGTATGGAGGAGGCTCAGCAGGCTGAACCTGATCATCACACCAGGCAACCTCCTGGAACCGGTTGTGTCCCCCATTTCGACAACCACCCGCCCACTTGGTACAAAACACAGATCAGGTAGGATGATGCCAAAGGGAGAGCCTACCACCAGAGTCCACATCTGAATCCGCTGGCGCACATTTAGGACATGTACTGGAGGCACTGGAGCTTACTGTACACAATTTGCGTCAATTGGAAGCAGCGGGAGCTACATCGGGAGTTGCTGTTGTTGCCTGTTCAGCAGACCCGAAGCCGGACTGTTTGGATGAGACGCATGGTGGAAGCCGTCACCAGGGCTCGTAGAGAGTTTACTCACTTCTGACCCTTTGGGCTACGAATGTCATATGGAGACTTAAAGTCACATTGTTGTGCGGAAACGCGTCGAATGAAGTCTGCAACATATTAGGGATATTATGTTTGGGTGAAAACATCACCGGTGTTTGTGCTACAATATTTTTATTATAGTCTAACCTCAGCTGACAATGGTGTTGGTTTCTTATTGCCAGGATTGCTCTAACAGATCACAGTCCGATTTGTCCGAGGTCATTTTGTCAGTCATGACACCCCAGCACTTGATTTATATAGCTTTTGAAATATGCTCGGGTTGATTTTTTTCCATATTTTTCCGCCATATTACCAAGTAGTTTCACACACATTTAAACAATACCAAACTCAAAGGTTAGACTTTATACATTTCTGTTATTATATGCATTGCAACATATGCGTCAGTATAACTTATTGCATAAAATAGGTATAAATAAGTTCAGTCCGAATGTAAGCATATACACAATCCTGCAATTTAACCGACATTGCACTCATTGTTTATAGTCTGTCTCAGTGTCATGCCATGTGTCGATATACTATTCTATATGTTAACAGTTACATCATATATCAAGGAAAGGGTTTTGTTTATTGTAAATAGTTTTCATTCAGGAAGTATTTGCATTTTGGGATGGATGCTTCATATTTGAAACACAACCTACATTTGCAAAAAAATAATGTGTGTGTGTGTGATTGGGCGACCTGAAGGTCAAGGCTAGTCAGTATGAACAAGGGCAAAAAATGTTTGTGTACACCATAACAAGAATCTTTTAATAGAATTTGGTCAACCTGATGAATAGCTCAAATGTCCTGAAATTTCTGAAAGATTCATGAAACATCAGATATTTCCGATCAGGGATGATGAACTAACTGAACACTTGTAATGATTGTGTCAAATATCAAAGACGCTTTTAAGGTCACTCATGAAATGACTTGTACATTGTTTCATTCAAGTTTTGTTGAAATGGTATGGTTCATATAAGCGTTATAGGCAGAAAATGTAATTAAGTGAAAATGACAAACTTTACGAATGACCTTGACCTTATAAGCAGGTCACTCACAACCTTTTGAGATCGCGCCACCACACCAAAGGATGACCTAATTGTACTAACGTAGAGTAAATACTTATTAAGATCACTTCGTTGGCCTTGGCATTTTGAAAGAATGCTCATTGTATCAAACATATTTCCCCTTTGCTTTAAGACCGTGGTCTAGTGGTAGAGCGTCCGCCCGGAGAGCGGAAGGTCCGGGTTTCGATCCCCGGCCGCGTCATACCAAAAGACGTTAAAAGATGGTACTTGTTGTTACCCTGTCTGGCGCTCGGCATTAAGGGGCAAAAACAAGGACTGGTCGGCTTGGAGTCAGTACACTGTGTCTGAGTGGGGTATTCATGTTAAACTACGGCATGGTATCTCAGTGAGCTAGCACTATAAATCGGCATCAGTCCGGACAAGTACAAGCAGCCACACAAACACACACACGTACATGCACGTCGCTATATAAGTGCAATAATCTTAGACGCGACGTTAAACCCCATTTCACCCCAACTCAACTTTGCTTTAAAGGAGATATGATATCAACGGGATGTCCGTGTGCTGTGTGGTTCCAAAAACAATTGCGGCGTCGATGGTCAAATTCAGACAAAACCTTAATGCATCCCCATGTGGCGCTGTTTGGTTTATTTGCAAATTTATGAAATGTAATAAAACTGTTTTTGAAAGAGGCTGATTCATTTGAAGGATCCTTAATAATGTCCCGTGGTGACGAAGAGCACCGTGCAGGTAGCACAGGTACTGTAAGTCCCAATCGTCCCTGGTATCGTGACCTAACTTTAACTGTTGGTGATCTCTAGCCTGTTTTTGTAATGTGTCGTCTGTCATAATCTGATCATTTTATAGTTCTAAAACTAGTTTTACAATTATAATCTGTGATATACTGCTCGTTGTTGTACTGTCCTTCGGTGACAGTTTTTTTTATATACAATATAAATGCAAAACTTGTTCAAGTCACGATATGGCTGAAATATTGCCGATGGGATGTAAAATATTAACTCACTCACTCAGGGTAGAATGTGTCACCAGCATCCTATTGCTTGTCGTAAAAGGTGACTTAAATTAAGAAGCCGTGTGGAATCCGGATCAGAATTAGTCCCTAGAAACATCTTGTCATTAGAAGCGACTTAATGGATCGGGTGGTCAGGCTCGGTGAAATGGCTGTTAGCGTTCACAAACAGCGTCGATCGTTTTTCAATAGATTGACTGGTTCAGACTCGATTATTTACAGGCGCTGCCATAAAGCTGGACTATTGCTGAACGCAGCGTTAGTTGGTTGGTTGGTTGGTTGTTTTACGCCGCACTCAGCAATATTCCAGCTATATGACGGCGGTCTGTAAAATAATCGAGTCTGGACCAGATAATCCAGTGATTGATATCATGAGCATCGATCCACGCCAATTGGGACCGGTAACATGCATCAACCAAGTCAGCGAGCCTGACCACCCGATCCCGTCAGTCGCCTTTTACGACATGCATATTCGCCTTTTACGGCAAGCATGGGTTGCTGAAGACCTATTCTACCCCGGATCTGCGCGGGTCGAACGCAGCGTTAAAGAATAAACACATAGCCACACACACCTTAATACTGATTCTGAATTCATTCACGCTAAAAATAATCAGCTCTATATTGGTTATTAATATAATACAGTTTCAGTGATAACGAAAATGTCAGTCTCTTTCTAAGTATGATTCATTATAAACAGGTACACGTTGTTGTAAATACATTGTGCATTTGACCTGTGCCCTGCTGTTCTTGTGGTTGGTTTAGCTCTCTGGACCGTACACTCATCATTGTCAGTGAATCTGCATTTGTGTCATGTCCGAATCCAAGTGTGACATTGTGTTAAGTGTTTGTCAACTTTACATGAATGAGTGACGTCCAGTTGACCCCTTAGGTCACACAACTTTAAGGAGGCTCCACGTCTCAGCTGTACACCACACTCCACAGGGTAAAACATGTTTGATAGGCATTACTTAGAAGTTGACAGATGACAAGGTAGACACAATTGTATGCATAACAACTGTAAAAGGCGACGTTTCGGTATAGATCCTTATTTCGTTGTCAAGCAAGGATTTATACGGGAAACGTCGCTTTTTATAGTATTAAAGAAGTTGTTATCAATAAAATTGTGTCTAACTTGTCCACAGGGAAAGCTGTGCATGCCCATTCTCTTAAACATATCCATGTATTTTCTTCTTTGTCATTGAACCCAGTTGTCAAGGCATACACTCCATGTATTGAGATTATAAATGTAAAGGGGTTTGTGCGTCAGATAAGTCAGTCTCACAACAAATCCAAAGGGTATTCAAGTGTCCACCTGAACAAATAGGGTAACATATGGTACAAGTCAAATTAGGGGACATAATTTTTGTCACTGATGAAATAGTAACGCCACAATCCCTGTTCAGTTGAACAGTTGACTTGCCTTTGCGTGTGTTTGTGAGCTGTACAACCAGCGGGGTAGGATTTCGCGAACATCTGGTATCATCACTATTTGATAATAATTGATAAACACATGCTTATGATACAGTCCGAATCGTAATGTCTTATGATTATGGAGAGGGTGTTGTCACTCTTATATACATTAACGCAATCTCACCTTTCCGTTTTATACTCGTTGACGATTCAGATGTTGGTGCCTTTTCTGATTGCGTGCCGTCTTTCTTTTATCAATTCATGATAAGTGTATCAATATATCACGAGAAATTACCAACGTCCATTCTTGATGAACTAAAAACGAAATTAAGTGAAAAAATCTATTTAAAAAATCAAGTTCGCAGGAAGAGTTTGTTGGATTTAATGCACATTTTTCAGCTTTTCAAAATAATTCAACAACTGTAAATTAAACGTGAATGAAAACATTAGTATTCAGTATTTTGAACTGTTTGGTTATACAATCTATATGTGAGGAGTGGTGCAACACAGACACAGCCCAGATGAAACAGTCCTTGACACTAAAAGTAGGATAATTCTGAAATAAAGTGAAGACTTTATAGAAATTTCGTGACATGGGCACGGTATTTAGAGCAGTTTCTGTTGTAGAATACAGAAATGTACGTACAATTCAATATTTGCATACAAAGACATATCTTACCTTCGTCGGGCAAGTTATATCACTTTCACCTCGCAGCTCAGGCATGTCTGCTGTAAGATACTTGCGACACTTAGTCTTTGTGACTGGAAAAATGCATTGTAGCTATTTTTATAATGCCTTTTCAGGACAAGCGCTCCACGACGTTCATGATTATTGTTATAGTGCAAACCACTTGAATAGGTCTTCAGCAACCCATGCTTGCGGTAAAAGGCGACTATGCTTGTCGTAAGAGGCGACTAACGGTATCGGGTGGTCAGGCTCGCTGACTTGGTTGATGCATGCCATCTATCCCAATTGCGTGGATCGATGATCATGATATCAATCACTGGATTGTCTGGTCCAGACTCGATTATTTACAGACCGCCGTCATATAGCTGGAATGTTGCTGGGTGCAACAACAAACAGACAAACAAACAATTTGTTTTGTAAAACTTCATTTATCCAAAATACCTAATAGTTTGAATGTCTCCAAGTTCACAGAAGGTCTGCAGCAAACATTCGGCATGTCCCCTGTGCCATAAGCTTCCTCCTGTCAGGACCCTCAATCCCCAGAGCCGTCTGTTAACATCTATACATGTCCATTAATACCTCCTTACGTCGCCGGATCTTACATCAGGTCTTTTATTATCCCAAAAAGCTTTATTACACTCCTATTTGCATTGTTCTGTTTTAAGATCACCTACACCTACAGTTATTATGTTTTAGTGAACAGTGCGAAACAGTGCGGCATAAACAAATCTGTTAAAAAGAAAAAGATGACTCTACCCCCAAAAACTGGCCCCCATCGATTTCGCTCGTTACACGTTTTATGATTAATAGAACACGGCAAACTCTCGTGTAGTAGTCGCTAGATGTCAGGACTAATGTGCAAAAGTGCATTCATCAGATTCTCATGCCCTACACTGTGGCAATTATTTGATATGTGCTGAACTAACAGAAATGATTTTTCAAGCAATGAACAGTTCAATGTATCCTGCTCAGATTGAATGGGTGATGCTTGTTGTCTTTGTTATATGTGTAAACAGCTGCATGTAATATGGTTTGTGTTTTGTTTAGTTCCATATTCATATGCATCGGAATTTCTGCAAAGTCAAAACAAGGTAATTTGGCCAAGAAGTATAACTAAAGCTTGAGGTATATTGATTATCTGATATCGTTCAATAACCATCAAATAGCCAATTCCCTTCAACTGATCTACCCACCTGAACTAAACATAATGGAGACCAGTATCAACTTATGTTTCATTGGTGGGGATTGTAGTTTGATTATATTTTCTCTGAAATAAGGACACATGTTAGACATTCGAAAGTACGTTTACATTTGCTTTGAAATTAAAGGTGTAATTTTAATGTTTTGATACGACTCTTTCTGTATCCGTATCACACATATATCTTTGTTAATGGCCATAACTTAGATGTGGGCGATAATTAATTAAATGACTATAAATCATTGTATAGATAGCTCTCTCCTCGTCACCTTTTTCTGCCCATCAAGATCTGGTTTAGTATTGTGTACCCTCTTTATTTAACCTATAGCGGTAGAGCAGATTTGTCGTCATATTCTTTGACGAGCTACAATCCGTCATCTCGGGCACAGACTTCATTTCCCTATATCTGGAGAGAAGCTGCATTTCTTTACTGACTGCCTTCCTTCATTCATACAATGTATTCAATCACAATTTATTTCTTTTTCTTTTTCCTGAAATAAAGACGCATGTTTGACATCATAGAATAGATTGACATTTGATTACATATTAACATTTAAAAAAAAGATCCAGTTTGAAATGAGCTTTCAAGTTTCATTGAATTAATCTAAAGGGGCCTATATGGAAATTTCACAGCAGTGACTGGTGTGCTTAACAATATGTTGAATTTGTACCCTATTCACAACGTGGTAATAGGGATCCTGGTGCTGAAAAATGTCGCCACTGAGAGTCGGCAGAACTTGAATTAATACCTCGGTCATATGTGGACATTCTCCATATAGTGATTTGTGCACGGACACTGTCACGTTTAACATTACAGTTCACAGGCGTCAGTTTATATCGCCAGTGATACCTGTCGTTTATATCTTTACTGTTGCGTATAACCTTGTTCACTTGTGAACTCACTCTTTATGCAATATCTACATTTATCATCCAAAACTGGCTCCCACAGGAGATAGTGAAACATATGACATACTACTACATTGATCTTTAAAAAAGAAAGATATTGCGGGGATTGTGGCAAGGAGATGACAAAGGGGAAACGCATGAAAGTAATTAAGTGCAAACACATTAACGCGTTGTTCCACTTTTACCATCAGTATATACCTATTCAGCCTTCAAAGGAATAAAGTGATGTTTGCGTTGACAACACCTTAGTGTATTGCTATTACAATCAGTAAGCAGATGCGGAAGATAATATATAGCTGGAAATTTCTATGTTATGAGGACCACAACGTATCGAGTATATGCTTACTCCTTTACCAGGTGAATACATACTGTGACACACACACACACACACACACACACACACACACACACACACACACACATATGTATATATATATATATATATATATATATATATATATATATATATATATATTTACCTGTAAGAAACAACAAAAGTAATACGATAACAAGGGAAGCCAATAGATAATTGATGGGTGATTAGTGTATCACTAAAGACTTGAGTAAGCAGATGATCAGAGCTGTCCAGTGTAAAATATTAACGGAGCCTGACACAACGCTTCAACGCATTTTTGTTTTCAAAACGAAGACATTTCTTAAACGTTTTTCTTTAGTTATAATATCTTAACTCTCTAACACAGTAGAGGTGATGATATGACTGATGTAGTTAACTACCTTCTCTGCTTGCAGTGCTATCAGTCCTTTACATGTGTTCATAGAGATCACATAGTCTTCAATATTTACTTCTCGGATTTATCTGGATAAAACGTGACTGTTTTTAAATATGATGTTAAAGAGAATTAACTTATTCACCGTCAAGTTTATAATGATACACAAAAGGCAAGGCAATCGCTCACGCGAAAATAGAATCAGAATTTCTGCTCATATTGGCAAAAAGAAACAGTGGCATTGGCCATGATGTGTAACTGCAGGTTTATCTGCAGGTATATCAGCTTCATAACTAGATATTTACATACATATTCAGAGTGACAGACGCTATTTACAAGACTGCATGACAAGAAGGATGATGTCAATTTTCTAACAGTAAACTTTCCAGTTACTTTGAGCAATATTCCAACAGCTGTCTGTCTACATTTGATATACCTTTGAGGTACATTCCAGTATAGTCTTTCTACGAGGTGGGGTGAAATGGGGTTTAACGTCGCGTCAAGGATTATTGCACTTATATAGCGACGTGCTTGTTGTAGTCCGGACTGATGCCGATTTATAGTGCTAGCCCACTGAGATACCGTACCTCAGTTTAACATGAATACCCCACTCAGACACAGTACACTGACTCGAAGCCGACCAGTCCTTGTTTTAGCCCCTTATTGCCGAGCGCCACACAGGGTAACAACTAGTACCGTCTTTTAACGTCTTTTTGTATGACGCGGCCCGGGATCGAACCCTGGACCTTCCGCTCTCCGGGCGGACGCTCTATCACTAGACAGCGGAGGCGGTTTCTTTCTACGAACATTTCAAAGAGAATATTATGATTCTTGTTCAATAGTGTTTTGAACGAGCTTACAACATTCAAAAGGAAACGGGTTGTTCAGTCGTCTAACGCGCTACAATTCGCTGTAGAGAGTTAGGCCCACCCGAAGACCGTGGGTTTGAATCCAACTTCTCCCTGATTATGTTTCAAGGTTTGTCAGCACCATACCCGTGCTCGTTATTTCCACCGATGTGATTTACGTCTGAGACCTGCTTTAAGTAGGGCTTTCCTTCCACATTAAGCTGACCAGCCGTGATATGACTCGAACACTGTTCAAACTTACTCACTCACGATAACTTCCAAAGCGTCAGTAAATCATTCAAGGAATTTTATGGTAGACACGTGGAGGGCATTTCCAAATTGATACCCGATACTGTTCCCTATGTTCACTTGTTCCCGTATTATTTTCGGGTGAAACGATTGAATTGCCTTTGCATGTGTTTGTGACGGGTGCCACCGGGTTCCAATTGTTACGCAAATGAACATGACTCTACACACCTGCCGAGATCACCGTGTTAGTTAATACTCGCAAGCACATAATGAAGATCCAGGGTAGAACAGGTCTTCAGGAACCCATGGTTGCCGTAAAAGAGTACTGTGTTTGTCGTAAGAGGCGACTTACGTGATCGTGTGGTCAGGTTCGCTGACTTGCTTTATACATGTCATCGTATCCCAGTTGCGTGGATCGATGCTCATGATGTCAATCCCTAGATCGTTTGATCCAGCGTGAAATATTTAAACAAAACGAAGCAGAAATATCACCGTCTGTAGTCATCCCACAACCTACTCAGGTAGGTTCAGGTGCAGAACACTTGCCGCTTGAAGTAGACTCACAGCTTGTATGCCTGGTTACATCAGTCACTGCGAGAACAACCATATCAAAACTGCCACAGTGTGTGTATAAACTACCGTTTGCCATGAACGGTGTAAGGGAGACTACTCCGTCAGGCTCAGGTATACTTCACTGAACGTTAATAGTACATTGACAACACACATGGGGGATGCCGTACACGCCAGTCACTGTTAGTTCAGTCAGTCAACACTGTCACAGTGTGGGAGGTGTAATGGTGCTCACTGTGGACGGTGCAAGGGAGACTACTCCTTTATGCACACTACACCTCCCCATGTTCCAAATGCTGCCTCACGTTTCAGTGACTCGCGGAGGGTGTGGCCAGTGACGCTAAGTGACAGTCAATGCAGAGATCATGTGCCGACACTAGACTCGAGGAGAGTGTGGTCAGTGACACATTGACAGTCAATACATAGATTATGTGCCGACGCTAGACTCGAGGACAGTGTGGTCAGTGACACATTGACAGTCAATACATAGATCATGTGCCGACAGTTGACTCGAGGAGATTGTGGTCAGTGACACATTGACAGTTAATACATAGATTATGTGCCGACGCTAGACTCGAGGACAGTGTGGTCAGTGACACATTGACAGTCAATACATAGATCATGTGCCGACAGTAGACTCGAGGATAGTGTGGTCAGTGACACACAGTGACAGTCACTGTCCGTCAATACATAGATCATGTGCCGACAGTAGACTCGAGGACAGTGTGGTCAGTGACAGTAAATAATCCATAAATGATGAACAGCTACACCCATCGTGACACCTAAAATGCAAACGTGATGTATTCACACTCTTCACATGTACAGAAAACTATTCGTTTTTAAAGGATTGATGTCAGGAGGTGAGCGGTATCCATTGTGCGCCACAATCTCTGTAACACGCTTTCAGCTGTCAATTAATTCCAGTGTACATTACTGTGGCATCGTTATTCAACGCTTTAGTAATCCCTGCGATCCGTGAAGAGCCGGGATATAATGTGTCTTCAGAAACCCATGCTTGTCGTAAGAGGCTCGGTGACTTGGTTGAAGCATGTCATCGTATCCCAATTGCGTGGATCGATGCTTATGTTATAAATCACTGTATTGTCTGGTCCAGATCGATTATTATCAGACCGCCGTCATATACTGGAATAGTGCTGATTAAGGCGATAAACAACAAACAAACAAAGAAAAAATGTAATCCCTGCAACGCACACCATTCTTCTTGTTGCGTGATAAACAAATCTCAATATTCAGTGCATTTGTTGACAACCGAAAGCTTCTATCTGGGATAAATGTGTTGAACTGTAACTGTAGCTTTATTGCACATTCACTGTTCATGAGTTAGAGCTCATCAAAATCTAAAATTTAATTCGTTTATATACGAACACTTTCAATACGTTATAAACTTGAATACCCTTTCAATGTTCAGGCCTGCGGGCTGAATTGGGGACATTAATAAGTCATGAGTCATGGAACACACACTTCAAGACATTGTAAGGCGAAATATAATGATGCCACGCGCCTTGTGTTCGGGACAATGTTCTCTCATTAAATGATAGAAGAAAAGACGTTCAGAGTCAAAAGTGTACAAGAAACAATGTATGTGTCTGCCTTATCTTGTCAACGTACAGTCCTATCTATTGATGTCGAAGTGCTTTTAACATGTATTATTTATATTCCGGATCAAACTGTGCATACTATATATTTAGTAGTCATTCGAAGCATTAGTTCTAATAATCAAAACTTATAAACTTTGGACTCACATTTTTTCGTCATATATGGTGATATATCTTTTTGACATGGCCGTCATTTGTATATCGCCACACTTTATTGTGTTGATAATTAAATTATAAATGTGGGCCCACCTTTTCGATGGCTTAGTGATTGCAACTGGAGGGCCCACATTTATGCATCACGAAGCTTCATTTGATTACTGATAACCATTTTCTAAAATATTGGTCAATTTTCTTTCGTCATATATAGTGACTGAAACAGTGACGGCCCTCACTTAGCGACAATAGTATGACGTAGTGGAGCCCACATGTGTGGTATTTGTGCATGGATCTATGGCAACAGAAATTATTCTAATTGTACTATATTGATAGGAAATGTGTAAACATTACTTAATATGACGTAACTTGGCACACATAACGCCTACGAAGTTTTAATAGCGTCGCCATTGATCACTCAAAAACAGAAATTGGTACAAAGTGAGTAACTTAATTCAATATCAATTTAGAAAGGCACACACACAACTGTTTTCTCAATATAAAACACAATTATCACTATAAAGTCGTGGGCCATATAAGTGAGTGAGTGAGCCTACTTTTATGCAGGTTATATTATTATTAAATCAATATCGGGGGATACCAGAAATGGTCTTTACACATGTTATTCATGTGGGAAATCGAACACGGGTCTTCAGCGTGACGGGCGAACTAGCTACCCCACCGCCCCTTGGCCATATGAACAGGAAATTTAATTATGTGTTAACGTAAAACAAACTCGAACATGTGACAGACAAGCGTATAACCTTATTCCTTTCGAGGAAATGATGACCTCATGAATATTCATTAGACCACGACGCAATTTTGCCATGACGTTTGTTCGTTGAAATATGTTCTGCTTTAGCTTATACACATTTGTACATTCCAATCGACATTCCAGGTTCTTTTTTCCACAACAAACACGTTTAGTTTCGAATGTTGGCCGCTTGCACGTTCAATTAGGCAAGCAGCTTTGACCTAGTAATAATCCGGTTTCACCATAAATATTCTTACACGGAAATTAATTAATTATTTCAAAAGATACCATAGTCAACCCACATTGACATATACTTCCGTAAAGCCAAAAGATGTCCACAACATGTACATGGGCTGGTGCGGTGGGGTCACCTACTGCTTAATGCGTTCGTCATGCCAAAGACTCATGTCAATTTATTTCTACATGTGAGTAGAATTTGTGCTGGAATATTGCCAAAGGTATAATTAATTCACGATCATGAATAACAATATCATCATCTGGCTAAGACACATTTTAGTGCAACATGGCCTTGTTATCAATAGTGTTTCATTATGAATCATTGAGGATGTTGTTTTTTATGTTTATAAGTGTTTTCATAACAAAACACATTGATTGTTTTTTAGCCTAATATCACCAATCTTACCAATATGAACCTCCCTCACTTTATCGTTCTGAAGTAATGAAATAAAATCTCGTCGCAATAAACGAAATTATTACATCAACATTTCCGTCTAAGATAACGGTATTTGTTCCCGAGAAGGACATGTACAGGTTAAATAGCCTTAGTAAAGACCATAGCACAGGACTAAAATCAATAGCTACATGTATGCTGACAGTATGCGCGCGCGTGTGTGTGTCACATGGATTTTTGTTGAAAGGAAACTTAACACGAGGTCATGTTCACACTACATTGAGATTCTAGATGTATGCGTATACACTATAAATAAACATCACTCGTCCTTCACTGTTATACTTGAACAAAACACTTTTGTTGCGGACTAAATGTTAGTTGTCTTACGTCAATAACTGTACAGCAGGGAAAAGTAAAGCAGTCTGATCAATTTCTTTTTTCAAATTGGCTGTCTGATGTTAATGGTTACGTGTATGTGACATGGGTGCAAAATACAAAATCGCCCTCATTCGCATGGAAGGAAAAGATCGAGAAGCGCGGTAACCACTTTACTAATCTCACAATATTTCGCAATCCGTAGCACTGTAAAAAATATGAGTTACACGATGTTAAATCTAAGATGATTAGGGTGGTGTTGGTTATAATTTTGATTTTACACACTCAGTGATTGATGTCTCAATTCACAGTTTAAAGGGGACATTTTCAAAGGACCATAAATGGTCCAATGGCACCAAAAGGTTTTAAGTGTCACCAAATGACACTGACCGCACTCTCCTCGAGTCTAGTGTCGGCACACGATCTATGTATTGACTGTCACTGAGTGTCACTGACCTCGCTGTCCTCGAGTCTAGCGTCGACACGTGATCTATGTATTGACTGTCACTGAGTGTCACTGACCACACTGTCCTCGAGTCTAGTGTCGACACGTGATCTATGTATTGACTGTCACTGAGTGTCACTGACCACACTCTCCTCGAATCTAGTGTCGGCTCATGATCTATGCATTGACTGTCACTGTGTGTCACTGACCGCACTCTCCTCGAGTCTAGTGTCGGCACATGATCTATGTATTTACTGTCACTGAGTGTCACTGACCACACTGTCCTCGAGTCTAGCGTCGACACGTGATCTATGTATTGACTGTCACTGTGTGTCACTGACCACACTCTTCTCGAGTCTAGTGTCGACACGTGATTTATGTATTGACTGTCACTTTGTGTCACTGACCGCACTCTCCTCGAGTCTAGTGTCGGCACATGATCTATGTATTTACTGTCACTGAGTGTCACTGACCACACTGTCCTCGAGTCTAGCGTCGACACGTGATCTATGTATTGACTGTCACTGTGTGTCACTGACCGCACTCTCCTCGAGTCTAGTGTCGGCACATGATCTATGTATTTACTGTCACTGAGTGTCACTGACCACACTGTCCTCGAGTCTAGCGTCGGCACGTGATCTATGTATTGACTGTCACTGAGTGTCACTGACCACACTCTCTTCGAGTCTAGTGTCGGCTCAGGATCTGTGTACTGACTGTCACTGACCACACTGTCCTCGAGTCTAGTGTCGTCACATGATCTATGTATTGACTGTCACTGAGTGTCACTGACCACACTGTCCTCATGTCTAGTGTCGGCTCATGATCTATGTATTGACCGTCCCTGAGTGTCACTCACCATACTGTCCTCGTGTCTAGTGTCGGCTCATGATCTATGTATTGACTGTCACTGAGTGTCACTGACCATACTGTCCTCGTGTCTAGTGTCGGCTCATGATCTATGTATTGACTGTCACTGAGTGTCACTGACCATACTGTCCTCGTGTCTAGTGTCGGCTCATGATCTATGTATTGACTGTCACTGAGTGTCACTGACCATACTGTCCTCGTGTCTAGTGTCGGCTCATGATCTATGTATTGACTGTCACTGAGTGTCACTGACCACACTGTCCTCGTGTCTAGTGTCGGCTCATGATCTATGTACAGACTGTCACTGAGTGTCACTGACCACACTGTCCTCGAGCCGGGAATAAGCACATGAACTTTGTATTGACTGTCAATGAGTGTCACTAAGCACACTGTCGGCACATGAACTAATGTATTTACAACGAGGCTAAATACATTGCACAGCATTCCCTACTTGTGACATTTGACGCATGGTAGTCGTTTGAAATAAATTGTTCAAGATTATCACCAACTCTATTTAATCTTCCTTGCTAGCCGCATTCAAGCAATGGCCGTAACGAAATTGTCATGAATGTGAGCCATGGGTGAGGCAGCATTTGGAACAGTAGGGGAGGTGTAGTGTGCGTGAAGAAGTAGTCTCCCTTGCACCGTCCTAACTAAGCACTTTTGCACCCATAACACTGTGACAGTGACTGGCGTTACCTGAATCTCGCATGTGAGCTGTTAATGTACTGTGAGCGGCCTGTGTTGTGTACCCGAACCTGACGGAGTAGTCTCCCTTCCACCACTCTTGGCGAGCAGTGTCTGAGAGAAACTGTTCCAGGCTTGCCTTACAATATGTGATGAAGAAATGGAAAATATAGATTTGACAGTACTTCAGTTATATCAGGGCATATCAGCGTAATGTGAGAGGAAGTCCAACGTCTAGTTAAGAAATTAACTGCAGTGTTTTATTGTGCGATAAACAACGACCACGAGATTTGCTCCTGTAACAAGAACGGACTGACATAAGGATTGGGGGACCACAATGATAGTATGGCCGTATCATGTTTAACGTGAACAGGATGTGACTCGCAGGGTGTACTACGACCTCGGCCTTCGGTTCTACAACCTTTACATCGACAATTGTTGATTGTTGTGCTCTGTTTGTTTGTTGTTTAACGCCGCACTCAGATATATTCCAGCTCTTGGACGTCGGCTTGTACATAATCGAGTGGGACCGGACGTCCCAGTGCTTGACATCATGAGCATCAATCTACGGTAGTAGGATACGATGACATGCATCAACCAAGTCAGTGATCCCGTTAGTCAACTTGACATAGAAAAGAATGTTTTATAAACAATAAAAGCACAAGTCGTTTATTAGTTACTGACTAAAACCCCGAGGGAGGTTAACATATAATGTACAAAAGCAAATATATACAAGATGGCAGCTGTACCATGATCTCTTCAGGATAACACAGCAGCTTTAAAGCCATTTGCTTGGTGACATTCACATGATGCCATTGCATATGCGTGACGAGAGAATAGCGGCAACAAACAAGGCAATCGCATAAGAATAAATACAAAATAGATTGTTCCACACAGGTTCTAAGACAATCCTCCGTGGTTAGTGATATAAGTCCCTCGGCGATATGTTACTCCTCCACTCTCAACGCGGGTCTTACAACCCCAAGCATAAAGTAACTTCGCTGTCCTTTATGTCAAAGCAGGGTCTTACGTGCAGCCCGTCAGCGTGTGGTTCGTCGAGCTGTATTTTGGCGCTTTGACCTGTTATCTGATCACCACAATACTGAATACTGAGAAACCAAAAGTGGTTAGGTGAAACTGGGTATACCGTCGCGTTTAATAATATTTCATTTATATAAGGACGTACATGCACGTGTGCTTATGCGTATGTGTGGGTGTACATGTGTGTGTGCGTGCCTGCGTGCGTGCGTGTGTGTGTGCAGCTGCTTGTACTAGTCCGGACTTATGCCGTTTTTACAGTATCAACCCACTGAGATACCATGCCGCAGTTTAACATGGATATGCAAAACAGACATAGTATACGGATTCCGAGCCGACCAGTCCTTGCTTCATCCCTTAAAGCCGATCGATCGCCAGACAGGGAGACAGCAAGTACAATCTTTGGGTATGATGAAGCCGGGATCGAAACCACGACCTTCCGCTCTTCTGGAAGACGATCTAACCACTAGACCACGGAGGTGGTCTTGGAGGAACAAAACTTGTTAATAAGCTGAGTTCCTCTATGAAGTATTTATACAGCAAGGCTCATCAGAAGAAAGTGTTCGAATTTCCACATGGGTAGACCGCGTGAAGCTTATTTCATATAAAGAAATGTTTTAAAGTAGTGAAGTTGAAAAAAGACTCATAATACTGCTGTCATGTCTTGTTTTATTCAAAGTTCTAAGTAATGAGAAGCAAGTTATAAATAAGTTACAACTGTGTAGTAAGTAGCATGAAAGAATCTACAACTACAAGGCAAATATGTCCTTTCTCATAACTTTTAAAAAACACAATACATTTGAAGCAAACTGTGTAACCACACAAATCTGTAACAAATATAACAATCGTGTTAACAAAAGATAAATAGTAGATATAATCAATATGTAATACGATCACTGTTGGTGTGGTCAAAGCTGAAATCAAAGACAATTCCAAATTTCAAACATCTGAAATCAAACATTACACAACACACAGTTGACAAACATGTAAAGATGTAAACCCGACTCAGCGTTCATGTATTGCAGTAAACGATGCCCACACAAGGACTGTTTAGCAAGACAAGTACCTCAGGCGATATTATTATAATTTTGACACAAACCCAAATAACTAAGGCATAAATACGAACTAACTAAAGAAACAACAACGCTGAAGAGTCACGCTGTGCGAATGTCACAGACACGTGCACATGTAAGCTATATTATTACTAACACGAAATAGAAGTAGAAGGATATGAAAAATAAGATCAGACATGTATTAAGCCTGTATGTTGTCAGTGCTTGGTATGAGAAAATTGCATGCGAGATCGACACTGAGAAACAGTTGTTTCCAACGAGTGTCAGCACCAGACAGTAAACATAAAATTCCAAAAATGTGCTTATTTACAGATGGACACCTTATACAATCGTACCTCAAGTTGGAGTATTAGTGAAACATGTACAAGCAAGATGTCAAACCTCCGATGACGCTTCAAATTGTTGTGTAATCTCACGCAATTGGGATCGATTACCTGCATCAACCAAGTCAGCGAGCCTGAGAACCCGATTCCGTTAGTCGGCTTTTACGACAAGCATAGCACCTTTTATTGCAAGCATGGTTTCCTGAAGACCTATTCTACCCCGGAGCTTTTTCACAAGAGTTTAAGAAAGTTAAAACGTTGGCACAGGGAAATATTTCGATGTGTGTACATATTATTACATGAATTTGAACTAATTAGATTTATTTTGAGAAAAACGGTGTCTACAAATTAGGTTGACGGACTATACAGGGTAATGTAATGAACCTTTGTAATTGACTGTTCATTTCAGACAAAGGTTGTCCCAAATCGGTCGCTATGACACATGTCTCAGACTGTTAGCACTTTGGTGAAATCCTCGAGCACGTGAATGTGCTGACCAGCCTAGGAATAGAACTGGAGCGAACGGGGATTCGGACACACGATCATATGTTTCTTGCGTACCCAAAATCAAAAAGATTCTTCAATGTCATAATGAGGAGCTAATCTTTTCGCTGTGTTGTCTTTACTGTTTTGAATTACACATCAAGTTTCATCCATATTTATTCATACCAACGTCACTAATAATATGTTCTGGACATTCGTGGGCGTGTTATGTAATTCGTCATACTTCACCGTCTTTTGACGCGAGGATGTCACGCAATTTCATGTGGTGCTTGCGTTTTGCAACCATGGAAGCTTGTTCGCTCACAAGTAAGTCAAACACTGCTCCTCGTTCCCACTGTACTGCCAACACTAGCGGTGTCCTCCCTTCCTGTCCTTGGCTGTCAATGTCCACTAGGCCCTTTTGCAGGATGTGCTTCACCATTTTTACGGATCCTCCAATGCAAGCCACGTGTAGGAGGTTGTTCCCCTTGTTACAAACAAGTGTTGCATTAGCTCCTTTCGTCATAAGTAGGTCAAATACCTCCCTGCGTCCATGAAATGCTGCGAACATCAGTGGTGTTCCCCCATACTGCCCTCGGCAGTTGATGTCAATATATTTCTGTGAGAGGACATGCTCCACCATCTTCACATGTCCTCCACGGCATGCCATATGGAGTATATTGTTTCCTTCCTTATCTGTGCGTGATATGTCACTGTCTTTCTCAACAAGTAATTCAAACACATCTTTATGTCCGTACGTAGCTGCTATCATTAATGCTGTTCTTCCAAGTATGTCTCTAGTGTTGATATTTAGCTTTGCCTTATTGATGATATGTTTCACAATGTCAATGTGTCCTCCATGGCAGGCATAATGAAGGATATTGTCTCCATCATTATTGTCTATTAACAAAGCATTTTCATCCAGCAGATACTCAAACACGGTTTTCTTCCCATGACATGCAGCGCACATCAATGCGGTTCTTCCGTCGATTCTCTTTTTGTTTATAAGGGTAGGTTTAAGTAAGACTACATACTTTACTATGTCCATATTTCCCCCCACACAGGCCATGCTGAGAATGTGATCCCCGCCACGATCCTTTAGTGTCATATCACCTCCTTCTTGTTTGAGATATTCAAAGACATCGTAGTGCCCATTCAATGCTGCCAACATCAATGGTGTCAATCCATACGACCCTCGAGAGTTGGCATTTAATAAATCCTCATGCATGATCTCTTTCGCGCGGTCCAGATTCCCTTCAGCGCTGGCCTTATGTAGTGGTGAGTCAGGAATTGGCCATTTGAGTAACCCTGTGTTGAAATAAGGATAGGATAAGATATAATATTGTCCATGCGTACAGAGTGTTGTTAATAATGTCTTTCAAGCAGCTCATGTGATATGAAACTATGTTACAAAGAAAGAGTCAACAAGGAATTCGCGATTTCATAGTGACTATGCAGGTTTTTGTAATGCTTCTTGGAGCATTATTTTAGTTACATCGTGGCGTTTGAACTCAATGTGGGAGCAAGCCCATGCAGATCCTAGTTGTTTACCAAAGCAATGTGATCAGGCAAATATGTGATGCGACCTGTCACTGTCACGAAGAATGGACGCCTTTGGATAGTCATTTGTGTCTGTCGTGTTAAACGACTGGGACACCCATGTCCCCGTATGGTCATATGACGTCATTGAAATGTTTTACCCTTTACAAACAACACCTATCCCAAACTCCCTTTGAGGCTTAATATAATATCCATCATAAAGCAGTGTTTGTTTTGTGTTTCTCCCCTGTGATATCACGGGACACGTGCCATGTTCCTCCTCTGATTTTTAGATATGAAATCATCATTACTTCATATACCTTCGACTTCTGCATCATAACTCAACAGATGGCGATGGGCAGACGAATGCATTGAGGTTTATCATCTATTGTTCCATTCATTTATGCATTGCGTTAACATTAGATTAAAAAATATATGACTCTTATGTGTACAGAATATAGGCATATCCTTATCGACTTGACCAAGTATATCAACTCTTCAGTCAAATTGTTTAAAGAAAGGTAATGATATACATTTGAATACATGTATGTACTCACACACTATATATACATGTGGCTTTGTCTTTATTGCGAGTAATTTAGAGCGGATTCTCCTTTGGCAAGAATGTCAAGGCCATCCATTGAAATGGGGTAAGTAGGGAGTGTTAGGGGTCTGTGCAAAGGAGGTCCAGGGTGGTAAACCTCCTCTTGGCTAAGCAAAAAGCTTATTTAGTGACAAACGCAAAGGACTTAATGAATCGCACTGAAATATACCTCTTCTAATAAAAATGGGTTCTGAAGTCACTATCGTCCCGTGGAAATACATGTTAAGTTGATTTGAGCATAAATGCATCAACGACTTCAGTAAACAAGTAGCCTCTAGGGGATAACAATACTTTTCAGTGACTTCCAAACCCATCTACGCATTCTCGCTGAGCATATCTATGCCTGTATGTGTTAACTTAACATTTAGCTATGTATAACGGCAGAGGCACAAGCAGTGTCAGTCCCAACCCCCGAAGATGTATATACCAGACCCCTGCAACTGTGGCCACCAGTACATTGGAGAAACCCTCAGACCCCTCAACACCAGACTCAAAGAACATCAGATCTCTGTCAATAAACTAGACCTGAAATCCGCTATTTCCGAACAAATCCTCGAGAACCAGGACCATAACATCATGTTGGAAGCCACCAAAGGCTTGTGTACCACTAACAACAACTGGCGACAGAGAAAAATGAAAAAAACACACAGACATCATGAGACATCAGCCAGCCATGAACCGTGACCAGGGAACATATGTGTCTAGTGCTTGGGACTTATTTCTTGGATCTTTGTCAGTGCCTATTATCTAGCTGGCTTCCATTGCTTATTCTATTTCCTTTACCTATCGGTGCTAATTACCCCCGGCCCCCCGCTTCCCCATTGTCCATTGCTCTGTACCTATCAGTGTTACTTAGTCCTGGCTTCCAGCTGTCCATAACTATCAGCGCTAATTACTTTTAAGTGGTGGCCTTCAGTGTGTAGTTCTAATTGCCTTTCTGCGCAAATTATCATTTGACCTCCCTTGTTAAGTTTCCACCTTTGTTGTCTTTTTACTTTTGATGTTCTTACATGTACACACACACACACACACACACACATATATATATATATATATATATATATATATATATATATCTTCTGCGTTGTGACAAGACAGGGGCCCAGTTAAATTATCACCAATTATGTCATAACCTAAGGGAGATAATATATATATATATATCTTCTGCGTTGTGACAAGACAGGGGCCCAGTTAAATTATCACCAATTATGTCATAACCTAAGGGAGATACAAAACAACGTGAATGTCATCCCCTGGCCGGCTCGCTCCCCTGATCTCTCACCAATCGAGCACATGTGGGATGAGATGGTTCGGCGCCTTCGACGTCAACCACGAATTCCACAGACACTCCAGAAACTTCGAAACAAGCTCAAGCAGATATGGACAGATATCCCACAGGACGCCTGGTCAATTCCATGAGACGAAGATGTGTTGCTTGCATCGCAACCAGAGGTGGACACACACGCTATTGATTTGTAAATTGATATTTTGGCATGTTCATGGTTGTTTTTATGAAATCACGCATTTTCTGAAGTCAGTATGGCAAGTTAAACCATTTAAACACTTACATGAGTCTTTTATCTGCTGCCAACCGAAATTGTTTCAGATTTGGTAAAAAACATAACTTTGCATTATTCGTATTCAATGTCACAGGAACTTTTGTTCTTCAGTATATGTAACAAAGGGATGGATATACATTTTATAAAAGCTAACAAAAGTATATTTGATATATTATTCATGAAAAGTAAATATACATATATAATGGATTCTCATAACAATATCAAGTACCAGTTTATGATCACACAAGTCAGAAGTTCCCTTGACCCATCAAGAAATCGCAAAATCATACACTTATGAACGAACACAAGCAAGTTTCGCAGCATAGAAACGATGAAAATCAAGTGTAAACCTAGAGAAAACACACATCACCTGATGTGTCACCCGACCCAGACTCGACATCTCCACAACCACAAATAACACTTTGATGTGTGTATACCTAAATTACCTTCATGCTCATTATTACATTTTCAGAAGCGGATACGTAATATCTAAGAGAATTTACCACGCCTTGTGAGTAACACAACGATGGGGTACGTCCCTGTAGTTTCTCAAATCGGTTGCCGAGTGGAAACGTACTGGGGGGAAAATATTCTCTTTGATTTTCTTCCCATCCGAATACAACATAACTGCCATATTTTATTGATAAGTAACTGGATTTTGTATTTCACAAGCACCAGCACCCGCCGAAAAAACCCGTCTCCATTTGAAAAAGAAACGATAGATCACTCCATTGATGTGTTCCATGTTTGAAACCAATTATTGCTTTAGGCCTATATATATTCAATAGATAATTGGTTGTAGGTTTGTTTGGACAACCATTCATAGAAAATAGCATTGCAAACTTGCAAGGAAACGTTTTATCCTCCATTATGAGGCCATAATTAATAAAAATCAAATGTGAAAAATATGAGCCGATTTAAGGAATAAAATAAATTAGATACTTGTGATATGTGTATTGTTTTGCCTCTAAAACTAATAGGTTAATGCTATTTTGTCGATATTTGAAGGCTCTTGGTTACATACGTTTCCCAACTCATACCAAGATTAAGGCTGAGAAAAACGGATCTTTAAATATATACAACATAATCTGAAAATATGTCAACATCAATATAATCTTATGCTCTGAACAAATTGACAAAAAATGTTTGGGATTAATCAAATCTTAAAAATAGGTAACAAGAAAGTGAACTGAAATACATGTATACACATGATGCATCGAGGCGAGGTCAACCTTCAAGTGCGGATTTATGTATGACGTCACCTGTGTTTGTAAAGGGGTGCATTTTGAGTCGAACGGGAGCATGAGGATGAAATGTTTACTTTACTGTTGTTGAAAGTAAAGCTTATCGACAGTTATGGAAAACGACCGACATATGAACCCTCCCATGGTTCTAGCAAACTGGGAATATGACTGATTTATGAATATGTTGCTTGTGTTTGGATAATCGCAAACCAATTCGACAATGTTGAATGGTCCGGTGGGGATTGAAGGTAGTGTTCGGAATCTTGTGTGTTTCGTGTTAACTTTTAACGTCAGGGTGTGTTATATTTGGAGTTTGGGATGTGTCGCGTGTGCTGTAATACTTTGCTGAGCTGGTGTTTCTTGTCACCTGAGATGGACCTATTGTATGGCCTAATGTCAGCTTCATTTCTGTGCCCCGTCCTTCCTGATGTTCCGCCGCTGCTTGGTCTAGAATGCTCGGAGAAGGTCGGCCAACTCAGAAACCGGAATGGTAATTCGTCTACGGATATTTTCTCGTCTCCGATGACCAGTCGGTTAAGTATATTATATATAAACATGTAGGCAAGTTGTTGTTTTTGGTGTGTGTTTTTTAAATTTTAAGTTTCTTTCCTTACCTTGTTATGTCTTATTTTTTTTAAAAGCTAGATTAATTTTATTTGGCTTACCATTGAACATTTTCAGAGGCTATTAAGACAATGTTTTTTCATGTAGATTTGCTGTGTCTTGGTTTCTCAAAATCTTGTAGGTATTTTTTCTGATACGATTGTGAATCGAGTTTTAGTTTGGAATTGATCAGGAGCAGTCGCTTTGATCAGTGTCTGCGACCACATCTGAGCAGGGTAGAACATAGTGTTCATTTGCAATTGTCTTGGTGCTAGATTCCTCTTATTTCCGAAAACAAGGCATCAAAGTTGGTATCGCTCAAAACAATTTTTCGTTCACCTCAGTAATTGTGCAGTATTTATTACGTTATTTGTAGTGAAAGATAGCCATTCCATATCCAATTCATGTTACCATAAGGAAAATCCATTTTGTTTCATGTAGCAGCTAGACGACATCAAACACAGATGACATCAAAAGTCAGATGAAATGTTACAAGACCAGGCAAAAATACTAAATTAATTATCTTGCTGATAAGTGCAGGGATTAAAAAGAAAATAGAAAAACGAGTTGATTGTAAACACCGATCGATAATTCGGAGAAAACCATGAAAGTAGTTCAAGCAAAAGTTCACACGACCAATTTCACAAAAAAAATGTTCCAATCGTGTGAACTTGTCTGTCCATTCACAGGTGTGGCAACTCCAAATTACAGATAACGTGACTACCATTCAGCCAATCAGCATGAAACAGTGTAAACTTTAAAGTATTAAAGTATTTTCGCGTGAACGTGCCCTTTAAGAGCCAGGCCACATTCAGCAAATCAAATTATATCATTCTTTCGATACAAAAGAGCACATTTGAAAACGTTTTGTTACATTGTCGCGCTTGTAGTATTTTTTTATTTTCAATATTTTGATAAAGCGCTACAACGCGACAATGCGACATTTAATCAAAATTATCACGTCACATTGTCGGGCTATCATTAGTTAAATTAACTGCGTATTTTTATAATATTTATACAAAACATGATTTTTCATCAATGAGGACTGCGCCCAGGGATCGAAGTCAATCACAACAATAACGCAAGCATATGTCCGTACAGAGGGATCTTAGCTGAAGTTTGATGTATTACGAATCGGAATCAAATAAAGCAAAGACATTATTGTAAAATACGCTCTTAATTTACAGGAGGCTCTGTAATCGCCACTTCGTCAAAAAAGGTTGGTTGGTTTGTTGTTTAACGCCGCACTCAGCAATATTCCAGCTATATGTCGGCGGTCTGTAAATAATCGAGTCTGGATCCAATGATTATAATAATATCATGAGCATAGATCCACGCAATTGGGATCGATGACATGCATCAACCAAGTCAGCGAGCCTGACCACCCGATCCAGTTAGTCGCCTCTTACGACAAGGTCAAAAAGGGATATCCTTTGTGAGTGAGTGGATATTTTTTTATCGCCGCATTGAACAGTATCTTCGTAATGTCACGGCGTATAGGCTTGATGTGGGAGTAAAGCCGGAAGTGATGTAGATCCAAAAGAAAAACATGAACAGGATGAACCGGCAATTCGATCATAAGTCTCTGGCACGGCCAGACGCCACTATGCACAGCGAATTCATCGGTTGAGAGAGTAGGTGAGTTTGATGTACCGCCGATTTGAACAATATTTCAGTTATTTCACAGAGTATCAGCATCCCTAAGTGATGTGTGTGCTGGGATTTGGACCAAAGGTCATAGTTTTATATATTATTATGCGTCTAGAAGACACAACTCTGAACAGCGACTTTGGGCCGTCTAAAATGATAAGGCCAACCGTGTGCCCTCATCAATCTGATGAGATCTGATGAGATCAGTAAATAGAGATGCAAAGAATTTATAAAAAAACGCTACAGACAATTACGACAGATGAAATAGTTTCTAAAGCAACGATGGAATGATGAGAAAAACAACCCACATTGCCATTGGTACTTTTGTTTTAGAAACCATTGGCGTATAACAATTAACTCACTTGCAGTAAACTACATGTGTACACCATTAATAAACAAGCATGACAATGCAACAATGCGACATTATGAGAATAAAAACAAGTTTTTTCATGCTTATTGAGTTTGTTTACTGTGCTAAAAAGGTAGGGGATATTATGCTTTGTGGTGAAACTACTGGAAAACACTGGAGACAATATGATTTGGTTGATTAGTTTTGTTTGTTGGTTTGTTGTTTAACGCCGCACTCAGCAATATTACAGCTATATGACGGCGGTCTGTATATAATCGAGTCTGGACCAGACAGTCCAGTGCTTAATAGCATGAGCATCGATCCACGCAATTGGGATCGATGACATACATCAACCAAGTCAGCGAGCAGACCATCCGATCCCGTTAGTCGCCTCTTACGACAAGCATAGTCGCCTTTTACGGCAAGCATTGGTTGACAATATGAAAGGGATTAATGTCGCAAAAACATTCCCGACACTATATTAAACACATTTAATCAAGAAGGAAGCAACAGGATTGATCATGCTACCTTTGCAACGTGCTGAACGTTTACGTGTCACATGCATGTTGCAGGTGGGCTCACGTTATAATATTGTTGCATGTTTCTCCATCTAACATCAACACATTACACCAAATACATAACGTCAATGATCGACGCCGCTCTTGACTATCAATTGCAACTTCAGTCAGGGACAGATTACTAGTATAAACGATGACAATAAGAAATCGGTTGCAAACTGCCACTCACATAAGGGACCGGTTGCAATAGGCAACTGGTGTAATAGCGCATACCCTGACGGTGCGAAATCGACTGCACAGGTGGCATATACAAATACGTCCACGTGTCAGTGTCATCCCACAAGTTACTGCACGTCATTTGAATGAGAGACGTCAGTGGTGTAGGGAACGCCAGCACTGGGATAATCGACTTTATGCTTATGTCATGTTTTCTGAGGAATCGAGGTTCACTTTTGACATCAACAACAGAAGGAATCGAGTTTTGAGACGTCCCAATGAGCGTTTTATGGGCTCAATTTTGTCCATGGCGGAGTCACAGATCAATACTAACGGGACAACATCATAGCATCACCAGTTAATGGCATTTGCACAACGTAATGGCCAACATCTCATCTTTGAAGATGTTATAAATGAACCGTTATGCATGTGCTCATCGCATCAGGATTATGACTCATTCATCCAGCAGCAAAACAGCCATGTCCTGCCATGGCCCCAACTCTGTCCTGACCTTTACCCCGTTAAACCCATTGGCAGACGTGTACGTCAACGTCAAAATCAATTCCCCTCTTCTAACGAAGTCGCAGTTGCTTTTAGAGATGAGTCGAACAACACAAACAACCCGAGCCAAGCTGACATCAGAAGCATGCCTCGAAGAATTCGTGCATGTTTTATTCGTTATTAGCGACGCTGTCTGCAAAATGCAAAATTCGAATTTGACACCCGACCTATTTAACGAAGTGTTCTGCAACCATCTCATTACATAAACTTTTCGAAACCAACTCGATCTAATCCTCCTCAGAAATGATCACATGATATCCATTTTCCAGTACCATGTTGATGAGAATATATATCTTGATGATTCCCAATATCCTCTACTTTTGCTATAGTTTTTGTTATATTATATTATTACATTGAACTCAAATTGATCACGTAGTTGGTTGTAGATCTATGAATGAATGGAACGTAATGTATCACTACTCTCACAATAAATAGTGTTATTGAGCTAATCACATTAATGGAAGGTGACTATGTAACCTCACTCCAGTTTGAGCAATAACGTAGAAAATTCAATTCAAAGTGTTACACTTACTATTTTTCCTTTGACTGAAAAGGAAATAAATCATCAAATTAAACTAATTACATGAACAAACACTTATTATATTTCAGATGCAAGAAGATGCAAGCATGTTGCAATTGCATCTCTATGTACTGTTACTACCGCATAGTTACCAGTTACATTGATTAATTACAAGTGCAAGCAATCACATACAAACAAAAACTAAACATGTTGCTGGGATAATTAGTTCTTGTTTATTGGATATGCTTTGGGATATGTTTAGCTTGTAACAGTTTCAGGTGCGACCGACATACATAAGCCCACTGAAAGCATTTATATACATTGAGAGATGCCAATGCTTACCCTCCGATACCGATTTGAACCATGAAGAATAGCAACACAAAAATGAAGCCAATAACAGGGACGAGTATCTTCCATAGAGGTGTTGTGTTGTCATTCCCCTTGGTTTCATGTTCTTCCCCTGAAACTATACACATATAATCAGGTTATAATTCTGTAAGACCTCACTGCTTTTGGTGGTTATTACAAGATCGATAATAGCATTTGTGTCATTATAAAGAGATGTTTCGTTCATCTCTTCTCAACTGCACTTCCTTGTGCCCCTGGTTAATTCAAGAGTAACCATGGATACTGATGCAATCATACTGTATAAAGACTTAAGTCCGATGTGTTTTAAATAGCATCTGCAAAATGTATTGTATATGGGGAGAATATACTTGGATCGTTACACAACAAGCTGACAATTTTTCATGGTAATGCCCGTTCGCACATAGACGGAACCAAGACGCAAAAATGGCCACAAGACAGGCCGAGTCGGCATTTGGCTTTTCCCGGAATAACACGAGTTGGTCTTGCAAGACAAAATTCATCAACATACATCTGTTGATAATATACTATAGAAATGTACGGCTTCTGCTGATTTGAACTCATTTTGTATCCTGGCCCTGTGCAAAACAAAACATATTCAGTTTTAACATAAGGGCCACATATGCCACTGTTCACTTACTCAATTTTGATTCAGTGTTGAAGTGTCATTACAAAACATTTTGTTTTTAAAATAAGGGGATTCGTCATGTGTCAACTTAGTACTTTTACCTGCGCGTTGCCATGTATTTAACCTATGGCCAGCGGAATTAACTACACTCCTAACGATCAGGGAGATAATCCGTAAAATATCTGACAAGTTCTTGCAAATAATGGCTGGAACATTACGGCAGGTTCCTGGTGACTCTTCTTCAATACCCTGAGAAACAAATTCATATTATGCCATGACATACTTTTGTCACTTGAATTCAAAATGGCGGCTTTGGAGAACACGAACACATATGTTGTGTGATCAGTTTAATTACATTTTCTAATTCATACTTTCACAAAAGTTCCCCTTTTCGCCATCTTTACAGCCTCTTGTACACACTTCATCTTGGTGATTGCAGGTGTAGTTGATACAGTTCTTGCTGCATTCTTTATTGCATGTATCATCATACCAGCCTGGAATGCATCCTTCAGAACAACTTCCACTGGTCCTGTCACAGTGAATAATGCCCAGATCAGGTGATATCCTACAGTGATCAGAGCAGTTTTTGTCACATCCATCTCCATATTTGCCCCATGGACAGTTTTGGTCAGCTCTGACATTCCATACTGCAACATACACAATGTAATATAAGAAAATATATAAGCAAGGCTATTTTCTTACTGACTATATTTTCAAAAATATAGTTCAAATAACCATCCAAACAATGACTGTCTATATTCTACTAAAACAATCATGAGTAATTGTAGTTTAGTTTCAAGCAAAGAACCTGTAAACTTTCCTTTCATGCACATATTAAGTTGAGTTAAGTACTCAAATTATAACAAATGTATTTTTGAATAGATATACTCACCCAGCATGATTAGTAGTACGTGACACATCAACATGTCTGAATATGTAGACTGTTCTTTCGTCATGCGTCTGTAATTATACATTAAACATCCTAGAGATGACTACATACATGCTATTGAGCTCTGAAGACTGAAGCCACCATACGAATGACTTGTTTGATAGGCATTACTTATAAGTTGACGGATAGCAAAGTAGACACAATTTATGGATGACAACTTCTTTAACACAGTAAAGGCGACGTTCCTGTTTAGATCCTTATACCGTTGTCAAGCAAGACTGAATGGGGGACATTGTACAGTATATATTAAGTAGGTGGAGGATTAACAGTAGAGGATTAACAGTTACAACAATTGCATACATGTAAGTAACAGAAAGATAATACTGTCTCAACATAATGGACAGAGAACACATAGGTGGAAGTCAGTGGGACACGAGGCCTTTATTGGACCAGGACCAGATTTGTAAAAGCTTCTAGGCATCTGACTATACCCTTTACTTACATTTTGCTCACCTTTTTAATCTCATTTGTGATAGTGACAGATTCCCCAATTGCTGGGATGAGGGTACTATACGTCCTCTCTTCAAGTCAAGTCAAGTCTGCCGATGTAGTTCTCTCATAGACTCAATATTTAAAGTATTTAGGTCTACTTCGAACAGCCGTCTACACAATTGGTATAATAATAATAATATTATTAATGAACAGCAAGCTGGATTTAGGGTTCAATACTCCACTACTGATAACATTTGTTCATTACAGGTTATTTAAAAAAGATACATTGGTAAGAAAAGAGGCAGATTTTACTGCCCCTTCACTGACAATTCAAAGGCATTTGACTCTAAGACATGTTCTCCTGCACTGCACAAGTTTTGGAAATAATCACGCCAATGTATAATGATTTATCTGTTTGTGTTAGAACCCTTAAAGGTATATAATTGAGTGTTTTACCTGTAACATTAGCACCCGTCAGGGATGTGTTTTAAGTGCACAAATAATTATTATCTCAATAAACAATTTCATGTACCCTTATGGACAGAGAGGGTGGTCAAGGTATTACTGTTACCTCTTCTACTATTGGTTTGTGCTCCCTTATGATGATGTTGATGTCTCAGCAATGCCCGACACCTGTTCACAACTGCAGTTTCAAGTTACTGTACTTGAAAGTCTTTTTGTAAAACATACTGGCTTGAAAGTAAATTTGAATAAAACTAAGACATGGGCAACATTAATAAGAAATATTCAGTTTAAATGTGGATTTGGATTCGCTTTGAAAAAGGGGAAAAAAGCAGCCTTCAATGCACTTTTTAAGCAAAGATTACACGATAATCTCTTTCAGTCATGGCAAGCATCCTCACCCCCAAATCATAAGCGTTTTCACTATAACCAGATTATATCACTTTCAAATCTTGAAAAGTATTTAAGCATAGGTGATCTTCCACAACATTTGAGGAAATCCTATTCCAGATTTTGATGTTGCAATGTTAAGCTTGCTGTTGAGACACTGGCAGATAATGGAAATATAATTGATAATGAAAGATATTGGATGTCATGCAAGCTTAAAGTGTTTTTTTGCTGTTGAAGATGAATTGCACACTTTCTATGAATGTCACTCCTTCTCTGAATTACGAATCAAGTTAATTGTAACATATTTCAGTAAATATACTGCAATTAACAATATTATTTCTATCATGCAGAGTAAGAACAGTGATGTTATCAGAAATGTCAGTCTCTTCCCATATCATGTACTTATCAAAAGAAACACTCAATTGTAAATATGATATAACTGAGAGAAGTGAGAAATATTTTCATTAACAGCATATCATAATAAAAACAAAAATATAAATAAAAGAAATGGCAATCACTTAAATCCATTTTGATATTTAATAGGGTTAATTAGAGCATTATGTATAAACAAGGGTTATGAATGGATGGCTTACTACCATGATGACATTTCAATTTAGATAAAAAAATAGACACTATATTGAGAACTTGATATCAAAGACTTGATATATTGGTATTGTCTTAATTTTAAATATCAGAAAATGTTATACACACACATTATATACATACACACATATTCATGGGTACCTCATGTTCTCATCATATGAATAATAAACGTTACTACATGGCCTGCTGTAAGATCAGTAGGCAAAACGGAATTTGAAAAAAACCATAAAAGTTTATAGATTAAAACGCAACTTTTAAACAGTAGTCGACATTATAAAAAAAAACACACTTAAAATTATATAATAGTATTCACTTCAAAATGCAAAAACAAATTTCTAATTTACAGATAAATGATACCCGCTCATTTTTGAAAATGTTACCTCAAAAGATAATATTAAATAAAATAAACATTGCACAGTGCAGATATCTAGTAATTTAAAGAGAAAAAAAGAGATAAACATATTAAATTCATTTGTGTGGGAATTTGAAAAATAAGCTTACGAATACGGAAACATAAAAAGCAGGTTAAATACTTTTTATAGAATTAAGAATGAGCTTTATTTGGTACAATCAGCTGATTATTGTCAACGTATAGTGGATGCAGACATTGCAATGTTAATACAATCATCATTATATAATTATAGATATTGAAAAAAGGTATTGTTGATTGTTCATAACATCAAAAATTGTAGTACCCATGAATACGTGTGTAAATATATAATGTATGTGTGAGCTTTTTTCTGTCTTAAAAACATATAATTTTCTAGTATCTTGAATTAATTAAAACGTACGAGCTTTCAGTGTGGATATGTGTGTTAGAATAGTTTGGTTTCTCGTGAAACAAACATACACCTTGAATTGAATTAATCATTCCGTGACAAAATAAAGAACAGTGATATACCCGTCTATAAAAATAAAAGATTCAAGACCTAAATATATTGAATGGCTATCGATCTCGAGAAAAGGCTTAACAATCACTGACTCTGTCGCCCAAGCACAGACATGAGCGTGGAGCATGCTACCCTCGCGTTTCAGGAAAAGCACTTTGATAATAATGCAAAAAGGGGTATAAAAAGTGGCAATTATCAATTATTGTTTAACCAGCACAGTCACGTTACCATGGCACTCAGTTAGCTGCAAGGGGCACTCCATTTGCAATTTATTGACTTCCATGACGCACGTATGTCATACAGAGCCACTGAAGAGACTTTGATTGGCTTTGATGCATGGTTCGACTGCATATGGATCTGATCACGTGACAACGTATCCATGGTCTGATGAAAGCAGCTGCAGATTATTGCTGCATGTCACACATTAGAAAATGCGTGTTTGGTAACACAGAAACACTGCGTATACACCGATGAACATTGTACCAACAGTCCCTTATAGTGGAGGCTGTTAACTGGTCAAGCATTTTATCCAATATATATATATATATATATACATCTGTGCGTCTGTTATGGCCATTATCAGACGTCAGAAGGATTTGATATTCATCATACCCTCTTGTGTCATATATCTGTGTCAGCTTGGAGAAGAATGGAACAACTGAACATGTTGCTACATTATAATAGGTTGAAATGAAACCTAGGGATAACTATATTGATGAAGATTTGCACTTACCTATATATTAGGTAACGCGATACGCCATAAGCCGATGACAATGCTGAGTGTGTGTTGTTTTTTGTTTACACCGTCACTAAGGTGATAACGACTTTAACTCTTGTTGCAAATAATCACTCCAAGACAAGCGCTGGCTCCGAGGAATATGTTGCTTACTTGCAGAAAACAAACCATCAAGAAATGACCGTATGAAGCTTGATACTTGATAAAATATTAAAAAACTATTCTGCACATGCTTATTATATAATGCAGGAAATACTGAGCTTACTTCTGTATGTTCGATTCCGAGTATTTGTAAACTGTTAGGTGCGAATATTGAGTCACAAATGTGGTACAGCATGTCATTTAAAATAATCTCCACATTTCACGGCATTGTTTCGACATTTTTGCGATATCATTACGCTATTTTCCCCGGCACTGTCACAAACGTATCGACAATATTTTGCAATTCATGTGAAAGAACTTATGAACTCGGGATCGAATCCTGAGGCGCCCCGATTATGTTTCAGATTTGTAGGCACAATGCCCGTATTCGTGGGCTTCACCAAACTGGTAAACGTCCGAGACCTGCATCACTTCATCACAATCTGTGAAAATAACTGTTATACCGTTCAAGGCGGCGTTGACCCTTACTCACTCGCTCGCAGAGTAACAACGTTTCAACAGCTTAAACCAGGATCCATTCATTTTTTCCTGCATCCTGATTGCTTTTTTATAAGGTGGAAGAGACAATGATTCCACGAGCTCGGGCATGGTGCTGACATGCCTCAACGGAAACTCGGGGAGACCTGCGCTACAGAGGACTTGGCCACCCACGCCCCCTTGGAAGACTTGATAGAGTTTAAGAAGATGGTAAAATAACATGAGAACACTAGTGTAGTAGACTCTTTATAAATACAAAGAGAAATTGTCTTTACAAATTTACACTCCTATTATGGGTAAGATGGGATATTTCAAAGCTGATGTTTTAGGATCAGTAGTGCGTAATACTGTCAAGATATTTTAAACATTCATTCATTCAGTCATACTGCGTATGAGTCATTCAGTCATACTGCGTATGAGTCTCCCACTAAGGATTTGAGGGAGTCTGTCCTACTCCTCTTGCCATGCCTGGCCAAGTTCAGGAAACGTCAGATAATGTCTAAAGAACAAGAAACTTACGTTACCTGTAGCGTATATGGCTGTCGATTTGTTTTTCTGTCTAGATTCGTAATTCAAAGCAGTGTAAATTCTTCCGAAGTAAACAACTGGGGAAAAAATGGCAATATACTTGTAATTTATTCATATGACGTATGAACTTTGCTACTAGCCAAGTTCAAGGCTGTTGGAATTTTCCACATGAAAGCGTAAAAGACACCGCTGTCAGTGAGGTCGGAATGGACCCGGAACCGAGAGAGAGGATGAGCGCGCCGCCTAGCGGCGATGGTGGCTGCTAGTGTAAGTTTCCCTAAGACCGAGAACGGGTGTTTGATTGTAAAGATGTGTAACTTTCCCTAAGACCGAAAACGGGTGTTGGATCGTGAAGAGAGAGTCACCAGAGCGTGAGGCACGGTAACGGTATAACGAGACAGCGGTGGCACTATAGCGCGGTAATTGAGCGGATGGTAGAGCTCGGGCTGCGCCCGGTAAACTGCATTGTTGCCAACGTTTTTGGTGGCATATGATACAATACGTTTCAACTGTTTACTGTACATATTAGTTTGACAAGAGTAAGATCGCCAAACGTGTGTCACGTCAGCAGGTGAAAGTCTTACCTGGCCAGGTGAGGTGAGTCAGCATCACCAGGTCTGTGTGTCATATCCCAAGCTCCTCACCGCGATAGCCCTTTCGCTCTCTATATAGGGCCCGCAAGTCTGGCGAAGCCCTACTTCCGGTGCCAGCATTTCCGGTGACATGCCTATACTCGCGACCGCCAAAGCTCACTCTGTAGACGGTACCAAGTAAACTACCACGCTTGGTTGTCACCGCTGTTGACAGTCGTAAAGGTTTACTTATTTCAGAATAACATGATCGGTTATTTGTAATTACTGTCAGGTTTATCGGTTCCTGACTGACAACTGACAACCATTGGACCGAAGGTATGTGTTCTTTTCTCTACCTTTAAAATAATTTTGACAACCAGTGGTACTATCGTTCAGACGTGTATTTATGGCTCAGTGGACAGTGTTTTATGATTACGGAGGATGTTTCACATGCTTCTGTGATGTAATATTATTTATGAAGATGTAACTACTAATAGGTAGGCCATTTTACACAACTTACCATGGTATTCTGGTATCTGACAGCACGAGCAGTGTCATGGAAGCCGTGCCTTTGACAGGTTGAATAGGCATTAAATTAGGCAAGATTTGGAGGGTGAAATTTGGAAAATCTATGCTATGAATATATTTTTAAACGTGAAATTCATTTTAGTATATTGTATTTATTTATGTTTTTAGTAATTATAGTACTTAATAACCCAGTCATTAGTTTGGAACTTAAAATTTAATATGCTCTATATTTGGTCATATTTACCATGTTTACTCTGTCACACACCTTTAATTAAGTACATAATATTCCATTAAGAAATTTGTTAGTTTTGAGAAGAAACTTACTTATAAAATTAAATGTGAATAGATATAATAATGCAGATGTACTATTTCTTGCACTTTGGTAGTTTGCACCATAAGATTACTCTCACCTACATGTACTGAATGACTGTATGGAAGTGCGGATGTCAGAAATCAATAAGAAAGATTCAAAAGATCCCCCCCCCCCCCCCCCCCCCCCTAAAAAAATAAAAAAAATAATAATAAAAAAAATGTTTTTGCGAAATAATTAAAAAATGAGAGAAAATGAATGATTTCCTCTACTTTGGATGAATGACAGTCACAGACAGATAGATAGATTGCCAGATAGATTTTCTTAGCCCTGCCTGTAAATATATTGATCCCAAAAATAATTATCCAAATTGAATAAAATAAAGGTCTTCTCATCAACATGCACCAAAAAAGAATATATGGGAGAATAAACATAATAACTAATAGTGCCACAAATCACTCAACAGTTAATCAAAAAACCATGAAGGCAAGTCAATACATTATATTGATTACCATAATCTAGTATTTGAAATAAATATATCAAACCCTAGCCTGTAAAACACACATACCCCTTTATTTCGAAATACATTTGTATATGCATTAGCATAGTTATATTAAAAGTATGTAAGTCAAATTGTTTTATTTTCCTCGCATATTTTAATGAAAGACCTCTTAGTCTCAGGTGGTTTCAGGTTTGTCCAACAAGTAACTGCTGTTAGTATTCGATATGAATATTCACAGTGATATACTTAAATTATTTATCAAATTGTGTAAACATTATTTGTTAAGTCAAGTGATGAATAGAACTGGTGTTGGACAATGGTAATCTTACACTGTGAATGTACTTGATGTCTAGTTCTATGTTGTTGCAGAACATGAATGGGGTTTTTCGTGGTCATACAGGAGTGAATTTCTGCTGTACAGCAACCAAAAGATGAAGCAGCATCCAGCATGCAGCAACTTCAAGTCAGAAGTGGCCAAAATGCAAGACAAATACACTGAATTATGGTGGCGATCACCAATGACATGTCCTACATTAAGAAAGATACTTACTAATAAATGAAGTGTAATGTTATTCTGAGCGAAGAAATAAAAGTGTTACACCTCGTCAGCAATATAATTGTTATAACACTGCAGACTGTGATTGATAGCAGGGTCAAGATTAAAATATAAATTTTGATGAACGGTAGAGTTTTTTAAATTAATAGTTCTGGTTGTGAGGCTCAATTAAAACAAGTAAAAATAATTGCCACAAGTCCAAAACATTAATAGATTCAACTTATCACTCAGTCAACACTGATGAACACAATTTAGTGCATCCATATTGACTTGAGGCAGAGATAGAAACAATTGCACCTATTTTTCATATTTTTGTGTATTTCAAATATTCTGCCAATAAATAAATAAAGTCAAATAAATGAGGTAACTGTTATTTCACATGTTCCGCTATCCATTTGGACCAATCTGTTTTAAGAATACTGGTCAAGAAATGTTAATGTTTATTGGCTATTGTTTTATGAATCACTGTAATTTGTATGCTGGACCCTAAAACAGCGATGCAAAAACAAGACATGTTGATATTTCAACAAAGAATTCATTTCAAAAAGCAACAACTGCTATGCCATTGGTTAAGTTAAATTTTCATTGGTAAGCATCTGTTGTATTTTCTTGGAAAATTTTGACCCATAAACTGGAAATTCATTATCACACATTCCATGTGCATTGTTATGATATTATATTCAATATCAATCCAGTATCATGGCTGATACCAGAAATATTTTAAAAACTTCTTTTGTATGGCATTATCTCAGACAAAAAACAATAAATAAGTTTCAGATCTATTCAGTAATTTTATTCAAAGGTCATGAGTATTAAACATTCATGGCAAATATTCCCAAATGCCAAGCCTGAACAAATAAATGTGCCAGCATGCACTATTACTGGTGTCAGTATCTAGATTCACACTGCACGTTATGAGAGAGTCCCAAGATGTTCTGCAACACCATGTTGATGACAAGTAGGTCCTGTTCCAGCAAGTGTCCAGTGTATATGGTGTATTCTAATGGTCACAGACATCATTTACAGAGCCAATACTTCAGCAAAACGTTCAGATAGAACTTTAATATGTTTACACCTGCTTACACAACAAGAGTTGTTCTTTCATAGGCAATGTAATGCTTGACCACAAAATATTCCCAGAAATCTGAAGATATGTTATAGTCCGAGATGCTCTTGAGGTGCAGTTATGCTTGCCATCAAGGTAATTCTGGTGATCCATATGCATCTACTCGTGAGTAAGATGAGGAAATCTTTCCCCCCTCAAACAAGGAAATATGGTCCAACTGCAAAAGATAAATAACACTTATGAGATCATATAATATATACTTCTAAAATACCAACCATTTCTTACATTGCCTACATCAAGATATAATTAATAAATTAAGCATGTACATTGTAACTTCAACTGAATATGATAAACCAATGCTAAATGGGGTTGTAATGATCAAGTCTATTCACATCATACAGAATACATTTAAGTGAGGTCACTTTTTAGAGATCTTAAAAACAAACACTGCAAGGATTTAATCATCATTATTTACAAATTAGATTAATATTTTTTTTGTTTGAATCAAACCTGATTTTTCAGTGCACATAACACTATCATCGTGATATTGGCACATATCCTTATTTTTTAACACAGGCACCCCCATAAATCTCCTTGCACAACATTAAGTATTGACAAAATTTGCGTTGCCAACATGCACATGATAGGCCTTCTTTAAATATGACTATAGTTTGTGTCATCTCCCCTGGACCTACATGTACAAATATAATTCTGTGACGTTCCATATCAGAGCTGAACATTTATTATTGGAAAAGGCTCAGGATAGATGTAATGAAAATTTGCCATAACATTGTATGGTGCATAAACCGAGAGCATATTGCAAATACCTTCAGAACGTATGTTATATGTTCGCTTTTCAACGCCATCACCATTGTACGGGTGATGATGAACCGATCAGTATTGACTTATCAACACAATAACAATTATACCAACTTGTCAGAAGTGTGCAAAAAGTGAAAACTTACCTCAATATTTATGAATGGGAAGCGGCCAGTTTGACATCGACCATTGTACGTCTTGACAACACTGCAACTGCTTTGACAAGCCAACACTTGCTATTCATGTTCCCCATCTCAAGTGTTTTAATGCCTGTGACAGTGTCATGGTTTTCTTAGTTACACCTGCGAGTTCCAAATATGATTCGCTGGGCCCTGTCCTACGTGACACTGCTGTCGCCATTGCAGCGGGACGTTGTTTGTCACCGGAAGTACTAAATAACGTTAGGTCTCGCGTAGTCCCGTGACCTACTTACACCCCCTATTATCGCTGCATCCAGTCAAACCTCTGTGATAGGTGATAACAGCCATGCTTAGGGTTGAACTCGCAACCGACTGTTTTCAAACAAGTGATGACTACCGTGACGCCGAATTCTCTTACCCCTGCTAAATTGTTTTCTTTGTTTATAAATTTGAATTTCTATTTCATTTTAATTATCATATAATTAGTATAGTAAGAATCCAACAGATACACCAGGGCAGTTTACACACGCGGCTCCTTATGGACCTACACATCACACATCCCCCATTTTGACAATCATACTTTGCATGTGAAATAAGCATTAAGACAGACCCCAGCGTCACGTGCATCGTCGGATTCCAGAAATGAGGAGGCGTCTGGCGGCAGTCGTTCGCGTGCAGGGTGATTTTACCAAGTCTTGCATCTGCATTGACTTATCATGCCGTCAACCAGTTGGAAGCAGTTCAGTATTTATTGTGCGACAATAGTAATTTCCAAACAAGTCAGAGTAAATGTCACTGTTATCCCGGAATCATTTTTGCACATGGACGTACGCAAATTGAATCATTCATTCATTCATTCATTAGTGAGAGTTACGTCTGTGTGTCTGTCAGTGTCTGTCTGTCTGTCAACACCATACCAGTACTTGTGGATTGTCATCATCATCTCCGTACTCGTGGGTTTTCATCATCATCCCCGTACTCTCGGGTTGTCATCATCATCCCCGTACTCGTGGGTTTTCATCATCGCCCCCGTACTCGTGGGTTGTCAACATCATCCCCGTACTCGTGGGTTGTCAACACCATAACAGTACTTGTGGATTGTCATCATCTTCCCCGTACTCATTGGTTGTCATCATCCCCGTACTCGTGGGTTGTCAACATCATCCCCGTAATCGTGGGTTGTCAACATCATCCCCCGTACTCGTGGGTTGTCATCATCATCTCCGTACTCGTGTGTTGTCATCATCCCCCGTAATCGTGTGTTGTCAACATCATCCCCGTAATCGTGGGTTGTCAACATCATCCCCCGTACTCGTGGGTTGTCATCATCATCTCCGTAATCGTGGGTTGTCATCATCATCCCCGTACTCGTGGGTTGTCAACATCATCCCCGTACTCGTGTGTTGTCATCATCATCCCCGTACTCGTGTGTTGTCATCATCATCCCCGTACTCGTGGGTTGTCATCATCATCCCCGTACTCGTGGGTTGTCAACATCATCCCCGTACTCGTGGGTTGTCATCATCATCCCCGTACTCGTGTGTTGTCATCATCATCCCCGTACTCGTGGGTTGTCATCATCATCCCCGTACTCGTGTGTTGTCATCATCATCCCCGTACTCGTGGGTTGTCATCATCATCCCCGTACTCGTGGGTTGTCAACATCATCCCCGTACTCGTGGGTTGTCAACATCATCCCCGTACTCGTGGGTTGTCAACATCATCCCCGTACTCGTGGGTTGTCATCATCATCCCCGTACTCGTGGGTTGTCATCATCATCCCCGTACTCGTGTGTTGTCATCATCATCCCCGTACTCGTGGGTTGTCATCATCATCCCCGTACTCGTGGGTTGTCATCATCATCCCCGTACTCGTGGGTTGTCATCATCATCCCCGTACTCGTGTGTTGTCATCATCATCCCCGTACTCGTGGGTTGTCATCATCATCCCCGTACTCGTGGGTTGTCAACATCATCCCCGTACTCGTGGGTTGTCATCATCATCCCCGTACTCGTGGGTTGTCATCATCTTCCCCGTACTCGTGGGTTGTCACCATCATCTCCGTACTCGTGGGTTGTCAACATCATCCCCCGTACTCGTGGGTTGTCATCATCTTCCCCGTACTCTTGGGTTGTCACCATCATCTCCGTACTCGTGGGTTGTCAACATCATCCCCCGTACTCGTGGGTTGTCATCATCTTCCCCGTACTCGTGGGTTGTCAACATCATCCCCCGTACTCGTGGGTTGTCAACATCATACCCGTACTCGTGGGTTGTCAACACCATACCAGTACTTGTGGATTGTCATCATCATCCCCGTACTCATTGGTTGTCATCATACCCGTACTCGTGGGTTGTCATCATCTTCCCCGTACTCCTGGGTTGTCAACATCATCCCCGTACTCGTGGGTTGTCAACATCATCCCCCGTACTCGTGGGTTGTCAACATCATCCCCGTACTCGTGGGTTGTCAACATCATACCCGTACTCGTGGGTTGTCAACATCATCCCCCGTAATTGTGGGTTGTCTCCACCAATCCCGTACAATGTGGGTTGTCTCCACCAATATTTACATTCTGCTACATTTATGCGACCTCTATCTAGTTCATGCCCTGCGAAGAGCGAGTTCCTCACTGCGACATAGTAGTATCTATAGATTATCTATGGCTCATCAGGTGTGACTTTACAGATGTTATTTACTATAGATAAAAAATTAACAGTTGAAACAGTTTTTTCCCGACGAACTTTAGAAAATGGTTTGTGAGATCAGTCATATCAAATTTGAGATGCACAGTAGGAAATATTACATATTAGTCATCCAACGCACATTGGCTATGGCAAAATTCAATGTAATAAGGAAATAGGTCATATGGTCAAGTTTCATGTATCTTCATGGGCCGAACTTTACAACTCGCCGGTTGTTAACAACACTAAGCAGATGCCAGAGACTGAACATACTACACAAATCATTCTTTAACTTTCTTGATTAGCTTTTGTTTATTCATGCTCCAGTATATTTATTTTCCGATGGTGCATTTTCCATGCATTATACAGGAATTACCAATGTACTATCTAGGCATTATACAAGTATTACCAATGTATTATCTAGGCATTATACTCGTATTACCAATGTATTATCTAGGCATTAGTTATGTATTACCTATGGCTCATCAGACGTATTATTACCAATACTTTTTACTTTAGAAATCAAACTGAAATGCAAATGTGACATTTTCCACAAAGGACCTGCTCCAGTATATTATATTTCCTGATGACCAGGAAGATGGCACATAGCTAAAGAATATTTAATCATCCACATGAAACGGACATGTTTTCACGAATCGCGCATTTCACAAGGCCTCAACGCCGCCAAAGCTTTAAAACAATGCGCAGTTACATGACCAGTTCATCCGTTTTCATGTATAATTTCCTTGTTAAGTACTACTGACAAAATGACAGATGGGACTGTGGGCTGTGATCCTTGCAAAAAACGGTTACATTCAACGTTCCGCGAATGAACTATGGAATTGAAAAGGGATACGTGCTTGGCAATACTACTGCATGGTCTCTTTGACAAACAATGACAACAACGTCTACACTAGATTCCTAGTTGCTGCAGCATCATAGCTAGGTGTTCTGTTTTCAAACCATTCGTCTATATTCAAATAACACATATGTTCACAATGAAGTGTCTCCTTCCATGACAAGGTACAACTTGTATACAGGGCAAGGTTTCCCATTCCACAGGATGATTCCTGACACCTCGCACGGCGAGGCCTTCCTGTTTATTTCATTTTAGCCATCCTGAGATGGTTGTGTGAAAGTGACTCTGGTGGTTTAACCTCAGTATAATGGTTACTCTATGCAACTACTGAAGGGTCACCCGTTAGTATGCAAGTTGAAAATAAATAAACCAAGATCACACGATAATCCAAACAACATGAGAACATGGACACATAATACAGAAGCAGCTAGACACTGACCAAAGAATGCGGTCAAATGTAACAAATGTTATAGTGGGGATAACACTTTCTAGTGTAGATCACGTACTTTGTGTACCCTCCTGACATTATAGATTGGCACGGATCCGATGGCCGAAAGCTACGTGATCTAGCCTACCAGTTGTCAGACTTCCAAATCCGAGATGGGACTTAAACCAAATAAATGATAAACATCTGTACTCTACTAAGAAAGTGTAATCCCAAATATAACTGTCACTGACCAAACCGTCTTGTATGTAAGACGTGTGTTTGTCGTAACACTGGTCCCTGGTCACATTAGCGTCAGAGTGAGCACAACCAAGTGTCAGATGTGCAGGGGCAGGTTGTGGCATGGACACATTTTGTCGAACCTCATAAACAATAGCAGGGGACAGGGTGCACCTGTAACGGTGCGTCGAATTCTGAGTCGATTTGAAACTCGTACCGGAGCTATTGGATCGGAACGCTCCAGTCGGGTGAAAGTCAAACTCAGGAGCACGTTATGAGCTCTGGAACTGTTACACATGCTCAGAGACCAGGAGTAGGATCGGTACCTTGTTAACATGTCTTGCATTATGATGTCCACCAAAAGAAGCTGCCTCCTTTCTGCTTGTCGGTCTCTGCAGCCACTAATTCGTACAACACTGTAACCATGATTTAGCCAAGCTAGTTTTGCTGCGATGTCATCAGCGTTAAAATAAACGTTAGCTCTGTTCTAGAGAGTAGATTCAGTTTGTTTTTCCGTGATGGTACATTTGTGAAGACCATGCGTCATTATACAGGTGCCCCGACCTTTTTAATACCATAAGAGCTGTGTCCCGAACACAGTCTCGATAACTCACGTAGTTTCAATTATTTCAGCGTTTCAATGTAAAATGAACTATTTGTCCTCCAAATTGTTATGATCGTTCACCGAACATTGCATATATCCTGTTTGCATGTTTAGAAGTTTCAGTATAGAACCTTTCTATTTTCTTTGTTTTCGGTCTTGCTTTAACGGTATATAGTATAAGTAGTAGTAGTGGTGGTGGTGGTGGTGGTGGTGGTAGTGGCCGTAGTAATAGTGGTAGTAGTACTAGTGGTACTGGTGGTGGTAGTGGAGGTGACAGTGGTAGTAGCAGTATTAGTGGTAGTAGCAGTAGCGGTAGTGGTGGTGTGGTGTAAGTAGTAGTAGTGGTCGTCTTAGTAGTAGTGGTATTGGTGGTAGTAGCAGTAGTAGTAGTAGTAGTAGTAGTAGTAGTGGTAGTGGTTGTAATAATATTAGCTTCACTCCGCAGGAGGCTTAACTCATGTTTGTAATAGCTGCCCCCGTGTGCAGTGTACATGGTGTGTTCTATACAACCCACACCTACACATACCACACCGGCAGTTGACCAGTAAATCTGTGTCTCAATAGAAAGTTATGTAGCACAAATTCATGGAGGATAGACGGTCACAGTGACCCTATCTCTAAGCTGTGTGGATGTTTATGTGCTTCTCACAAACAAAACGCCCTTTCCAAAATCATATGAATTCGCTCTTTATCCACTAAGTCCTTGTTTCTGGTGTTGTCTCATGGCCATTGCGTCAGTGTAATTTAAAGCTGTATTCGCAATTTGAAAGCCTTGCCACAGTCCACATCACAGGACAGATACATTGTTGGAGGTGGTTGCCGGAAGAATATATATATTGTAGTTTTTTAGAAGTAAGTATGCCTGGACAATAGCAAAATACATGAAATTTCACATTGCTTCTTCAGTGTTGAATTTAGATATGTTTAAAGGAATAATACTTAAATTAGGTCTTTGAAAAGCACTAAGAAGGATACGCATATTATGCTTCTTTATTATGAGGAACAAAACGTTTCGGAGTATACTTCTGGTAAAACCAATCGGGGACGAATTTAGTCTTAAACTTTGCTCTTCAACCAAGAGACCTCAGATGAAATGTACGGTTATCGACATATAACGGAATTCTAGTTCTGTTGACGTTGTACGTCTGTACCAGATGGTTTAAAACAAATTCCAAACAGTTATAAGCAAGTTTTTGGGTGAAAACGCTCGTTAAATTGTGATGAATTAGAATAAAACATTTTTCAATGTGACGATAAAACCTACGTTTGGGGCCTTAAATGAGGGCGCAGTATATATATATATATATATATATATATATATATATATATATATATATATATAAATACAAGATATACTGTGTTGTTCAAAGTCTGCTTGGGATTAAGTATAATGTTTTATAAGCCAACATTGTCGTATAAGTCTATATCTTGTGTTGATATGTTCAATATTGTCTGTCTACACAACTATATGCCACCATATGACACCTGTCACTGAGTTGCATGCAGCCCCTCCCCTGCAGTGAGAGGAGCACAAGCAGTATTCAAGGGTTGACAGCGTGGAGGATATGTTACAACCCAGGGGAGACAACTCATGTCATATCCCCCACCTCTTGAACACTGTAACAGTTGTTTGACAACCAAGTGAGCGATTCACTCACGCATTTAGCTTCGAGGAATGTTACCTCTAGATTTGTCGTGACCAAATTGATATTAGAATTAATTTCAGCATGTGAAAGTGTGTCACATAAGATAGAAAAGAGTCTGGCAGGATGTTCAGTGACATCCCCATTCCCGGGAATAGCTGTCTGTATTTACTTCCCTGAGGTGCACAGAAACAGAACCTGAGACATCAAAGTCCCATGACCTAGTTGTCCAAGTCACAACAACATCAACGTGGGGTTTGGACAGGACTGTAGCTGTCTCAGTGTCCTTCACTTCCTTCTGTGGTGAATGGGAACTGAAACTGTCACAGGAAAGTCATATGGACAATAGCACAACGAGATACTTGTGGGTTTTGGACATGACCAAGTCATCTAAGTAATAGCAGCACGGTAGCGATTATGATGTAGATAATGACAAAACATTATAAATATTGCAATAAAAGTTGTAGTGGTAGTTGTTACTAGTAGACGCAGAAGTAATGCATGTATTAACCTCAATAGCGATGACAGAGAGTATATATTATACACATGATCTATGTATTGACAGTCACTGAGTGTCACTGACAACACACACAGACACACACAACACACACACACACACACACACACACACACACACACACACACACAACACAGACACACACACACACACACACACAGGCACACACACATATCCGTTAACAGTGTGAGACGGAGTTCGAAGCAAAGGTGAGGCAACATTCGAAACAAGGGAAGGTGTGATGTGCATAAAGGAGTATACCCCTTTCACCGTGCACAGTGAGAACGACAACACCTCTCCCACTGTGACAGTGTTGACTGAACTGACTGCGACTGGAGTCACCTGCACCCGGCGTGTGAGCCGTCAATACACCATTCACGACCAGTGCATTGTACCTCAGCCTGACGGAGTAGTCTCCCTTGGATCGTCCACGGAGAGCACTATTACACCCCCACACTTTCACAGTGTTGACTGAACGAACAGTGAAAGACGTAACCCGCTCCCGGTATGTGTGTTGTCAACTAATGATTGACAATACCACGGCCGTCAGTTATATCAACAACATGGGTGGCAAGAAACCACAACTTGACATGCTCGCAAGAGACACTTGGCTAGAGGGTCTGCAGCGAGACTTGTGGTTAAGTGCTTGCCATGTTCCGGGTAAAGACAATGTGATTGCGGATCGAGAATCTAGAATAATGAAAGACAATAATGAGTGGTACATCGTTGATGAAGTGTTCAGTGAAATATGTAGGGTATTTGGAAAACCTGACATAGATTTGTTTGCCTCAAGACTTAATACTAGACTTGAGAAATATGCTTCTTGGAAGCCAGACCCAGATGCATGTGCCATTGACTCTCTTACGTTTGCATGGAATACTTACTTCTACGCTTTCCCGCCTTTCAGCATCCTGAATGCAGTGATAAAGAAAGTGGAAGAAGACCAAGCCAGAGGACTACTAGTGGCCCCAGTGTGGCCCACACAACCATGGTTCTCCAGACTCCTCAGACTCCTCATCCATCCACCAGTCATACTACCACCAGTCTCTCAGATCCTACGCCTTCCACACAACAAGGAGGCGAGACACTTGAAACTTGCAGTGTTTCCCTTATCAGGCAATCTCTTACACGGAGAGGAGTTTCGGACAGAGCTGCCAGTATTATCCTCTAATCCTGGCGCAAATCCACTAGAGACCAGTACTCCGCATACATCAAGAGATGGGTTGCGTTTTGTAATCAAAGGGAAATCGATACGCTGTGTCCATCTGTGACCGAGGTGTTAGATTTTCTGACGGAACTCTATGAGTTACACAACCTTGGTTACAGTGCACTTAACACAGCCAGATCCGCTCTGTCCTGTGTTATATCAGCAGATAACGTCACCATTGGATCTCATCCTCTCATTAACCGCTTCATGAAGGGAGTTTTTCAGACTCGCCCCTCACTGCCCAGAAACTCAGTGACGTGGGATACCAGTGTTGTTCTAAGTTATCTAAAAACATTGATGCCTTTGAAGGAACTGTCGTAGAAAGATTTGACACTTAAAACTGTGACTTTGATTGCGTTATTGTCAGGGCAGAGACTGCAAACTGTTCATCTATTAGATGTTAGAGATATTAGCTTGTTCAGTAGTTGTTGTAAGTTCAGAGTTGGTAGCCTGATCAAACAGTTGAGACAAGCGTCGCACCAGGCGGAGATCACTCTGCCGGCATACACGCCGAAAAGTAGTCTGTGTATCGTTAGGGTATTACAGGAATACCTTGTCAGAACAGCTCCCATGCGGAACGGTGAGAATCAGCTTTTCATTAGCTCCACACAGCCGCATAAGGCTGTAAGTAAAGATACCGTGTCACGCTGGATCAAGAAGGTGCTTCAGTTGAGTGGCATAGACATGAATACGTTCACGCCACACAGTACAAGAATGGCGTCGACTAGTGCCGCATTACGACATTCTGTGCCGCTTCAGACTATACTGAAAACGGCAGGGTGGAGTAGTTCTGCGACTTTCTCCAAGTTCTACAACAAACCAGTGACTGACAATACATTCGCATTGGCCATCCTCGACAACAGCTGAACTATTAAACATATAATCATGGAGACTCGTCACATTCCAAGGACTTGGAAGTAGAAGTACATATACTTGCAAGTGGTTGTTTGAGATTGCCAATTTGGACGTTTCATTTGTTTATATTTGCATATAATAATTAAACTAGCTGTCAGCTTATATTCAGCATTTGTTCTTTGTTTGAAACACCTGTGCTTTAAACATCTCACGTGATCACGATCTACGTCGTGATTGGTTGAAATATAATCGTAGATTAAACGAGACTTACCTGTAAGTTGAAGGTTGATATAGATTATATGAAATAATCACACGTAGGAGGGATCACGTGCCCTCCCGAACTTATACAGTTACCCACCCTGCTATGTACAGGGTTTCAAACGCTTTAAAGTCTGACCCCTGGTTCGCTCTCGCTATCTCACGTGATCCCGAATAAAGTTGTAGTTGTAGCTGTTACTAGTAGACGCCTAAGCAATGTTTGTAATACCCCCAATGACAATGACAGAGAGTATATATATAACATGGGATACATTACCACAAAAGACAATAAATAGATCTTAATTGTGCACCCCCCTTTAAAAAAAAGCTGTATGCGCACATGTATAATGTCCTCGTGTCTGGAGTCGTCACACACACACACACACACACACACACATACACATGTATGCGTTTACGGTGGGAGACGGAGATAGAAGCAAAGCTAAGGCAACATTCGAAACAAGGGAAGGTGTGATGTGCATAAAGGAGTAGTCTCCCTTTCACCGTGCACAGTGAGCACGACCACACCTCTCCCACTGTGACAGTGTTGACTGAACTGACTGCGACTGGAGTCACCTGCACCCGGCGTGTGAGCCGTCAACACACCATTCACGACCAGTGCATTGTACCTCAGCCTGACGGAGTAGTCTCCCTTGGATCGTCCCCGGAAAGTACTATTACATCTCCTACACTGTGACAGTGTTGTTATGCTTGAACTGACTGTGTACCCTGTATCCAGCATGTCGGCTGTCAATGCCACCTGACGGAGTAGTCTCCCTTGGATCGTCATAAGTGAGCACTCTTACACCTCCCATGTGCACCTCGCATGTGTGTGACGTGATTCGGGCATGTGTATGACGTTATTCATGCATGTGTATGACGTGATTCATGCATGTGTGTGACGTGATTCATGCATTTGTGTGACGTGATCCATGCATGTGTGTAACGTGGTGATTCATGCATGTGTGACGTGATCCATCTATTTGTGTGATGTGATTCATGCATGTTTGACGTGATCAATCTATATGTGTGACGTGATCCATGCATGTGTGACGTGATCCATCTATATGTGTGATGTGATTCATGCATGTGTGACGTGATCCATCTATATGTGTGATGTGATTCATGCATGTGTGACGTGATCCATCTATATGTGTGACGTGATCCATGCATGTGTGACGTGATCCATCTATATGTGTGATGTGATTCATGCATGTGTGACGTGATCCATCTATATGTGTGACGTGATCCATCTATATGTGTGACGTGATCCATCTATATGTGTGACGTGATCCATCTATATGTGTGACGTGATCCATCTATATGTGTGACGTGATCCATCTATATGTGTGATGTGATCCATCTATATGTGTGACGTGATCCATCTATATGTGTGACGTGATCCATGCATGTGTGACGTGATCCATCTATATGTGTGATGTGATCCATCTATATGTGTGACGTGATCCATCTATATGTGTGACGTGATCCATCTATATGTGTGACGTGATCCATCTATATGTGCGACGTGATCCATCTATATGTGTGATGTGATCCATCTATATGTGTGACGTGATCCATCTATATGTGTGACGTGATCCATCTATATGTGTGATGTGATCCATGCATGTGTGACGTGATCCATCTATATGTGTGATGTGATCCATCTATATGTGTGACGTGATCCATCTATATGTGTGACGTGATCCATCTATATGTGTGCCGTGATCCATCTATATGTGTGACGTGATCCATCTATATGTGTGATGTGATCCATGCATGTGTGACGTGATCCATCTATATGTGTGATGTGATTCATGCATGTGTGACGTGATCCATCTATATGTGTGACGTGATCCATGCATGTGTGACGTGATCAATCTATATGTGTGATGTGATTCATGCATGTGTGACGTGATCCATGCATGTGTGTAACGTGGTGATCCATGCATGTGTGACGTGATCCATCTATATGTGTGATGTGATCCATGCATGTGTGACGTGATCCATCTATATGTGTGACGTAATCCATGCATGTGTGACGTGATCAATCTATATGTGTGACGTGATCCATGCATGTGTGACGTGATCCATCTATATGTGTGATGTGATTCATGCATGTTTGACGTGATCAATCTATATGGGTGACGTGATCCATGCATGTGTGACGTGATCCATCTATATGTGTGACGTGATCCATGCATGTGTGACGTGATCCATCTATATGTGTGATGTGATTCATGCATGTGTGACGTGATCCATCTATATGTGTGACGTGATTCATGCATGTGTGACGTGATCCATCTATATGTGTGATGTGATTCATGCATGTTTGACGTGATCAATCTATATGTGTGACGTGATCCATGCATGTGTGACGTGATCCATCTATATGTGTGACGTGATTCATGCATGTGTGACGTGATCCATCTATATGTGTGATGTGATTCATGCATGTTTGACGTGATCAATCTATATGTGTGACGTGATCCATGCATGTGTGACGTGATCCATCTATATGTGTGATGTGATTCATGCATGTTTGACGTGATCCATCTTTATGTGTGATGTGATTCATGCATGTTTGACGTGATCCATCTATATGTGTGATGTGATTCATGCATGTGTGACGTGATCCATCTATATGTGTGACGTGATCCATCTATATGTGTGACGTGATCAATCTATATGTGTGACGTGATCCATGCATGTGTGACGTGATCCATCTATATGTGTGATGTGATCCATGCATGTGTGACGTGATCCATCTATATGTGTGATGTGATCCATGCATGTGTGACGTGATCCATCTATATGTGTGATGTGATTCATGCATGTTTGACGTGATCCATCTATATGTGTGATGTGATTCATGCATGTTTGACGTGATCAATGTATATGTGTGACGTGATCCATGCATGTGTGACGTGATCCATCTATATGTGTGACGTGATTCATGCATGTGTGACGTGATCCATCTATATGTGTGACGTGATCCATCTATATGTGTGACGTGATCAATCTATATGTGTGACGTGATCCATGCATGTGTGACGTGATCCATCTATATGTGTGACGTGATCCATGCATGTCTGACGTGATCCATCTATATGTGTGATGTGATCCATGCATGTGTGACGTGATCCATCTATATGTGTGACGTGATTCATGCATGTGTGACGTGATCCATCTATATGTGTGACGTGATCCATCTATATGTGTGACGTGATCCATCTATATGTCTGACGTGATCAATCTATATGTGTGATGTGATCCATGCATGTGTGACGTGATCCATCTATATGTGTGACGTGATTCATGCATGTGTGACGTGATCCATCTATATGTGTGACGTGATTAATTCTTGTGTGACGTGATCCATCTATGTGTGTGGTGTGATCCATGCATGTGTGACGTGATCCATCTATATGTGTGATGTGATCCATCTATATGTGTGACGTGATCCATGCATGAGTGACGTGATCCATCTATATGTGTGATGTGATCCATGCATGTTTGACGTGATCCATCTATATGTGTGATGTGATCCATCTATATGTGTGACGTGATCCATGCATGTGTGACGTGATCCATCTATATGTGTGATGTGATTCATCTATATGTGTGACGTGATCCATCTATATGGGTGACGTGATCCATCTATATGTGTGACGTGATCCATCTATATGTGTGACGTGATCCATGCATGTGTGACGTGATCCATCTATATGTGTGATGTGATTCATGTATGTTGTGTGATGCTGTGATTAATTCATATGTGTAATGTGATGATTCATTCATGTGTATGACGTGATGATCCATGGTTGTTTGTAACATTATGTCATGTGTATATGTGTAACGTCACATTTACTACATCTGATATATATAAAATGAACAATGATGACGTATGTAAGTTACGAATGATATCAACTTTCAGCCATGTGTTGTGATGAAGACCTAGGAATGAATCATTCAGTATTTTGTTACATTTATGCTGACGACCATTCGTACACCATACACTTTTCACACATTAAGGTAATATTCATTTCCTGTTTGAACTGTCGCTGCGTAGAGTTTTCACGAGATCGCTGGGAAACATTGTTAGTCAGTTCTGCAGCAGTAATTACAAAAGGAAATCAACTCTGAACCTACAGTGTAATTGCGAGACGACCGACAGCGTTTCTGCACACCAAATCAACCCAGCCAGCATAAACCCTACAACTCGGCGTTGTGTCCGACACCTTCTCTAGCAAGCACACCCCTTAAACAGCCAGAACAAACCGATATCTGCTTGGGTATCAGACACGCGCTCCTTCTCTGCATTTCATAAAGAGTAATTGTGAGTTGAATATCTCTTTCATGGATTAAGAGTGTGGTTTCCTGTAAAGAAGAGTCTTGCTATCTCAACAACGCATGCATTAAAACCCCACACAATATAAACAGGTTGAGGTGACAATTCCATTGTACAGTTTTCTAGCATGGTCACATTGCCAAACGCAAGTCCCAGTTCGTTATCCTGAGAAGAGGAAATCAGTTTTGGAGAATGCCTAATGCACGAGTGATGTATATTTAAAGAGTAGGCAAATGCTCAATGTTTGTCAAATCCTACCATACAGACAACTATCACAACAGCTCAACTGTCATTTACAAATCTCGTTTGTGTTTCAAAACTATGGAATAAATAATGGATTTAACTTTGAAGGACAATTTAGTAGTCATTGTAATGTGGTCGAGCCACATTCTGGTGTTTATCAACTTCAGCAGAATACCCAACATCTGCATTTACATGTAGGACAAGAAACACAAAAGACTGCAGATTTTTGCCTATTGCTGCATGGTTCAGTTTGTACTACCACCTGAGCTGACAGATCAATGCTAAGCATTTGTCCCGATTTCTATGTTGAAACAGTTTCAATGCAGAAAACAAGACGAGAGTCTCTCTGTTGCATGACATATTGGTGTATGTTTATTTCTTTGAAGTTCAACGTCGCTCTCAGAAATATTCCAGCTATGTGACGGCGGTCTGTAAATAATCGAATCTGGACCAGACAATCCAGTGATTGACATCATGACCATCAACCAGGTCAGCGAGCCAGCGAGCCCGATACCGTTAGTCGCCTCTTACGCAAAGCATAGTCGCCCCTTACGGCAAGCATGGGTTGCTAAAGATCTATTTTCTATCCGGATCTTCATGGGTCACATATTGATGTGAACAACGATCATACGAGCTTAACTGGGACACTCATAAAATGTGTCGAAGTGAACCTTCAAAGACCTCGGTGATAGATCAGATTACAAAATTAAAGACTTATGAACATCAAACGTCAGTCCATCTTTAAAACGACCATTAAATCATCATTAATTATGTCACAGAAATGTCGTTAATTCAGACTTCCGAACAAATATGCAGAAAGCAGTATGTATTAGCAACTACTTGGTATGCATACTACAATAAATATACCAAGCATGTAGGCCATGTACAAGTATCTAGCAGTCAACATTTGAAAGGCAGATTGTCCTGGTAATATAAACTGGCGACTAACACTCCATTATGAATGCTACTTTATACTTGACAATGTCAATGCACATTACCATATGGCGACTATCCACATTGTATGACGGCATTGATACAAACTCAGCCAATCCACAGTGGGGTCACATTTCAGTTAAATGTTCGAACCTTGTTGTTAAAAGAACTTTGTATAACTGACGTGTTAAATAATGCCACACACAATGTTAACCGAGAAGGAAATCTTCCCAAACCACGCAATAGCACCATCAACTTTTGAATGGACACTAAAACCTGAACCGATCCATTCAATTTGTACTGGAATCCAAAGCTCCACAAAGTGCCCCGCTATGGGAGAGAGAGATATTGCGTGATCCAGCTTCGTACTATATAATGCAGAGCTCTATTGGACACTAGTTCAGTGTTCCTTACTATCTGTCATGACTTTTACCAGGATAACGTGTATTACATTCCTACATCAACTATTGAAGAGGTATTACTCACTTCATGTACGGATGGAAATATTCATCCATACTTATACAGGGAGATATTATCACTCAATGCTTACAAGAAGAGGCTAGTTTGCTCGGTTTTCTTCTAGTTGTTTTGACAAGTAATTGTGATACAATGGTACCTGTAGTCTTAGGGACTAATGTGTTATAGATAGAGGTAAGGACTACATCGAACCAACCTTCTTGCAAAGTTCCATTGTGTGTTACTGCTTAGCAGCACTTTAGAGAAGTGATAGGGTGCTCGTGAAAATCTTTGCACATGATGGTAAACACAAGTTTGTAGAAAAATGAGAGCAGGAAATTAATGCTGTCATTGGTTGGTTGGTTGTTTTCTTGTTTAACGCCGCACTTAGCAATATTCGAGCTATATGACGGCGGTCTGTAAATAATCGAGTCTGGACCAGACAATCCAGTGATTGACATCATGAGCATCGATCCACGCAATTGGGATACGATGACATGCATCAACCAAGTCAGCGAGCCAGACCACCCGATCCCATTAGATGCCTCTTACGACAAGCATATAGTCGCCTATTACGGCAAGCATGGGTTTATGGTGACCAGTCCTACTCAAGAATCCAAGTTTTGGTGGTTTCACAAGAGTCGGGTGAAGATAGGACAAGACCTATCCACGGCAAACGCATGTATGGTATGTACCATTTCGGGAAGATACTCAACCCTGTGCATTGTGCACAAAGGGACTAGTTAGAGAAGTCTGAGCATGATTTGACAGATGTTGAATCCACCTGTCCGGAGGTTGACCTCATTCGTACTGAGTACAGACTCGGTTGCTTCTGGATTACCTTTCGTGTCTGGTGGAGTTGCAACTGAGATGTAATTCATGGAAGACGTTCACGCAAATGGTGACGATCATATTGCAGGTCTCTGATACCGAGAAAGAAGGAAAAGCAGAGATTGAATCTCAGATGAAACTTCTCCGACTGCAAAAACGCAGTCTGCTTGACATGCAGTGATAGAAACTGAAGCACAGATACTGAAGAAACGGTACTGGCACCAGGAGGGCGGACGCACAAGGATAAACATTACCTCGTCGATCTACCAGGGACAGACCTGATTGGATGACAAGTGGACAACGTGTTGCAGGCGATTTGTATTCCTGAGCGGATGGAAAAAGCGAAACTTTTGGAATCATTAGCGTCCAGAGGTGTGTACACAAGTCATTCACTTACAAATCGCCGATGCGCTTCTTACAGTAACTTCTGAAGCCTTAAGTATGTAGCTAACTGTTTGCTATTTTTTAGCACAGACGTTGTACATAACTATGACATCATTTGCGAACAGAAGGGGTTGTGGAGAAGTGACGTTTTTACGTTGTAATATAGTTTAGATAAATTCAATTCAAAGTTCTTAAAACAGCACTTCTGCCGTGAACAGTTGTGTGGGCAACAGTTTTATTCATCTGTTCTGTGTTTACCCCCCGTTAATGAATATGCATGTTATGTGCATTTCATGTTAGTGGGAATCGGGTAGTTATAATATTAAAGGTTGTGATAAGCTAATTGGGTTATCTGCTTCCATGAGATTGTGCCTCGTGGTTTCTATAGCCTTCCATTTCCTTTTGAGAGCTCACGAGTCGGGAAAGTGATCACCAGGATAGTTTATATAATGTTTGGGAAAAAAGTCTCATTAAAAGGTTATTATGACATGGTATGGTTGATATTGTATATTGACTTAAGTCCTAGCCTTAAGATTATTTATAAACTTGTCAATATTATTTGTATCAAATGATTCAGATTGTAAAGTTTATAGGCCTTATATAGACCTAATTGGCCGAAATGTGTTCGAAGTGTTACCTCATTTTATGTCGTAGCTGACTTTGTATTTTGTAACGTAACCTCTATTAATTCGCCACGCAACCTCTAAACAAACGTGACGTTTCATGGAATAGAGTTGTTTCCTTCCTTTGTACAATCATTGGAATATACCTGAGCTTACAGTCCGAGTATTGTGACCAGAGAAGTGCGTGGCAGTGGATCTGTTCCAAACCCAGGTAAAATTTCCAATAATAAAATAATAAATTATTAAATAAAATACACAAGAAGAATCTCAGCAAACACAGGTGTATTCACACATAGACATTTGACAATTCACGCCAAGCACGTGGCAGGGACAAAATGTCCTCTCTTCACAGAGAGCACGTGCGTCCATTTATGCAATTGACATAATAAATACGACACATGGACATTCGACAATTCACGCCGACCACATGTAAAAGAAAACAAATGGCCGCTCTTTACAGAGAACAGGTAGTACCCGTTTATACAAATCATGCCATAAATGCGTCACAACAGCTAATTCTTCTTACCGGTGGCAGTGTATACAGGCACACTCACAATGAGCCACGCACATAGTCAACAACAATACATTCTACCTCTGCCCTACCCAAACAAAATGAGAAAAGTGGTGACTGACTGACACCATAATTCCTATACAGGTGGCCCGATGTTTTTTTTCTTATTCTTAGAAATGTGGAAAGTGTTTTGCCGCTAATATTTTGACGACATAGTTTCTGAATGACATGTCATAAAAGGTTATTACGCTTGTCGTGTTGTGGGATTGTAACTATCCTGTAGTGACCCATGCTTGACTTCTTTAACTGTGTTCAGTTGTGTAAAATCACTTCATGATTCAGACGCGCTTTCAATCCGAACACTGCTGGGACGTTTAACTGCGAGATAAATGATTTCACATATGAATAAATTGCCGGTGGTTGCATGGCATTTGATTCGCTATCCAAGCAATTTCGATAAACCCAAAATCAATCAGGCCACGTCCATTAGCGAACTACTGTTTCTGGAGCGACTGATAAAAACGTAGTCGGGCCATGTGTTTACTTTCTTTCGTTGAACGATGTGGCTGAATGTGTTTCGTTGTCACTATTGTTTTGTCCTACCCTGGGGATGCTGCTACTTCTCTGTCAATGTGGACTGTCCTACCATTGTGGTGTTTTTGCTACTATGTCAATCTACTGCAGACTGTCCTACCATGGAAGCCTGTCTGTCTAGCATCTTGACGTCATCAACTACTTTGTGACGATGTCCGTGACTGTCTTTTGGTTCTTGCAGTAAATCCTCCCCCCGTTACCTGTGTCATAGCGACTGATTTACGACTACCATTGTCAGTAGTATAGTATCAGTAGGCAGGAGCTCCTTTTGGTGGAGGGAAAAGTGGAGGGAGCCTGAAAGGGTCCCCCAGCCTATCGGAGCGAGCGCAAGGGACAGCGCGTCACAGGTGTGGGGGAATGAAAGGTGTGTGTGTTTATAAGGCAGAAAATAATTCGTAAGTGAACAAAAGTAAAGGGTATTCTATAGAGCTATGTGTATGGCGTGTTGCCCTGAATAGACAAGCAGCCCAGTTTGAATTGAGCGCGCTTGACAACTCACGTGAGCACGTCGTTTCAAATTGTTTATTGGTCATAATGGTTTCGTTAATTTCAGGCGTTAGTAGAAATTACAATTAGTATACAACTCACGTAGTCGTTTCAAATTGACCGCGCTCGCGAGAGCGTGCAACCTGATTTGATGAATGCAGGGTGTGTGTTGAAAGTACCACCATACCACAATAGAGACGAGTTGTGTCAACACGATATACGCTGGGTAATGTAGGTAGGGAAAAAAATATGTACGTCTAGCTGGATCAAATTCATCTTATACGGTCTACACGTTGTACACCATGAACGTTAGACAACCTGTATGGAAAAAAAATATATAGACAAAATAGATAAGAGTACGCAATCAGCAAGCTAGCGGTGTAGTTTACGTTTAGCGCGCAACAACGAGGTAGTCACATCACCCTGCATTGACTACCACGACACGCAACGTGACTATGAGCGTGGTTAGCAGTTCATATTTATAAACACATCGTAAATGACAGATTTCTGATGAATGAACTCGCCCGCACACATGTCTATACGGTTATGTTCGCCCGAACTGTAAACAGTGACACATTGGATAACAGGAAGGGTGTGTGGAGTGCATTTTAAGGATAAAATACGCGTTTAAACTCACCATTTAAATGATGACATTACTTTTCAGATGTATTAGTATCAGTGAGTGAGTGAATTTAGGGTTTTACGCCACACTTGGCATTATTCCAGCTCTAGGACGGTGGTTTGTCAATAAACGAGCTTGGACCAGACAATCCTGTGATCAACAGCATGAGCAGCGATCTGTGCAACTAGGAACCGATGGCACGTGTCATCCGAGTCGGCGAGACTGACCAACCAATCCCCGTCAGTCTCCGATAAGCATGGGTTACTGAAGGTCGATTCTATAACCCGGACCTTCACGGGTGTAGTATGACGAAGACTATATACTAATATGATCGCTTTTTTAACATACTCACACATGAAGAAAGCATCAGAGATTAGACTTGACCCTAGAAATATTTAGGAAGACTACGTTGAGAAAATCACAACAGAGAAAGAAACCACAAGCAGCCAAGAAGTCGAAGCTGAAGACAAAGAAGAGACAGGTTATACCTAAAATGAAAACGATGACAATTAAACAGAAATCGAAAGACAACACCCCAACCCGTTAAAATACAACATGTGTCGGAGGTGAAGGCTGTGGTGGAACGGGCACTTGCTGCCTTGAAGCGTCAACAGAGTCAAGGGTATAAAAGAAAGCTTCATACCCTCTAATCGCACACCGTACTGGATCACCATGGGAGTTGCCACCTGTCCGGACTGTGAAAAAATGTTTTCAAGGAGAGAAGTTACGACACAGAAGAAATAAACATAGCATACCGCCACCGTTACAAGCCCACCCGCCGCCGCAAGTCCACTCGCCATTACAAGCCCACCCACTAACGCCGACGCCGCAAGCCCATCCGCTACCGCCGCCGCCGCCGCAAATCCACCCGCCATTACAAGCCCACCCGCTAACGCTGCCGCCGCCGCAAGTCCACCCACCGCGGCCGCTGCGTCAAGCCAACCCGCCGTTACAAGCACATCCGCCGCCGCCGCCGCCATCGCAAGCCAACCCCAACCTACCCGCATCGTTTGGTGTTATACTCAATGGCAGCTGCTCACAGAGGTCCTGATATAATGGCTGCCATTGAGTATAACACCAAACGATTCGGGTAGGTTGGGGTTGGATCATGGCCATGCCGGGTCCCACAACGAGCGCATTTAAGGGAATCAGGAACTTGAATTGTTCTCGAAGATCAGATATACATGGTAAATGAGGCAGCCACGAGTGGACTTGCGATGGCGGCGGCGGCGGCGGATGTGCCTGTAACAGCCGGTTGGCTTGACGCAGCGGCGGCGGTGGGTGGACTTGCGGCGGCGGTGGCGTTAGCGGGTGGGCTTGTAATGGCGAGTGGACTTGCGGCGGCGGGTGGGCTTGTAACGTTGGCGGTATGCTATGTTTATTTCTTCTGTGTCGTAACATGACATCTCTCCTTGCAAACATTTTTTCACAGTCCGGACAGGTGGCAATTCCCATGGTGATCCAATAATGTGTGCGATTAGAGGGTATGAAGCTTTCTTTTATACCCTTGACTCTGTTGATGCTTCAAGGCAGCAAGTGCCCGTTCCACCACAGCCTTCACCTCCGACACATGTTGTATTTTCATGGGTTGGGGTGTTGTCTTTCGATTCCTGTTTAATTGTCATCGTTTTCATTTTAGGTGTTACCTGTCTCTTCTTTGTCTTCAGCGTCGACTTCTTGGCTGCTTGTGGTTTCTTTCTCTGTTGTGATTTTCTCAACGTAGTCTTCCTAAATATATTTCTAGGGTCAAGTCTAATCTCTGATGCTTTCTTCATGTGTGAGTATGTTAAAAAAGCGATTATATTAGTATATAGTCTTTGTCATACTACACCCGTGAAGGTCCAGGTTATAGAATCGATCTTCAGTAACCCATGCTTATCGGAGACTGACGGGGATTGGTTGGTCAGTCTCGCCGACTCGGATGACACGAGCCATCGGTTCCTAGTTGCACAGATCGCTGCTCATGCTGTTGATCACTGGATTGTCTGGTCCAAGCTCGTTTATTGACAAACCACCGTCCTAGAGCTGGAATAATGCCAAGTGTGGCGTAAAACTAAATTCACTCACTCACTGATACCAATACATCTGAAAAGTAATGTCATCATTTAAATGGTGAGTTTAAACGCGTATTTTATCCTTACAAGGACGAGTGCACTCCACACACCCTTCCTGTTATCCAATGTGTCACTGTTTACAGTTCGGGCGAACATAACCGTATAGACATGTGTGCAGGCGAGTTCATTCATCAGAAATCTGTCATTTACGATGTGTTTATAGATATGAACTGCTAACCACGCTCAAAGTCACGTTGCGTGTCGTGGTAGTCAATGCATGGTGACGTGACTACCTCGTTGTTGTGCGCTAAACGTAAACTACACCGCTAGCTTGCTGATTGCGTAGTCTTATCTATTTTGTCTATGTTTTTTTTTCCATACAGGTTGTCTAACGTTCATGGTGTACAACGTGTAGACCATATAAGATGAATTTGATCCAGCTAGACGTACATATTTTTTTCCCTACCTACATTACCCGGCGTATATCGTGTTGACACAACTCGTCTCTATTGTGGTATGGTGGTACTTTCAACACACACCCTGCATTCATCAAATCAGGTCGCACGCTCTCGCGAGCGCGGTCAATTTGAAACGACTACGTGAGTTGTACACTAATTGTAATTTCTACTAACGCCTGAAATTAACGAAACCATTATGACCAATAAACAATTTGAAACGACGTGCTCACGTGAGTTGTCAAGCGCTCTCAATTCAAACGGGGCTGCTTGTCTATTCAGGGCAACACGCCATACACATAGCTCTAATGAATACCCTTTACTTTTGTTTACTTACAAATTCTTTTCTGCCTTATAAACACACACACCTTTCATTCCCCCACACCTGTGACGCGCTGTCCCTTGCGCTCGCTCCGATAGGCTGGGGGACCCTTTCAGGCTCCCTCCACTTTTCCATCCATCAAAAGGAGCTCCTGCCTACTGATACTATACTACTATTGCCTGAAGTACATTTTACTCCAAAGGCAAATTACCCTGTAGCCATGTCTCCATAACTTAATTCTCATTAAGTTTTAGGCGCTAATCCCCGTTGTTAATCCTCACCAACATTTCATTGTATATTGACTGACAGCCAACCTGGACTACTTTATCACTTCCTGACTGACTGACTGATATAGGACATTTAACGTGCGCTTTCCGACTGTAGCGTATTTCGCACACGGGCCTGGCCGGACCATTTAGTGTATTCCGAAAAGGGTGAAAGTGGTGTGTGCAACCCAAGAGGGGGCTTTTAGGGGTTGCTTATATAGAATTTGTAGAATTGTTAAATTTGGAATAAATGCTGAGGAGAGAACTAAGGGAGCTGGGTGAGGTGGGTGTTTGTATGTTTATTGGATTTTAGATTGGTAGATTAACGAGTTTTTAGATGCGCTTAATTAGATCTGTTTTGATTAGGAATACGCCTAGGGCCTTGTAGTTTTCTAGTTTATTTTAAGGGTTTAGTATTTCCTCTGGAGTAGGAACCTTATTTAGATTGAGGGTGGTTTGTAGTGTGGTTCTGTGTATTTGGTAGTGGGTGCAGTGGATGAGTGCGTGTTCTGTGGTTTCGGGTTGTTTGCAGTGGGGGCAGTTGCCTGTGGTGTGTCTTTTAAGTTTTTTTGGGTGGTTATTTAGGTTCGTGTGTCCTGTTTGGAGTTTTGTAATTAATCTGTCAATTTTACAATCACTTCCTGTTAATAACTGTTATTGATACTATGACATTTATTGCCTTAATTGTTCATCCCCCCACCCCAGAAGTCCCATGTCCAGAGCAAAGTCATTGTCTTTCCATTCTTGTTCATTACTATAAATGTGCTACCATTACACTGTTGCTACGGTGTTAGTCAGGCTTGGTATTCCGAGTGCTGGTGTAGGGACGACCTCCCGGCAGGATGTGCCGCTCGTTGGAAAAACGCCCAAAGTTGACACTGATTTAACATCAGAAGTCACTAAAAACGAAAACCCAACCCTACTACGATCAGTAGCTATCACTAAAATTCAAACTACCTGGGACAGCTGGGCCAATATATAACTGATAGATCCAAGAATCCTATCAACAACAGTGCTGGTTACAAGATCCATATCCACAGCTCCAAACCCCAAGCACTTTCAGTTCGCTTGCCTGATGGTCAGTCTGGCATGCGTTCAATAGGCTGAGGCGCTTTCTGAATGCTTACTGGGCGCTCTCCGCTGGCGCTCGGGTGTAATTGAATGATCTGGCAACTGCCGCCGGCAGAGGGCGCGGTTATCAAAATGGCGTTGCAGACTGATTTTAGCAATATTGTTGACCATTGTGTATGTGAAGTATTATTGTTTAGAATAAAGATACGATAAACTTTCCGTTAGTTAGACGGTAACCGATCAGACAACAAAACTCTATTTCATGGCATTATCGTGATATACATCGACCCAACTCATGTAATCCTACCGACTTAATTAACATTTGAAAATCAAAATATAGACTAGATTGTCAGTGACACTTGACACTGAATGAGATTTCTCAGTTTCGCTGTACAATTCACTAATTTGTGGTAGACAGGCTCGTCTTGGATCAGATACCAGCTCGCTATATCCGTTAGTTCGCTGAAGAGAGTTCGTTATGTACGTAAATTTTATATGATAATATATAGGAGATAAATCTTGGATTTTGTTGCATCCGTTTGTTCGCTCTATCCGTGTTCGTTATATCCGTGTCGTACTGTATTTAAGAACGTACTGGGGTAAATAAAATAAAGTCGAATTGGAACGTTAATTGAATAAAGACTTCTGGTTCTGCATTGAAGTTATCGAAGATGTTGATTTAAGAACCCAAATAGAATCTTATTTCTTTAAACTGCATTCCAGGTATTTTAATTACCAGTTATTTGGGTAAAACATTATGGTTTGATGTTTATATTCATATATATTTAATTTCAATATATTCTGGACAGTAAATGAAGGGGAATAAATTAAATACATCGGGTAAGACATGTCACTATATTGCCAAAACGGCAAGAACAAAGTCTCATAAATCACAACAAAAAAAATTAATTACCTATAGGGTTAGAAAAAAATCGAGTTACTAAAAATCGCATGTGCACTGGTGCAATATCGTTCACGCGTACTAGTATTTGTTATTACTTGCGCGTGAAGAGATCACCCGTTTAATAAACATACAGCTGTATTACACATTGTGTAATACCAAAACGTGTGCTTATGTACTCTCGGAACACGTTTCACGAGCAAATATTGAAAGCTCTCAACATCCCTTGGCTTATTCAACGACATTGCGTGTAGAGTTGAGTTGAGAGGAGCTTATGCACAGTCGATGACCCCAGCAACCTTGTTGCTAGGCTGACGTCACACTGCATTGTTTCGCTGATGGATCTTGCAAATCAGGCTGAAACCATTGTTTACGTGTTACTAGAATGTCAAGACCATGCCCCAGCCCGAGCTAGGTTAAAACAAGAATTGCAGTTAGATCCGCTATCTGTCATAGATCTCCTAAAGCCAAGAGATGCAATAGCGAAGACCAAACTAACTCTATTTCTGAGAGATGGACAGCTACTCAAACGTATATAAACAGAGCAGCCAAGGATAGAAATGAAATCATATCAATATATGAAAATAGAAATAATATCAATGCAAAAACAGAAATTATGTGAACACCAAACTCAGAATAGATAAGTGTACCCTACTCACACACAGGAGTCCCAAAGAGAGACAGGTCAGCCGAAATTGCCTAGGCAGAAGGCGACCTCCTAAACACTTAATGCAACAACAACACACACGCACGCACTCACACACATTGAATCTCACCTACAAGCGGAACTGCGGGGATAATCTAAATGCATGATGTAGTAGTGATGTTGCTTTTGTAACTTCTGACTACATAAGGCTGACCTCGAAATATGTTCTGCTTAGTGAACATTTAACTACATAATGTCTTTAACGGTGGTGTTCTTACCTGGTTACGTGTTAAACCATCTTTAAAGTATATCACACAACTAGTTTCACTTATCTTTCTTGTTACAGTGTCTTGTGAAAGGATCAGGTGCTTACCTGGTACCGCCATCATGGTCATCGGATCTCAGATATGAAGGAAACTCTACTCACTCACGTAATCAAATTACATTGCTACCATTCCACTGAATTACGCCACCACTCAAAACTGTATCTGTTTGATGCGATTCAACATGGTGAGTCTTTGAGATTGGGTTAATTTATCTCACCATGCCCGAAAAACTAGGATGTACCATTTAGGCCGTCTTTTCTGCAGTAACATATGCATTTGAAATATCTAGATGTGTGGCATTTGGAGCTTAGAATAAACATTCTCTATTAAAGTCTCTGTTTCTTTAACTTGCGTAAAGCAATGCTCATGATGTCATTCACTGGATTTTCTAATCTCGATTGTGTACAAACAGTCGTCGTAGAGCTGGAATATTGCTATTAATTAAATAGCTAATTAATGTAGCCAACTGTTTATAGTTCCCAACATGTTTACAGTAGGTGAAATAGTTACTTTTTTTACAAAACAATTCACATCTGTCACAGAATTATTCTATTTATCAAAAACCCTTTCTACGCACTTAGTCCACTCCCGATCGCCTAAGACATTTTCCCCGAAAGAACAGTGACAACAAGCAAGACAAACATCTGTAATGGGGGTAAATGACCAGCAAAAATGTCACAAGAGGACAAAATTCTGCATTCTTCACTTGCTCAATACTGATCAATGATGTAAGTATAGGCATTTGGCTTGTCCCGTTATAGCACGAGTTGGTCACGAATGATCACGTGCCTCCATGGAAAGGTGACAGTGACACGTGGTCTTGTGCACAGCGCACAGGTCACAGATCGATCCAGTGCTCAAATCTTCTCTGATCCATTGACGGAGTAGTACTATTGTGCCGCGACCCCATCTATCTTTTCAAATGCTTTACTATTAGGTCACAGTAGGGACTTCCCTGTATTGTCGTGAGCGTGTGTCCCGGTGGAGCCGTGGTTTACCTGATGCATCCTGTTTCTGTTCACACTCTACACATTGGTGCCAAAGTCAAAACAAGTGGCTTATTCGGATTCTGATCACATAGCCCAACCCATCTTTTCATTTTCTTAATGTCAGATCCACAATTTTGAATCTGCAATCTATTACTATGTGGTTCCAGGACATACAGATCCACAACGTCCACGTAGTTTTCCCACTCACACGCGGAGATAATAATCACCGAAGTGTGGTCCCAGCCGTTTACATTGTATAGCAGATCGTATAGTCAATCTGACTCAATCTAAACATGACATTATACTTCTATTAAGAATAGTCAACTTCTTGCGTTCCCCTTGTAGGTAATATTGGCGTGAGACAAGTGTATAGACGAACCTCTACTTTCACCAACGGTGCCCTTATTGATTTGTGTGAACTGCCAATAATACAACTCTTGGGGAAACAACAACTTGGATTCAGCTCTGTTCCCTTTTAAGTCACCATGCCGTATGACTCATTACAAGACTCGGTTCGGGTCTCCATATCTGTAAAAAGTGTGAAGCTCTTTTCCAGTCTCGAAATGTAAGTACTGGAGATGACTTGAAATAAAAAGACTCACAACACGGGTGTAGGATGATGTTTTAATGAGTGACAACAACATAATCATTCAATATAGGTCCATGAAATAACAATAGTCGCTCACACCTCGTGTTCATACATCGACAAACACTCCAAATGACACAATGCGTAAAATGCAAAGTTATAATCATGACCCTCTTAATAAATATGTAACAAAAAATGACATTTAATTGTGATAACAAATGTACAACTGTATGATATACTGAGAGAGCAATAGTTTCACTGTGTTTGACACACTTACCAATCACACCTTACACAATGCACATGTACAGTTGGCAAACATATCAAGTATTTTCCCCCAAGCGGAGCCTACACAAACCCTGTGCAAGACAGACCAGTTAGGAGATATATTAATGTTAACACGAACATAGATAACTAATAAAAAAACAATAAAAAAGAAGCTAACAAAACACGTTGTTGATACATGTCGGCTATATTTATAAAAACACAAATGTAATAACATAATATAAAACATTAGGACAGTTAACAAATTAGCCAGACTCCCGTTATGCAGGTATTGTCATGGCGCTCAACACTAGGAGACAGTTGAGTCAACTATGTGGTGTCGGATTGTAAACATAAAATGATACAAAAATACATATTACAGCTAGATACCTCGTGAAGACATAGATCAAGTTGGAATGTCAGTGAAACGTACAAGCATTATATGTCAAAGCTCAGATGATATAATGATGCGTACTCCAAATGTGTCGACCGCATACAGTTCGCTTCTTTGAGGAAGTGAGTTAGTATTCATTACGTAGGAGAGCTGCATGGGGAATAGGGACAGGGAGGGTAATTCATGACGCACAATGCACTGTACTTTCATTTAAACGGCCGCGCCCGCGCCCGCGAAGCTACGACGACATTTGGTGTCTTTTTTTCGAGCCTTGTCCACCAACACGAGATTATGATATCGATAACTTGTTGAAGCCTTCCCATAATGTTAAGTTCTGTTGTTTGCATTTGACTTGTAACTGTCGCCGGTTTCCCGGTACTCCATGCGAGGCGACATACTCCAGGATGGTGCGTGGGTGATTCTTGAGAAACTAACGGTTTTTCTCACGCTATTTAAATGTAAATGTTCTTTGTTTTGCAGGCGACCGCCTACGTGGTCTAGTGGATTCATACTTAAAGACGTTAAAGTATGATACTTGAAGATACCGTGCCTGGCGCTCGCCATTAAAGAGATAAACTGTGGTCTGGTCGGCTCGAAGTATACTGTGTCTGAGCTGGATAGCTAGGTTACGTGAATGAGTGAGTGAGTATGATTTTAATTCACTGTTAGCAATATTCTAACAATAGCACAGTGGGGACTCCAGAAAAAAGGTTTCAAACAGTGAAGCCACGAGGGGAATCAAACCCTGTGTCTTCGGCGTGACTAGCGAACGCTTTAACCACTGGGCTACGACGCCGACCTAGTATTCATGTGAAACTGTGGCATGGTATCTCAGTGGCACTAGAAAACCGGCATCATTCGGGACTAGTACAAGTAGACAGACAGACGGACATGTACACGAGTGTCGCAACAATAATCTTGCACGCGACGTTAACGCGGCATTGAGCTTCATTTCACCTCACCTGATGTCTAAATTTTGGCACGTTAGATTTTGAATGATTTGAAAAAAAAGAATCTTCCTCATGATAAAGGTTATCTGCATGACCTCTTTGTGCAGAATGTCAAATAAAAGAGCCCCAGATCTGATATCATGTGTTCAAAAAGACATGGTGGCCAGCGGCCCACAAGACATAGTGTTACATATCCTATATAAATGAAAACATAGTTTTAGCATGTAACAATTAAAAGGGTAAAGGATAACCAATCAAAACAAACAGAAGATTTCATCCCTGTACGACACACGCGTGACCTTTACATTCAGTACATTCTATTTTAAGGCCGCGTGGAGAAAATATTTTCAAGTTTGACTTATTTTAATATCCAGTCAGTCATAATAATTTATGTTCACCTCGACTCTCGAACCGGTTAATATAAAATGCCAATGCAAGATATTAACCAGTCTTGATTATCCACTGAAACAGATACCATTTGGCTTAAAAGGCTAAATAGTTGTGAACATGATATGGCTGGGCAATCTAAAACCGGTGATGATACCAGGTGTTAGCGAAAAGGGAAAGCATGTCCTGCCCTACCGGTAGAACCCGCCACTCACACAAATAAGTAAGTATTTATTGTCTGACGCTGTACAGCAATACTCCTGCAATGTGATGGCGGCCTGTGATCAAACAAGGGGTCGATGAACGAACAAATCTAGTGAGACAATGGTGCATTTACTGATTTTGTTGAAACGATTAATTGGTTTTGAATTAAGCCTGTTGTGTAAACGTGCAGCGATTCTACAGCACCTTAGTAAAGAAAAACGTTTAAGAAATATAATTTTTGAAAACAGTGTGTGTGGAAGGTGGGGGTTGGGTGGTGTCAGTGTTTATGCCTCGGCCCAAGTACTGCTATCAATTGAGTGTCTCCATGTTCAAGGTCAGATGACACGGATTAAGCCATAAATATAAACAACAGTAATAATGGGTAGTGACATAGGTACACAGCTCGTTCAGGATGCCTAAAAGTCAATGGGAATTAACAATTGTGATTAAGTGATTCTAGATATATACATGCCATGGCTACAGTGTAATTAGCCTTCAGATAAAACTGTTCATCCATACCATGTCTGTTCCACATCAGTCGCCGTGACAATACAGTTCCATTTGATGCTTACGTTTTCCAACTGTGGAGGCTGTCACACTTTGACTATTACTTGCACAATCTCTATACTTCCTGTGTCACATTCGAGATGAAGAATGAGGTTTCATGATCATTGTCTTTCTCAGTACTTGGTCCTCGCCCTGTTGGAAAGGAGATAACGATTTTATTTATACGCGTTTAATCATGTAGAACAAGTATCCACTCTTACAAAAGTAGGGAATCATGAAACATAAATGTTAGTGCCAAGTATGTAAAAAAAGATAAGTTATGAGGACACAAATCCTATGCAAGAACATGTATATCTGTAAAACGTAACACCAAAACACATCCTATAGTTTGCACGTGTCGCACTCAGTAGCGCCATGCACATACGTTGGGTGTTATTCTTGATTTGACACTTTCAAGGAAGGTTGATAATCTCTGTGGACCATTATTTCTGTCAATGTCCTTTTATTTTAATTATCACACGGTTGTGATTTAGTTCATTTCATTCATTATTTGTAAAGGAACCAGCGATACGGATCTTGCAGCAGGCAAAGGGCATGCTAGAAACTGGCAAAAGGCAGCTTGCAGTGGCCAATACGTTCAATGTTTAATGTTTCACAATGATACAGGCATACGTTTTAATTTTTAAAAAATGAGTTGTTACAAGTTTCACCAAGAAACAGTATTACTGTCGTTTGTAGTAGTGCGACAAGGTGAGGAATTGGCGGAGAGATCGCAGGGAGTTCTTGTTAACCAGCACTTCTTGTGTAAATAATATTCGGAGTTTACAGTTGAGTAGAAATCAGATAACAACTGGGCTCAAAACACTGTGATACTAAGGAGGGCTTTTCAGATACGTGAGGCAGTATGCATGTTGTATTGACAAGGTCTAATGTAATGACAAGTGAATATAACTGGCAGGTACTTTCTGTGATCAAGAGAAAATTCCGTCTTGAGAAGCCGTCTTGGGTTGTTTGTGCACATCCTGCTGCCGTTTGCGATTCATGTCTATTCGTAGCTCCAGGATAAATCCTTGTTTTAATATCGATTGATTTTGAATTATGTTATTGAGTTTAACTCTTGTCAATTGCAATTATGTTATTGTATGAAAGGCCACAGGCCCATATACAACGGAGTTACATAACATATTTTATAAAACAACGTCAAGGTAACAATTCACTTCGTAACAAAAAAGCATTATGTATGAACAAAGCCAGTTGATGTTGTGTTATAAGATCCTTGCAAGACTGTAATGAAGACAATCTTTTAGCATTAAAATGAGATAGAGACCACTGCGGTAAGTACTTGTCTCTTAGATTTTCGTATATAGGGCAAATAAACATGAAATGGTATTCATCTTCGACAACAATGTCACAAAATGGGCATAATCGTATCGATTTCTCAATAGATGAAAATCTCCCTGTGTTAATTTTTAGATCATTCAGGCCAAGTCTAAAACGAATAAGGGTGTTACGAGAATTCCTGTACCGTAAATTTGATATATAGGATTCTGGTTCAAGCAATGACTTGAATTGGCGTTAAGTATCATATCTTTAACTTTCATAAATATCTGAATGCCATTTCTGATGAAACATGTCAATGGCACGCATGCGAAAGTACTTAATGAAAGCATTTGCATTACCAATTGTCTGGGACAGCCAAATGAAACCGAAGCCATATGTAAAAGCAACGTACGAATACAAGAAGCCCATGTGTTCTTTCCAAGATTGTCGAGGTGTACGAGCATGTTGTAGGCTTTCTTGGGTAAACGGTGTTCAGGCATTATTATTATTTTACACCAATACTTCAAACAACGAGTGTAAGATCCAATGTACAATGGGAATCTCCCGCATTCTCCATAAACCATATTACTTGGTGTTGACATACCAACATGTCAAAGTGATCAAGTGGTCGGTTGTAGATTTGTGAATGAATGAAATGTACAACATTTTTTACTTCTCAAATTACATAACTTATCATTAAGCCAATCATATTTCGGCAAAGTGACACTTACCCTCTGAAAAATTAATGAAACGTTTCATCAAACCACAAGTCCAATTTGAGTAAATATTTCTTTTATATCACACATCGTACGTTAGAAAATTAAATAGAAATATGTCTCACTTACTATTTTGTAAATGACTGAAGAGAAAAGAAAGAACAAATTGAACAAATTAAATACATACATAAGCAGTCAGTACATGGCGCTGCTTAATGCTGGCAGTTCAATGCTTAATGAATGTTTACAATCACGAGGATAATTTAGGCTTGTCATCTCCAAGTCAATCTATTGTGTCCAGACATATTTAAATACATGAGCCATGAAACTTACCATAATGTTTTGAACTTTGCAACTAAAGATTATCCAAAGTAAATATTACAAATTAACAAAGAGAAAAATAAGCTGTCATGCACACTGTAGTTTTACTTCTATATCTTGTTACCACCGTATATATTTCTAGAATCAGTGACAATGATTTAATAGTGGTGGATTATCCAACACTATGGTCTTACTGGGAAGTGTTTTGGATATGAACTCTATGTTTAATTGATACGCTCGCGGATACGTAAGAGGTCTAACAGGTTCAGGTGCTTCTTGCATAAGCCCAATAAACACACATTGAACACACTTCTACTCAGAAGCGGTCGTAAAATGTTCAACTATTGTCGAAACAAACGTGTGTGGCGGTGTAAAAGTAATATCAGTTGAACTCCTATTTCATTTCTGAAGCGGCTGCTATTGCTAGAGAGCAGCGTATATATGAAACATAACAGGAGATATCTGTGTACTTAAGAGCTCCTAATACCATTAATCACTGTGTATATATTTGCAAAGTAGGAATTCCTGTGCAGCAGTTTACGCATAGACATGCTGCACTGACCAGCTTCTTTCAGAAATACAAAACTGATTGTGTGGTCGTGCATGCTCCAATACCATATAGGAGAGGTTGTGTTCACTGTCGTGGTATAAGCCGTTTCGTCAATACGATTCAGACGTTGTTCTGTTTTGGGCATTAGGATTGAAAACGTATCCTCACAATTCCAACTTGGCTCTACTCCAAGTCCTTTGTGTGTATGACTTTTACTTACTACTGATTGGTTTTCAGGTTTTTAATGGTGCTGTTACAAAGATACAAAAAGTCAAACACGGCAGGACAATCTCATTTAGCTAAACTGCGTTGTGCCTACATGCCAATACGGCATCAATAGTACATATAATTAAGACAGTTATTCCATTATTCTGTAGAGATTAATGTACTTATAAGATTGCCCCTCCGTGTTCTATATATTTCACCATCAGTAAGTTATGTAATGAGTTCATCTTACACCATTTAGTGTTTCTGAGGGAAGATGTTTCCGAATAAATGTAAACAATTGAGAATTCAAGAACAGAAGCTGCTCGTCATCACGTCTTGGAGACGCCAATGGGGGTAATGATGCTTTTAAGGGTCGTGATTTGAATGAATGACAATATATGTATCTGACCACTGACGATATTGCGCGCAGGCGCAAACGTACCGAATGATATCCATACAAAGACATAAATTGAAAAGCAGAGTTGTATTTACAATCCTTAAGAACATCAATGCAACAATTCAAGGAGGCACTTGAGCTTGGGATCCGAGTGATGCTATGTTAGTAGTTGCCCACGTTTGTCATATTACTGTATTGAGAAGAGAATCGTGTTTTCACGATATCTTACAAGGCTGATAGTATGTCATCATGCCTCTTGTGTGCATTTCCCAGTTTATTTATAGGCTGTCAAAACATGGAATATTACTGAGTGGGGCATAATTCAGTAACTCATTTCATTCACTCATTTACTCGTAAGTATAGGCGAAAAACTTGATAACAGAACAGAAAATTACCAAAAGAAGCCCTCATCTACAGTAAAAGTATATACGATACATATATTGGCTTAACATACCAAGAAACTACATACAATGTACAACAGGAAGTTTGTGTTATGAGTAAATGAACTAAATAAATGTTTGTTTTGTACAAAGTGTGTAAATGTGTAAGGGTGTGTTATTCATCTTTTGTTTGACAGAAAATAGCAAATATATCTCACCCCAGTGCAGTATGTAATCGGGGTATATTGTTCCTTGATATAGATCATAAACAGCCATGTCACATTATAAATAACATAGGTCGGGTAAACATTTGAGTACATAGAGGTCGTTAACGTGGAACAAAAATACATGTGTAATGACGTAATCAAAAATAATATTCAAAATAGGGATGGTTGCAATACACCCATATACAAAACTCAAAATGATTACATAAATACACAATATAGCACAATATGGTTATGCATACGTTTCATGTTCATCTTGATAATTGACACATGTTTATACAAAATGAAACTGACATTATGAACAGTCTTTATATATGTAATTTTAAATTACGTATTAACTTACCGAAAAATCGTGAAAGATACACGATCGTCTCCAAACCCACATGCATATACTTAGAGCACAGCCACAGTCAAGCCTCAAAGGCGTTCGTTGAGTAATTATATCCAGATAATGTACACCGACTAACAGGACTATACACAGCGCAGCTAGCTCGAAATACATCGAGAGCTACACACACGCCTCGGCTTCAGTTTGAATTGAAACCAACCAGTGCGACCCATTCACTCAATACATGGATATGCTTCTCATGGAACTCAAGTTTTTGACTGCATTTGACCCTAGGTTATTACACCATTCATATCCCGACAACGCAAAACTTTGACTCCTCCTCTCTCTGTACATTACACTCATGTCCAGAATTTCCTAGACTCTTCTTTTATGAGATATTTCTTATGAGTATGGACTTTTCCCAGCTTTTATTTCAACACTAAGCTGCAGTGACAACGGCAACGATTTTCGAATTCCAGCTAATGCATTAAGGAGCCTAAAGCAATCAACGGAATTTTAATTATTGGTTGTGATGTCCTCTGCTGGTGGTATATATTTATGGTACACAGTTGTCTCATCATCAAAAGGGATGTCCCTCACTAGGTGGGAGTAGGACAGGCTGTCTTCAGAAGTACCATCCGATGCAGCATCATGGTCAGTGTCACGGTCTTGTACTTCCCTGAGTTGTTCATCATTCGCCTGGTTATCACGGTGCTGGTCTTCTAGGTTCACATCTTCATCTGCTATTTCCCAATACATGGACGCAGGCTGGTATGCCTCCAAGTAGTGGTCTGCTTGATTTGTCCTATAAATAATGAAGGTAATCAAAGAAATATCAGTAAGCTACAAAGGACCAACATTTAGTAAGCTAAACTAGGTTATGTTAAGATTTGGCATATTGAAATACGAATATATTAATTTCGAGCATATTCAGACTTTAGCTTACCACGACCACAGGTCCAAGTGAAATTATGGCGGGGCGTTTTATCGTCTGCCCATAAACGTTTTCGTCTCTGAGAGCTCTGAACATTTAGAGGTAGAGTTGTTTACAAAATGCTTTACAGAAGCAGCCCCTTCCTGCCGCGGCTATTTCCTCCAGGCTTCGAAGTCTTAAAATACCACCATTTACTTAACAAAGTAAACATTACTTCCAGACCTTGACCTTAATCAAAGTAACTCCTCCATATCACAACAATTATAATTTATTCTCGGGATTTGTGTCAGTCGCATTAATGAATATAAAGGATGTTACCTTTATCAAGCATATGTTACATTTTACATTATTTTATTGTATTTCATTTCAAGAGAAGAATTTATTTAGACTATGTGTCATTCAACTTCGAAATATTGTATTATATATTATAATTTATTGTATTATTTGATATCGCACAGGATGTCGTAATGTAATGTAATGTCAGTTATGTTATAAAGTTTAGGTAAACATTTGTTGTATACATGTAGCTGTAAGGGTCTAGAATGGCGATTTGCATGCTATCATGACGGTTATATAGGTGATGAAAATGTTATATTTCAAGCTGTATATAGCATATGCCGCATTGTTCACAAGGCATATACTTCTCCAACCCGCCTGTCCAATTTCCTCTGTCATGTACTACATCGCAGAGAGTGACTAAATGCAGAAACAAAGACGTGAGGTTTATAGTTTTCATTGAATACAGTATTGTTTGTGTCTTAAGCAATATATAGATAAGAAAGTGTATGTGTTGGCATCCAATTACAAAAACTCAGTATTTCCGTATTTAGGGAACGCGCGGGAGAAAAACGCAAGTGCAAAGTTGTAATTTATCAATTGAACTGAAAACCATATTTGTTGCGATTCTAGAGTCCGTATATTCAAGTATCACTGACGAGTCATGATGTAGGCGCGAGCCCAAGGTTGTTGCAAAAATCCTACAACTGATGTGAGGGAAATCATCATTTGTATGTCATATATATTTGCGAATAAAACATTTGGTGATGAATAATAGATTGATTTTAAGATGAATCACAACAAGGAAATAACATCCTCTTATTTGCAAACTCTGATGAGATATAGCTTAATCTTAATTAAAAGGGCGTCACTCGTTGTTATCATTTAGACGATTGATTACGTATCAATTAAATCACAAATCTGTAGGAGAGTTATTAGTTAAGGTAACTATAAACATAGGTAAACGAACTGCAGACAAATATAACAGAAAGCATTCTAAATTTCTACTGGACTTTATGTTACAAAAAACACTTTAAAATTAACCTTTTGGCGCAGTGACGTCCGTATGCAATGCATATTGCTACTATGATGGCAGCAAGGCAAAGCACACACGCTGTTGATGTTCCGATAATGAAAGTGTCACCAGGAGTACGCTCTGAAGAAAACAATAATGTTAATGTTAACAATTAATATCAGGACGTTCAAGTCAAGGTGTGTGTGTGTGTGTGTGTGTGTACTAGCACTTAACACAGTTTGTTTGAAAACACTTTATTAATAGCTCTAAAACCTACAGCCTTGAATTTTTTAACTTATTAAGTACAAAAACATGGCTAAAATGTGTAAACAGGATGAAAGTTCGAGAGATGATCTAAATATGATGAAGTCAATGACTGAAGATATTTATCATATGTGTATACTATCCGTATCTGTATGTCTCGAAATAATAGATTGGGTCATGTTCAAATAATAAAATGTTTTTGGCGAATATTTGACTTCCATTTGCATGTGTTTGTGACGGGTGCCAATACCTGGTATCATCTCTGTTTGATAGTGATTCATAAACACATATTACCCTAATATGTTTTCAAATCATGCAACCTTTAAAGCTAAACACAAAACTATGGGCTGGCTACGGGCTGAATAAATGAATGATTCAAAATACTTTAAAAATCATAATCTGGAATGGAAGTCGCTAGTTTGAAACTAGTGCCGCAAAGCCCAAGAAAGCTGCTTTCTTAGTGGCTAATGTCGACTTCCTGTTAGTTATGTCATTGGTCGGTCAAAGTTCGCGAAAGGTCTTCTGACGTGACCCGTAATGGGATGTCCTCAGCGGTAGCGAGAACTTGCATGTGATTTTAATAAGATTGAGGTAAACATGTGATTACTATTGTAATGTTTATCAAAAGCTTTATTTTGTTTATTGTTAAGATAGTTTATCTCTACAGTCGTTGTAATATGCAGCTACCAGCCGGCTCGGCGCAGATCAAAACACGGGGCTGTATATGTAAAGCTACGTCTAAACAAGTTCAAGTAAAATATATGTAAATCTAAGCTTTAGTAGTTTGAGGAACACTTGTCACCTTCCGTGAGTGAATACAATGAAAAAAACATTGTTCAAAAACTCAATATTTACACTATGTCGCCCATGGACCTGGCCAATGGATAGGCCCATGGGCGAGAATATGTTCCTTTCCTCAAAACTCATGTTTTTGTTTCGCAAATACATTAAATGTATTCATTCAAGTATCATGACACAAAATTTAACTCATTTTAATTTAATTCAACGATTTTATTGCGATATTGGAATATTTCGCCCATGGGCGAGAATATTTTCCTTTGCTAAACAGTTTTAGTCTCGCAAATACATAAAGTTTTATAAGCTTGACACATGATTCTACTCATTTTACCTTAATTCAACTATAACAATATTTCGCCCATGTTTTCGTCAGTCCCTTTAAATAATTAACTAATTGTGTACAGACTATTTTGTATCATGTGAAATATACTTTATGTTATATCATTACATTACTATTTAAAAAGGGCCTTTGGTTGGATGTTTCCTTTACAGAAGTTTTACAAATTTCACCTTTTTTACATATTGCAACGATACGCCAATTCGTTGGCGACATTTTCCAACACTTTAAAGATTAGCTAGTTTCGTTTTCATTTCCCATTTTATGTCTCGTTGATACATCACACTGGGCAATTACGTGACACTAGGTATGCGATATACAGGTACACGTGCGCGTATTTTAATGGAAACAAAAAAAGTTTCGTCTTTCATTGCATAACGTCTGGCTGAATATCCCACATTCTAACGAAATATCGAAATAATTATTTAATTATATGCGGTGTCGAACTGACCAATGGGAATTATGTGTACAGGCGATTGAGGAAAACTTGAGTGAATATTATAACACTAAAGCAACTTTTAAATGCATTGTCACTTTTGGTATGAAAATGGTAACAGTTCAGAAAAAAACAACAGCCTTCTTATGATAATTCTCATATTCTCATTAGGACGTTGTAACTAATTACAGTGTCGGCCTTATTTACAGGTGATTCTACAATACTTGCTCTCGGTCAATTACGATCTACCACACCACGCGTGAATAAACAGTTATGCAGGTGTTGCTGTGGGCAAATACCTAGCCTGAAAATGTATATTTTTTTGTGGATACATGTTTTACAAATTTCCGTTGATATGTGGATATATTAAGCACAAAGACAAAAAATGTTTATGAAAGATGAATTAGTGCCTTGAAATATTCATCGAGATGTGTATCATCGTTTAATGGGGTCATTCAATAAAAGTATGTTTGGAGGAGATATCAAAGGAGCCGCCCAATATACACAGTGTCGTCCGGTAAACTACCACCCCACCCTCTCCATAATAGTTATGTAATCGGTACACAAATATATTTGATGCGTGTCAGTGTGGAAGGAGTTTGAATTACGTCCGCCACTGGCCACAGAAATCCTCAAAGTATAGTAACAATCAGCAAGGTCAATGCCGTACTAATAACCTAGTGACTCACGTAACAACGGCTGTCAAACTGTCTGCTACAGCTACCATACCATCATCTCTGTTACAACTGGCTTATTCAAAATATTAATTGTAGAAACGTCGTTAAGAGACTAACGTATGTCGTATACAGTCCTCATATATGATTAAAAACAGTAAGTACGTCAACTGGGAATTCAACTGGATGTTACCTTCCTTATATCAGCTAACAGCCCTGTTTGTGAAAACATTTACTAGACATAAGATTTAAAGACTAATAAAATCAATTGTAAGACCGCATAGACCATAAAACCGAATAACATATGTCTTGGTATCATCTCTTGTGTATTAGATGATGGTAATGACCTGAAATGTTATAACGTTAGATTAAGACGGAGAAACATTAAAGTGTTTTATAATACTTGAGAACATGAGCAATAAGATGTAGCAACATAAACATGCATGGAATAGGGAAAATGGTGAAAACAAATTGAAATAGATTTTTATAAAACATTATTGTACTAATTAACTGGCAAGTAATTGTCATGCTGTACGCATGGTTCCATATACAAATTCAGACATACAACCGGTATGAAACTGAGAACTGAGATGCCAAATACAACCTGCATTCACACACGGAAGCAAAATATACTTGTGTGTATGCCCTCTCCTCTAAAAAATGTATCACTAAAGTATTTGCATTATAAAAAATATAGGAATGATTAAACTTGGTAATTTGGTAGGTCTCCGACAGATATGATTTTCAGGGTTTATTTACACCTTTGATTGATACGGATAACGTACATGTAGTCTAGTCACTGTCTCTAATGTATCTGCTTGTTAGAAATTTTCTTTTATCGAATATAAATAGTTGATTCGTCTTGTCACGCCGTCATTTTTACTTGATCGAATGATTTCGACAAAAAAAAACGGCAGAGCGTTTTGTATTTAATTATATACATGTATTGTTGATTGTAGAAAATGCTTACATCACTGTATCCCAGGGGGGCACGGGTGGCCCAGTCGTCTAAGGCGCCGCGATTCGCTGTGCAGAGATGCGTCCCTTGGGCACGCCAGAAACCTATGATTGTGGGTTCGAATCCCGGTTCGCCCTGATTATGTTTCTAGGTTTGTCAGCACCATACCCATGCTCGTGGGTTTCACCGAAGTGGTAAACGTCTGAGACCTGCATCACTTCGGGCTTTCCTGCCACATTAAGCTGACACGCCGCGATATAACTGGAATACTGTTAAAAGCGGCGTTAAACCCAACTCACTCACTGTATATCAGAACGCAAAACTGATAACTTAAAACATGTTATTAGTACACAGTTAACTGTTACTGTTACATATTCCTTTTCGAACAAAAAGCCTACATGTATACTGAAATCGGTGTCCACTTTTAAAAGGCTATTAGTGCAGTCAGCCATGGTAAATGGAGAGACAAAAATAAGGTGATTAATTATAGTCTGTTGCAGAATATGCGGTATAAGTGTAGTCATTTATACATATACACATTACACATATATACATGAAATACACGATAAGATACAGTGCAAGAACAAATTAAGACACGGTTTCTATTAACAATAATTATACGATTATGGATTTAATGAGCATGCTTAAATTTTCAGGCCAACACGGTTGAGATACAGCATCGGCATACTCAAATGGAGTTGTTTTCGGCCGATCGTAAGTTCATTGTTTGACTGAGCACACTTGTGTCGGGGTTGCGATATTTTCTTCTCTTTGTTGGCAGCCTGCCATCTGCCTGTATTTTGAGAAAGGTCTCAGCATGGGACACTTGTAGATGTTGGGGCGGTTAGGGCCAAACTTTTTCAGCTCAGAGTGTTAGTGGTCCTGGAACCCATAGTGTCAAACAGGTTCTGCACAATACGTCCATCAGATTCTACTGTTCAGCAACATTGTCACTTAATTTCAGAACTGTGGCATGATATAATAATCAAGGATTTCGAAGGTGAACGAGGGGAAAGGCAGACGCACGTGGATATACTCTCAGGTTATTATTGTCTGGAGTTCACATTTTGGGGCATTTCATATACTAATTGAACAGAGTTCACCTGCACATGTACACTTTAGTGAGACAGACTGTAACCAAAAATGCAATGATCCGTAGCTCTTAATCCCTTATAACAACGGTAACGACAACCAGGGTGAGGACACAGGTTAAACAGTGTCCAACAGACAATCTCAGGTGGCTAACGCCATATATCCCATCAAGTCAGCTCTGTTTTTAAGCGCATAATTATTTTTTTACATATTGAAATAAAGGAATTAAAAAATCATATTTAACAAACCTACACATTACCAAATACAAAACTGTATAACCCTTTCTAGACTTCGTTGCAATTAACCTGGATCATTCAACTCGCTCGCGAAGGTCGTATACGACTTTAAAGTGAATACATCTACAGTGTACAAGTAACTTTTAACTGTATCATATATACTCATGATAAGCAATTATTTTCGTTCCCAATTCGAATCAGCACATTCTGAGGCTAAATCTGCAAAAGGACACACACAATATTTCTTTGGTTCACTCCCAATTGACAGGCGACCTTATCATCCGACAGACCAATCAAGTGTGACCAGTGTACCTGCCTAGTTTTACCTCCTAATTACTAAGCTGCCCAATACTGTCATACTGTGGGCAGAGTAAGCAGCTCCAACTTGTTGAGTGATACAGACTAACCAGATTATGATTGTGTTTGTAAGTTGCGTTTAATCTGTGTCGGGTTGCAGTTGTGTTATTAGGCAAGACCAGGGGTAGTTTTTTCAATGAAACCGTTTAGCCTTTGAGTTTGTTTTGCATTCAGTTCATTAAATACATTGTTAGGTAGAATAATAACACGTTATATGGATTAAACATCTCCCTAAACTGATTATAATCCTACATGTACTCTAAGTTCCGTACTATATTACTTTGCGGAGACATTTAGTATAATTTTTGAGTTGGCATTGTATGCTGTCTGAATGACTTTACACAAATCCCTGCGTCAATGGACCCGTGAAGATCTTCAACAACCCATTCTTGGCGTAAAAGGGCGACAGCGCTTGTTGTAAGAGGCGACTACCGGGATCGCGTGGTCAGGCTCGCTGACATGGTTGATGCATGTCATCGTATCCCAATTGCGTGGATCGATGCACATGATTTCAATCACTGGATTGTCTGGTCCAGACTCGATTATTTACAGACCGCCGTCTTACAGCTGAAATATTGCTAAGTGCGGCGTTAAACAACTAACAAACAGACACAACTTTGAGAAATTCACAACAATCACTATGACGAGGCATGCATATCTTGCAATCAACCTGAATCCAATTACTGGAATGTCAAACCCGGGCTCGGTTAAAACAAGAATTGCAGTTAGATCCGCTATATGCTGTAGATCTCCTGTAGTCAAGAGATGCAATAGCGAGGCAGAACTATGTCAATTTATGAGGGACAGACAGCTACTCGAACATATAAAAACATAGCAGCAAAAGATAAAGTGAAATCATATCATGTACGAAAATAGAAATCATATCAAAACAAAAAGAGAAAGTGTATGAGTACTAAAACTTGCAATAGATATGTGTACCCTACGTACACACATGAGCCCCATTCGACAGTATACAACACACGAATAACTGTCAAACAAGTTTGGGTACCCCTTCTGTTCAGGCAAGTTATTTAGTTCAATAATTTTGTATTAAAATCCTTTTCAATTTGTTTTCACCATTTCCCAATTAAATGCATGTTTATGTTGCTACATCTTATTGCTCATGTTTCCAAGTATTGTAAAACACTTGAATGTTTCTCCGTCTTAATCTAACGTTATAACATTTCAGGTCATTACCATCATCTAATACACAAGAGATGATACCAAGACATATGTTATTCGGTTTTATGGTCTATGCGGTCTTACAATTGATTTTATTAGTCTTTAAATCTTATGTCTAGTAAATATTTTCACAAACAGGGCTGTTAGCTGATATAAGGAAGGTAACATCCAGTTGAGGACTGAATACGACGTACGTTAGTCTGTTAACGACGTTTCTACAATTACTATTTTGAATAAACCGTTAATACGCCAGTTGTAACAGGGATGATGGTATGGTAGCTGTAGCAGACAGATTGACAGCCGTTGTTACGTGAGTCACTAGGTTATTAGTACGGCATTGGCCTTGTTGATTGTTACTATACTTTGAGGATTTCTGAGGCCAGTGGCGGACTTAATTCAAACTCCTTCCACACTGACATCGCATCAAATATATTTGTGTACCGATTACATAACTATTATGGACAGGGTGGGGTTGTAGTTCACGCGAAACGGACGACACTGTGTAAACTGAGCGGCTCCTTTGATATCGCCTCACAACATACTTTTAATGAATGACCCATTAAACGATGATTCACATCAGGATCGCGGAGAAAATACAAGTTTCATTCCCGTTGAATATATATATCAAGGCGCCAATTCATTTTTCATAAACTCTTTGTGTCTTTGTGCTTAATATATCCACATACCAACGAAAATATGTAATACATGTATCCACAAAAAATATACATGTACACAGCAACACCTGCATAACTGTTTATTCACGCGTGGTGTGGCAGATTGTAATAGACCGAGAGCAAGTATTGTAGACTCACCTTTAAATAAGGCCGACACTGTAATTAGACATAACGTACTAATGAGAATATGAGAATTATCATAAGAAGACTGTTGCGTTTTTCTGAACTATTACCATTTTCATACCAAAATTGACAATGCAGTTAAAAGTTGCTTAAGTGTCACAATATTCACTCACGTTTTCCTCAATCACATTGAAACACAATTCCCACTGGTCAGTTCGACACCGCATGTAATTAAATAAATATCGAGATTTCATTTGAATGTAAGATATTCAGCCAATCGTTATGCAATAAAAGACGAATAGTTTTTCCCATTAAAATACGCGCACGCGTAACTGTATATTGCACACCTAGTGTCACGTAATTGCCCAGTATGATGTATCAACGGGACATGAAATAGGAAATGAAATAGAAACTAACTAAACTTTAATGAATTGGAGTACACGCACATGAATTCGTATGATAAACTGTCAAAACGTTTTGAGAGGTAAGGCCGGATTCATTACAGATTGCTACTATTTGTAAAACAGGTGAAATTTGTAGAACTTCTATAAAGGAAACATCCAACCAAATGCCCTTTTTAAAAGTAATTTAATGATATAATATAAAGTATATTTCACATGATACAATATACTTTGCACACAGTTAGTTGGTGCTTTAAAGGGACTGACGAAAACATGGGCGAAATATTTTAATAACGCCGTAAAATAGTTAAATCATGTGTCATGCATGTAGACACACCTTTATGTATTTGCGAAACTAAGACTGTTGAGCAAAGGAAAATATTCTCGCCCATGGGCCAAACTTTCTCGTCCAGGGCGAAATATTTCAATAACGCCGTAAAATAGTTGAATTAAGTTAAAATTTGTTAAATTATGTGACATGAAACTTCTAAGAACACCTTTGTGTATATGCGACACTAAAACACAAGTTTTGAGCAAAGGGAAATATTCTCGCCCATGGGCCTGCCCATGGGCCAAACCTTTTCTCGCCCATGAGTGAAATATTTCAATAACGCTATAAAATAGTTGAATTAAGTAAAATTGAGTTACATTATGTGCCATAAAAATGGTAAGCACACCTGCATGTATTTGCATAACAAAAACATAAGTTTTGAGTAAAGGAAAATATTCTCGCCCATGGGCCAAACCTTTATCTCGGCCATGGGAAAACTATTCGAATATCGCTATAAAATCGTTTAATTTAGTTAAAATGAGTTAAATTGTGTGTCATGATACTTGAATGAAGACATTTAATGTATTTGCCAAACAAAAACATGAGTTTTGAGTAAAGGAACATATTCTCGCCCATTGGCCTGCCCATTGGCCAAACCTTTTTCTCGCCCATGGGCGAAATATTTCAATATCGCTATAAAATAGTTGAATTAAGCTAAAATGAGTTAAATTTTGTGTCATGATACTTGAATGAATACATATATGAATATGAATGAATATATCCCTTGGTATGTTCCCATGAAAACAGCATGTTTAATTTTGTAAATACCTTTGACCGCAAGTCGGCAAAGACCGTAGAGTTTCTGAACTTTTGGGTTTCCAGAATTAAAATGGGACGTGCTAATATAAGTAAATGGCAGTAAAGACAAATCTTGCATTGACGATAAGTAAGAATTGTTTGTCCATGTTTACCAGAACACCTTCTGTCTTCAAGGCATGTCTCTATGGGACAATCATGTCGACATGTAGATTTGCAAGTCTGGTGAGTAATATTACATCCTTTGTTGCAGAATCCAAACTTCCGGTCACAAACACCATCAACGCATATCTCACAGGTGTTGTTACAAAACGCACCATAATAACCATTGTTACATCCTTTCACACAGGTTCCGTTCTCCGAGTGGCAATCAAGATCGATGCAGTTCTCGTTGCATGAGCAGTCAGTCCCAGCATACCCTGGTGCACAACCATCTACACACGCCCCTGACTCAGCGCAGGCCACATACGAACACTCTGGGTTACAGCGGGATGAACAGTTTTTACCATACCATCCGGCATTACAACCGACGACACAATCTCCTGTGGTTTTATTGCATTCGGTGATGCAATTGATGGAGACGTTTCTGTCACATTCCAAGATAGAAACTGCATCTGTGTCGGTGCCAGGACGGCAGTTTTCACTGCACACCTTATCACACCAAGGTCCATAGAAGCCAGGTTTACAGCCTCCTTCACATCCAGACTCACAAGATCCTGGACAGTTCTCACATGACATATCACAGTTCAGACCCCTGTATGGGGCGTGGCAATCGTCACATATCCCTGAAGACCTTTTACAGGATTTACATCTCTCAGAGCAGTTCTTACAGTCAAGGCCATAGTAGGAGTCAACACATCCAGAAACGCAGGATGAATTCAGCCTGCAGTATCCTCCATCACATCCACCGTCACACACTGCACATTGTGTCCCAGGGTTGTCACATGGTATGTTGCAGCTTGTACCCTGGAAACCTGGAACACATCCCTCCGTGCATGTCTCGATGCCTCTTCCCTTTGTGAGTTCACACGACCGATTTGTGCATCTGCTGCTGCACTCTGACCTGCATTTCTTGCCAAAGTATCCACGTTCACACTGTGAACAGTCTCCGTCATCGTCACATTCTCGGCAGTGCTGACCATTGCGGCATGGCGTGGCTGAAAATATAGAATCAGTATGGTGTTCAGTATGACATCAAGAAGGGCGTGACATGATCAACTTTGGAATGTTTGATTTGCATTGACCTGTTTTGTAATGCTCATTTTTTCATTCGTATTAGATTTCGTTATATCTTCACAATTATTTTGATAAATGTGAGTTTGCTATTTGTTATCCTTAACCATGCATTAATTACAATCGAAGCCCGTTATTTCTAACTCCTTTGGGCTAGATATATAGCTTAGGATCTTCGACAGATACGAATCAACCTTACAACTGAGAATAATAAAAAGACCACTGAAATATAAACAATAAAAGAATATGTTAGTTTGTTTACTCCAACCCATTGATTCTCGGAAAGCATCAACGGGGGTACATGAAATACAATTATATGCAATTTATTACATGTACAAATTGAAATGACAGCATTTAACACGAATTATGAGAATAGGATACGTTTATAGTAATACAATTTAACAATCCTATGACACATTGTTAAGGCATTCAGATCGGCCTTTTTATCTCTTACATTGTTAATGATCATAAATGTCTTAACTTGGAAAGTTTGGAAACTCTTTAATTAAGAGTTCACATCGCTGTATGAGAAAACCTTTACATCCATAGGAATAATAAAACTCATCTCCCACAGCAATTGAATCACTTAAATATTCTATAATTACCAATGTCAATGTATCATACTCGTTTGTAGAGGTTTTAACGCCAGAACCCGTGATCACGATGATTTTGCATATGGAGTTGATTCAATACCAAACCGAGATATCCGCGATATATCAGTAAACATTCGTGGGTAGTTATTGATATATTTCCTTGTTGATACCAACTTTCGTAAGTTAAATGGGTGGTTCCAATGTGGAAAAGAATTTAATTACATTATTGTAGACTATGCAAAATAAATCAACAAATCCATAGGAGATTTTAGTTACGTAAACCAAGCTCAAGATGACCTTGTTTTTAATTAAGACATGGAACTTAAAATACCCGTTTTGAAGAATATACCCAAGTATGTAAATTATGTACTAGCTAGTTGGAAACAGAACTACGATTAACTGTATTCGGTGCTACTATCGCTACGATAATAAGTTAACTAAATATACGCAGCACGGGGACCCGGCGCTTACTCGGGCTGAAGTAGTAAAGGCAGTTTCCTGGTCGAAAATCGGTAAAGCGTCTGTGTTTGATAACATATCAGCTGAAATAGTGACGAATGATTGCTGCGTTGACCATTTATTCACTTCGTTACAAATGCATGGAACAGTTTCTTCTTAAGAAGTGCCCCGTAACACTTCTAACTGTGACTCTCGATGCAAAATGGGCAGGACATTCTGCTTGGCTTTTCAAGAACTCCCCCTGTTGGGCTTACTTATAAGACACTTATCAGTGACAGGAAAGGGCTCCTTCTCTTGTTGCATCCATAGACTGAGAAAGTAGCTACGTATTGACAATATTTTAACTGGTGCGTAATCTATCCCGAGAAGTATGTTCCTCATAAAAAGTATTTGAATGACATTTAGAAGCGATACACATAAGGAAAATAATGTATGGAAGTCAAATTCTTTTTTATGAGAAACATCACTTTTTGGAGTTCAAAGTGTATCACCATTTCACCTGGTGAAGAAGTAAACATACAATTCGAAACATTGTGTTACTCATAATAAAGTGATTGCCATCCATAAATTCTTTCAGATATGTATGATTATCCCTCCACTACATGAAAATCGAATTTACTAATCAGAAAACATTTTCAACATGTGAAAATGTTTGCACATACATAGGAGATACCATATATCAAATAAACACATGGAAAGAACATAAGATTAAAATGCTACATAATGAAATTTACAGACCATCTGTTCCCTTGAGCTGGCCTTATGGCCAGAGAGTCGAAGAACTGAAGCCGAGCGACCGACCGCTCGATCGTGATTAGCAGGTGAATCGCTAAGATCAGTGGAGCATGACGACCTCTCATTTCAACTTCTTTGAGAAGCGTTTAGAAGTTAGGGTACTAAGTAGAGATAAGATAAATGGATGAAAACTTTGTAAATGAGAAGTTGTAATAAAGAAACTGTTCATCAATATACCCTATCCTTACTCTTATTTCAATTTATAAGTCAGTGTTGGAAGAAAAGTCAGACAAACTAATGCATTACTTATACACTGATCTTCTGTAGCAGAGAAAGTGATTAAAACAAGGAATATGTTAAGAACTTACCTCGTATGATTAGTACATTGAACGCCAAAAACAGCATCGTCACAGAAGTCTTGAAGTGTCTGAAAATGTAAAAGATTGTATACCGATATGAATAACAATTAAAACAAGGTCATGGCACTGTAAATGTGTGTACATTAAACCTACTTACTGATTATTAGAGATAGACATTGTCAATGTTGCTGTGTTCAGCTAACTGATGGGGCTAAGCGTGTGACCAGCAGTCGTGGAGTCAGAGTTTATATTTCCGGGAAACTGTATTCTTCCTCAAAATGGGGAAGTATAAATGAATCACCTCGTGTCTCATAAAATAATAGTTGCTAACATGAACGCAAAGCCGAACGATCGCTCACAAAAGTTGGAGTGATATGACAATCGGTGTTGTGAAATGGGAATACAGATGCAGATAATCGACGAAAATTGTAAAATGCCAAACATAATCCCACCTGTAGAAACACTGAAGTTGTCCGACATTGCCGAGGTCGGATTGTATTCGGGAAGTCATAATTATTTAAATACGGGTTAATTTGTAAAAGCTTGTACAATTTATTGACATCCTTAAGAAACATGAGAAATAAATGACTCGTAAAACACTGCGCACCTCATGGTTTATTCTTCCTGCACTGTTGTATTGTACCATAAATAACTCTAAATCGTCGTTTATTTCTTATATATATTTATATGTGATTGGTTTAGTCCCTGCTCACATGACCCGTTCGTCTTTCAACAAACTTAAAAAAGTGACGTTTACAAAGTTTAAGCTCCACTTTAAGACTTTACACGACTTTTAGACCGGAACTACTTTTCATGTGGCAACCCGAGTTGAACATTTGTGGATCGGCAATAAAGGACAATAAATCAACATTACTTTTCCACTCAAGGTTCATTAAAAAAACCTGGATGCCACATTCTCGTCCCTCGTCTTCTGCCTTCAGTTTGAAGTCAAATAACATTAAAATTACATAACACATACACATACACTTGAAGGATTTCAATTTCGTGGGAAATATCCGGTTCTGTGATATCATCAACTGTCATTTTAATCAAAGGAAAATTAGGAACATAGTAATTATCGCCATTTTTGGCATATTATTAAATCATCATTTAACATGTAATTACAGTTTGCCTTGAAATCAAAATATCTAATATTCGCACCCAGAATTGAGTTTTAAAATAGCACATATAAATGTAGGAACAGTGTAATGACGATTTGCATGTATGTGTACATCTCCTGGTTTATTCGTCTGGAAAGGGTGAGTTAACGGACTGACTGGCTCCAGGTTCACATGCTTTAAGTCTACTCTATTATGTCATTGTGGTAATTTCCGTTTTCTTTCCTTTGGTTAGAGAGAATAAAGTCGAAAGCTGCTTCTTCCTAGGCTTCTGTTGACAAAATAGTGATGCGGTTCATACAGATTATGGTAAAATGCTTTCCCACATGGTTCAAAATAGATTCATCAAAATCTGATACACAAAACATTCGATGGTATAAAAAGAATGACTTAACGCTCAATGAAGTCACAGTCTCTGACGTCATAGCACCTTATATGTTTTTCATCGAATGACAACATTTTGTTTTGAGTGTTTAAAACAACCACTATATCACAAATCACGATACAGTGATACTCTGAGGGGGGAGCAACGGGATATGTGTGCATATATCTACATAGAATCAACATACTGGTTATAACTAGAATTGTTTTAGAATGTTAATTAGTTTGACGCGTTTTCAACACATTTCATCTGGAATAACATGGCAACTGGTGTAATTTGAATTGAGAAGAGTAGCGTTCATATGTTGACTTCCAAGTGTAAAGTTGACTTGCAGAAGATTGAATGGGTACACAAGGGTTTCTTAAATTGCTTTATATCCAGTTTTCATGCATATGACATGACACTTTTAACACATTCATAATTCCAAATATGTGTTTTAATTGACTATCTATTTTTGAATTCTTCATTGGTTAGTAATCTACCTTCCTTATGTATCAAATTGTTCTTGTACCAGACCTTTCTAATTTACATAATCGGTATTTTATCCACATTAATATCATCATTAGTCCATAAATGTTGGGCTTGAAATTCTTGTTTTCATCATGTTTGGAGTTCTGAATTTAATATTGAATTTCGACCAAACTCAAAGGACATCTTTCCCGAATACGGGGTATTTGTTTGAATTATGTAGTGGCTGCCTGCAAACCATATCAAACATTTATTGGTTAAGAAGGATAAATTCATCTTTCGATTGCTGGTATCTTATCAATTTACACACCTAAACTTCTGTGATGCTATCATTTCCTTCAAAAATGAGGTCCTTTAATTCAGGCATGTTCAGGATTAAACATCATAATTCATGATATCACGTTTCATTTTATCAGGTATACCCTTCCATATGAATTTAAAACACTTCATTTGAAGTTATATTTATGACTATTTGGAGGAACTATATATGATTCAATTTTGAGGGTAAGAGTGACTTTAGAAGAGTGCCTCTCCATCAAGGAGTTAAGTTCAGTGACTGCTGTTATAGTGATGGATTATTGCTGACTGCTGAGATACAGGTGGAATATTGCTGACTGTTGTGATATAGGAGGAATATTGCTGACTGCTGTGATACAGGTGGAATAATGCTGACTGCTGTGATGCAGGTGGAATGTTGCTGACTGCTGTGATACAGGTGGAATATTGCTGACTGTTGTGATACAGGTGGAATATTGCTGACTACGGGGTTATTGCAGATTGCTGTGGTTTTGATTGATTATTACTGCAAACTGTGATATGGCTAGAGTTTTCCTTACTGCTTTGATAAGCCGAATCGTTGGTGTCTCCTGTTGTCTAGATTTATCATTTCTGACTGCTGTGATATAGCTGGATTATGTCTGAGTATTGTGATATAACAGGGTTGTTGCTGACTACTAAGAGAAAGACGATATATATGATTAATGTGATCTAGTTGCATTATTGCCGAATGCCGTGACAAATATAGGTTATTCCTGACTGTTGTGATATATCTGGATTATTCCTGACTGTTGTGATATATCTGGATTATTGCTGACTGTTGTGATATGATATGACTGGATTATTGCTGTCTGCTGTGTTATGACTGGATTATTGCTGACTGTTGTCAAACAGTTAAATTATTGCTGTCTGCTGTGATATAACTGGATTATTGCTGCCTGCTGTGATATGACTTGATTATTGCTGCCTGCTGTGATATGACTTGATTATTGCTGACTGCTGTCAAACAGTTGGATTATTGCTGCCTGCTGTGATATGACTGGATTATTGCTGTCTGCTGTGATATGACTGGATTATTGCTGTCTGCTGTGATATGACTGGATTATTGCTAACTGCTGTCAAACAGTTGGATTATTGCTGTCTGCTGTGATATGACTGGATTATTGCTGACTGCTGTGATATCACTGGATTATTGCTGACTGCTGTGATATGCCTGGGTTATTACTTACTGCTGTGAAACAGCTGGATTATTGATGTCTACTGTGCTATGACTGGATTATTGCTGACTGATGTGATATGGCTTGATTATTGCTGACTGATGTGATATGGCTTGATTATTGCTGATTGGTGTGATATCACTTGATTATTGCTGACTGCTCTGATATGGCTTGATTATTGCTAACTGCTGTGATATGGCTTGATTATTGCTGAATGCTGTGATATAGCTTGATTATTGCTGAATGCTGTGATATGGCTTGATTATTGCTGATTGGCGTGGTATGGCTTGATTATTGCTGATTGATGTGGTATGGCTTGATTATTGCTGACTGCTGTGATATGGCTGGATTCATGATGACTGCTGTGATATGGCTTGATTATTGCTGACTGCTGTGATATAGCTTGATTATTGCTGACTGCTGTGATATGGCTGGATTCATGATGACTGCTGTGATATGGCTTGATTATTGCTGACTGCTGCAATATGGCTTGATTATTGCTGACTGCTGCGATATGGCTTGATTATTGCAGATTGGTGTGATATGGCTTGATTATTGCTGACTTATGTGATATGGCTTGATTATTGCTGACTGCTGTGATATGACTGGATTCATGGTGACTGCTGTGATATGGCTTGATTATTGCTGACTTCTGTGATATGGCTTGATTATTGCTGTCTACTGTGATATGACTGGATTATATCTGTCTGCTGTGATATGACTGGATTATTGCTGACTGCTGTGATATGACTGAATTGTTATTGTCTGCTGTGATATCACTTGATTATTGCTGACTGCTGTGATATGGCTTGATTATTGCTGATTAGTGTGATATGGCTGGAGTCATGGTGACAGCTGTGGTATGGCTTGATTATTGCTGATTGGTGTGGTATGGCTTGATTATTGCTGACTGCTGTGATATAGCTTGATTATTGCTGACTGCTGTGATATGGCTGGATTCATGATGACTGCTGTGATATGGCTTGATTATTGCTGACTGCTGCAATATGGCTTGATTATTGCTGACTGCTGCGATATGGCTTGATTATTGCAGATTGGTGTGATATGGCTTGATTATTGCTGACTGATGTGATATGGCTTGATTATTGCTGACTGCAGTGATATGACTGGATTCATGGTGACTGCTGTGATATGGCTTGATTATTGCTGACTGCTGTGATATGGCTTGATTATTGCTGACTGCTGCAATATGGCTTGATTATTGCAGATTGGTGTGGTGTGGCTGGATTCTTCGTGACTGCTGTGATATGGCTTGATTATTGCTGACTGCTGTGATATGGCTGGATTCTTGGTGACTGCTGTGATATGGCTTGATTATTGCTGATTAGTGTGATATGGCTGGAGTCATGGTGACAGCTGTGGTATGGCTTGATTATTGCTGATTGGTGTGGTATGGCCTGATTATTGCTGACTGCTGTGATATGGCTTGATTATTGCTGACTGCTGTGATATGGCTTGGTTATTGCTGACTGCTGTGATATGACTTGATTATTGCTGACTGCTCGCAAACAGTTGGATTATTGTTCTGCTGTGATATGACTGGATTATTGCTGTCTGCTGTGATATGGCTTGACTTTTGCTGTCTGCTGTGATATGACTGGAATATTGCTAACTTCTTTGAAACATTTGGATTATTGCTGTCTGCTGTCATATGACTGGATTATTGCTGACTGCTGTGATATGACTGGATTATTACTGACTGCTGTGAAACAGCTGGATTATTGCTGTCTACTGTGATATGACTGGATTATATCTGTCTGCTGTGATATGACTGGATTATTGCTGACTGCTGTGATATGACTGAATTGTTATTGTCTGCTGTGATATCACTTGATTATTGCTGACTGCTGTGATATGACTGGATTATTGCTGACTGATGTGATATTACTGGATTATTGCTGACTGCTGTTATATGGCTGGATTCATGGTGACTGCTTTGATATGGCTTAATTATTGCTGACTCCTGTGATATGACTGGATTCATGGTGACTGCTGTGATATGGCTTGATTATTGCTAACTGCTGTGATATGGCTTCATTATTGCTGATTGTTGTGAAATTGCTTGATTATTGCTGATTGTTGTGGTATGGCTTGATTATTGCTGACTTATGTGATATAACTTGATTATTGCTGACTGCTGTTATATGGCTGGATTCATGGTGACTGCTTTGATATGGCTTAATTATTGCTGACTCCTGTGATATGACTGGATTCATGGTGACTGCTGTGATATGGCTTGATTATTGCTAACTGCTGTGATATGGCTTCATTATTGCTGATTGTTGTGAAATTGCTTGATTATTGCTGATTGGTGTGGTATGGCTTGATTATTGCTGACTGCTGTGATATGACTTGATTATTGCTGACTGCTGTGATATGGCTGGATTCATGGTGACTGCAGTGATATGGCTTCATTATTGCTGACTGCTGTGATATAGCTTGATTCTTGGTGACTGCTGTTATATGGCTGGATTCATGGTGACTGCTGTGATATGGCTTGATTATTGCTGACTGCTGTGATATGGCTTGATTATTACTGACTGCTGTGATATGGCTTGATTATTGCTGACTGCTGTGAGATGGCTTGATTATTGCTGATTGATGTGGTATGGCTTGATTATTGCTGACTGCTGTGATATGGCTTGATTATTGCTGACTGCTGTGATATGGCTGGATTATTGCTGACTGCTGTGATATGGCTTGATTATTGCTGACTGCAGTGATATGGCCTGACCACCCGATGAATATGTTAGCCTCTTGCATAGCTCGCGTTGGATCGACTCTAACCGGAATACCCACTGGTTGAATCGATTGTATATTATGGTGATGTTACATAAAATAGCTTAAACAATGTTAACACGTGTGCACGTCAATAAGTGTACAGGTGTGTGTTAGAGCTTGTGTATGTTTTCGTTGGTGGTAAGCACTAGCATCTAGAAGCATGCAGTAAAAATGCAGTTCTATTGATTTTGTCCTTATATATATTTTTATATATTTGAATATATATCTGTTTTATGCACCAGATCAGATCCATTACTCTTAAGGTTTCCGACCTGTATATACATTGCCACTGTCACCTTCTAATGCATTGTTTATATGTTTCATTCATCTTGTTCCGCTTTTCTTGGTCCAGTGGAGATGGCGTTTGCCCGGAGGGTCGGTTGTTCTATCTATGTAGGTGTTACAAGATGATACTTCTGGTTTCCGTGCATGGGGCTTGTGATTAAGGCGAGAACACAAGGACTGCTCGGGACGGAGTATATGGTGTCTGAGTTGGGTAGCCCTGTTAAACAGCGACATGGCATCTTAGTGGGCACGTACAGTGACATTTAGATTCATTGGCCCAACGTAAGGAAACCATCAAGGTACTGCCTAGCAGGTTTCCCTGCATAGTTCCTCGGGCAAATTTCCCCATATATTTCGTTTGGGCTCTTTGGCATGTTTGAATTTTGTTACGTGTGGTATGAACGGCAGGGGTTCCTGCTAATACCAAAAATAACTATTACAAGAATCACACAACAATCTCTGAAGTTTAAAGCTAGATTTAATAATTAAAACAAAGGTAAGTATCTAACAATTCTCAGTTTCTCAGTTACTACGCTCATACACATCTATTTAGGCAAAGCAATATGGCAAATGTGCAATATAAGTAATAGTCACTCAGATTTCTTGACATCACATTCCCAATGAATTCGATTTCACATTGTTCCAAACTTATATATCACAGTTCACAGGATAACTGGACAACAACAGTTTCCTCCATTGAAGCGCCGACATGACCTTCTAACTTTGTCTCCGGACATAACGCTGGGCTGAACTGCCCTCGTTCAGTTAAACCATGTTTCTCCCTCTCCAATTCTTTTCCCTCCCCCTTTCTGTTCGATAACTTGCCCTCATTTAGTAAACAAATTTCCAAGTAAGCTATCTACTTCAGCACACAACAAAGGGTTACCAAGCCAACTCAAACTCCAATCACCCCACAAGCACGCTTCTCCCCGTCAGGCAGCTTGCTTCACTCAATCAAGCATGACGCCGTCCACCCAAACTGGACCCCTTGTGAACCACACAAATATACAACGTCACTCATAACAATTTAAACAAGGTTTAAATCTCTTAATGTATATTGCTTATTTGCGACATCACGCGATATTTATTTTATATTGCCCTTTAAACGTTTTCCGGTCTCTTGATGTTTATATTTCCTGCACTACAGAAACTCATATGATCAGGTTTATTTATATCTGGTCACGTGTTTATTATACGCAATAACACTAAACACATTTCCAGGGAACGTGAGCGACTCACCGAGAAATCCTTTGTAATGCAGTCATAGTAGAACCTTGATTGAACTACTTGACAAAGCTACCAAATAATGAAATTGACGCAATATGGACTACAAAACATCGGTGGCGTTGAAGTTTGGCCTATTTTCACAATACAAAAGCAGCAGCGTAGTATTCATTGTGTCTGCAGTGAATCGACAAATATGGATTTCAGCAGCTGGTTTCATGACGGAAGGACACATTTGCATAACTACTGTCCGATTTGCATTGCATATGGTGGCGATGGTTATAAGACATTCGAGTCGCATCAGTCAGCCATCCCACAGTCAGGCAACACCTCTATCTCAATGGGATGATCCCTAGCTGGACATAGCGGATAGATTAGACAGCGTGGGAATTTTATCATATTTCACAAAACATAATTTGAGCTCAATTCGTTTATTCGTAATATAATATAGGTCATCGTTGACGTCGAATAATAAATGTACATCGACAAGTGCTGTATAACATGAACAATTGTAGATAACAATAACATATTAAATTATGTATTGTCGGTAATTTATAGTACTTTTTATTAAAATATTAATATATTAGTTTCTGATTTCACAATAATTGTTCTGTTGGCAATTATTTACAATAATGCCCGTTTGTGTGGCTCACATCTAAATCGAGATACAATTTTTTTTTAACTTATTACCTGTTATATAAACTTGTATATAAAAAACTACACGTACTAATGAAGGTTTAAATAGTGAATATGAGTTGGTCTTAGACATTTCAAACATAAAATAATGGTATTGTTGTTTATAACAGTATCTTAATCCATACACAAACTTAGAACATTGACACATTATCAATACACATATAACCAAATCCAGGAGAGCACATTAAATGTTTTTACCCTTTGATACCCAATTCACTTTATACATATCTAGACACTTGTAAGCTTATTATTTGTGTTCAAATCATTGCAATCGTTTTATAACTACTAATGGATAACCCATCCATATAAAGTATCATGATTTTGACGATTTAGCTTGTAGAAAGCGTCTACATGCTGCAAACTGCATAGATTCGATTGTATTTACTAGAATATTATCATGATATGTACATTTGCTTTAATGTCATTACAACCTTGGACATATTTTTTTATTATATTAATAATGTATTTTGTGTACATTTTCTCAACATGTATGATACTAAATGTAAAAAATGAACAGTTGCAATAAGACATCTCGTTTGATGTTTTAGGCTATCTGACCGATGCGGGCATTCCTCCATTAGATCTGTACGAGTTACCTCCCATGTCTGAAAAGGACGAAGGCACTGTGTGCTGAATACAAACCAGTCCAGTTACAACCTACAGTATCAGACTGAACATGCTACCACTAAGTACTACCGGGCCCGAATGGGGTCAAGTGCTGCTTGTTCAAAACAACTGCCAGTACATACATCCCATATATAATGACATCACACACTATTGTCGCACATGTGATATGTGGCAGTCTGACTGTTGTGGATAATATTATATTCAGGCATAACAGTCTGTAGTGTAGGGCGTTACATACGGGAACAGTATCGGATCTTGTTGGGGTTTAATACCCACAAACGTTGATGTAATAGTGTTTTCCCATGAAGCCTTCAATATTGACATAATGTTAGATGAAAGGGAAGCAACTCTAACACACGTGTAGTGTTTAAGAAGGTAAAAGCTTTCTTACTCCTCGACGCTGAAATCTTGTAATGTAGTCATTCATACAAAGATCAATTTAAGATTATTTTGGAAAATAGTGAATATGATTTTATCAAAACGTTCTGTAAATAAATAAATAAATTGGTGGATACATTTTTGTATAAACGGTCGCTCTGAAGCATTCGTCTTCATTAACGACTTCCGTGAGATAAGTTATCCACTTCTTATTTGAAAGTTCTGCCCACCACTGAAAAACTAGAGAAAAATATATTATTCTAGAATTTCTGGAACAGATTATATATGTGTGTGTTACGCATATTTCCACTCTTTCAAATATAGCTGGAACATTGTTGACACCAATGGAAAACAAAATCAATTCACTTACTAATGGCATGAACAACATTCTAGTCACAACAGCGCTGATTGGATAATATAAGGACATTAATGCGTCTGTGTGTTTGTTGTTTCACGTCACCCTTCTGCAACAGCAAAGGTTACTTGGGACATACTCTCATCTGATATTCCCACTTGGGATATATTTGTTTAAACAATAGTAACTTTTACCCAAAACAAAATAATCAGAAGTACTCAGTGTAAACGCCGCATAAGTATTTCAGTTGAAGTTACTCATACTGCAGAGATGGTCGGGTAGCCTATTGGTTAAAGCATTCGCTCGTCACGCTGAAGACCCGGGTTCTATTCCCGATATGGGTACAATGTGTGAAGCCCATTTCTGGTGTTCCCCGCCGTGATATTGCTGGAATATTACTAAAAGCGGCGTAAAACCATACTCACTCACTCACTCATACTGCAGTTGAATACACGATGCAGTTCGCTTATAAACTTTACATTAATATTTTGTTTGTTTGTTTGTTGTTTAATGTGTCAGCAATATTCCAGGTATATGACGGCGGTCTGTACATAATCGAGTCTGGATCAGACAACCCAGTGATTGGCATCATGATCATCGATCCACGCAATTGGGATACGATGACATGCATCAACCAAGTCAGCGAGCCTGACCACCCGATGCACACACGATCCCGTAAGCATAGTTGCTTTTTACGGCAAGCATGTGTTGCTGAAGACCTATTCTAAGCCGGGACTTCACGGATCTCACATCAGTAATCTATCCATGTACGTTCAATTGTGTTATTACTCCACCGCGTAGAGAGAACCCGTTTTATAACAATACACCTGTAGTATACACTGTGTAATAACATCACGTGCAGACATGACTATTTGGGCATCAGGTGGTCATTCAAATGGGGGCGGTAGGTGCCATTGTGCAACTGTACTCTGCAACGTCTACTCTAAACCCGATGGACACTACTATTTTTCACTTAACACCAGTGATGAATGTACACACCACGAATGCATCTCAAAACTGTATTATTGACATTTTATATTTGAATATGTGTACGTGGGTTTTTACAGTTGCCTGTGATCTATCACAGGATTAGAGAAACCAATGCGTTTGAAATAGAGTATTCACATTGTGAATGCAAGCATCGTGGCAATATAGTTTGCGACGCAACTAGGGTTCAGAGCATCATCGTCCCAGTATTCCTCGCCGCGTCTATTTACGACCTTTACCTTCATTTTGCACATGAGAGTAATCGCCCTTGATCCAAGTGGACAGTCGTTGGAAATGTCCTGAGGTCAAACGATACAATTCAATGACATTTACACTACTAGCTGACACTTATAAAATCATGACATGACTGATTGACTAGGACTCCACTCGTTTACACTGAACCTTATGTTATGAAGCCAGATTTTGTCTTTAAAAACAGGTACCGCTAACGTGGGAATGTTGGTGTTTATGCAGGGATACACCAGGCGGTGTGATAGCACAACCGTGATAGAGTAGATGAACTTCAGCTCGCCACGACCTGTGCAAGGGAGGCTACTCCGTGAGGTACAACATCGTAATCATTAACAGTGCATTGACAGCTCACATGCCGGATGCAGGTAACGTTATCACAGTTAGTTCATTCTCATCAACACTTTCACAGTGTGGACGGTGCATGAGAGACGTATTTATGGACACTACATAGGCAACATGTCAGGCATCAAACAAACACTTCCTTTTAATCCAGATTGTGTGAGCGGCGGGTGTTACCGACAAGGCACCAGATACTTACCAATTCAGCGCACACCTGGAGTTATCACTGATTCTTAATCATCCACTCATGTAATTGTAATCGCTCTTGTTGTCTTGTTCGCTCACTGACAGTTTATCGAGACTGATTATGCTCTGGTGTGGAAGTGTTATTTCACTGTTAGGAAGATAATAAAGATTTGTGCTGGTGTCATGGCGATAATTGTAAACAATTAACGTCAGCTGTGAGACTTCCAGATGTGACGTGGTGATTCATGCATGTGTGTGACGTGGTGACGTGGCGATTCATGCATGTGTGCGACGTGGTGACGTGGTGATTCATGCATGTGTGTGACATGGTGACGTGGTGATTCATGCATGTGTGTGACGTGGCGACGTGGTGATTCATGCATGTGTGCGACGTGGTGACGTGGTGATTCATGCATGTGTGTGACATGGTGACGTGGTGATACATGCATGTGTGTGACGTGGCGACGTGGTGATTCATGCATGTGTGTGACGTCGTGACGTGGTGATTCATGCATGTGTGTGACGTGGTGACGGGGTGATTCATGCATGTGTGTGACGTGGTGACGTGGTGATTCATGCATGTGTGTGACGTGGTGACGTGGTGATTCATGCATGTGTGTGACGTGATGATTCAGGAGACATTCTAATAGCCTGAAATTGATTTCAAAACCAAGGTGCATGTCAGTTTCCACCAAATACAATTACCAGTTATCTAAATGTCACGACTACACACTGTTATCTTCTTTTTGAGCTAAAGTTAAGAGTGTCACTGGTACTGATAGCCGTCGTCGCCTACCTGTTTCAAGCAAAACGAAGTGCATTCAATTCAGCGACTTTTGTTGTTGTTACCTTTAAACAACGATGTTGCACATTTTGCTGATGGTCAGTATCGGGATGTGTTGGAAAAATCTACTTTGTCGAAGATTTGTTTATATTTTCTACATGATGGGGCGAACTATGTACTAATCAGCTATCACATAATAACTATTTTTGACCGTGTCATACCTCTATTACTCACTCATTCGCTACGGTAACACTTTATATCCAAACAATATACAACACTATCAACTCTACATTCAATATAATATGTTTTGATAGCTCAGTGAAAGGGCATCCTCGTTTAAAGTGAAAGAGTTTGCATTATAACATATTTACATTGGATAATCTGTTCCAAATCATGAACTCTGACTATGCGATACACTTACAGTACAATATACGTCCAGCAAAGGTTTCTGGGTTATGCAGAACTGCACGTGGACTGGATGCCTCTTTACCACACGACGAAAAGCGTACATTGTGTCGCAGTGATACTTGAGCACTGAATGACAACATGACATTATAGCATATTTCAAGTATTTGACAACTCAAAGAGTTTTGCAGAGAACAGATTGTGGTCCTTACAACACTAGTCTCGAAATAAATACTTCCTTGTACACTGTAAGCAGTGTGAATAGATCACGGTCGCGTGTTATGTGTCAGGTTTGGGTGTAGATGTTCATCATCTGTATGCCACTGACCACACACACACACGCACGCACGCACGCACGCACGCACGCACGCACGCACGCACGCACGCACATATGCGTTAACAGTGTGAGAAGGAGTTTGAAGCTAAGGTGAGGCAACATTCGGAACAAGTGGAGGTGTGATGTGCATAAAGGAGTTGTTTCCCTTGCACCGTCGAGAGTGAGCACGACAACACCTCTCTCACTGCGGCAGTGTTGATATGACTCATCAAACCGTACTGGCGTAACCCGCTCGTGACTGTCAGTGCGATGTGAGCGATCAGTGTAGTGTACCTGAAACTGACGGAGTAGTCTCCCTTGTATCGTTCATGCCAAGCAACATACACAAAAACACATACACACACGCACGTACACACTATGGTTTTACACGACAGTGTGAATGGATGTATGCAGTAGGATCCCAATGGTGATGTTGTCACAGCAACAGAGGGCAATTATGTAATTGAATCTGTATGGGTTAATATTACTAAAGTTGTGGTCTATGCATTTGTATTATCTACAGGGCCTTTTCGTAGCGTCTTGTGATGGTATATGCAAGTTTGTAACTTGATGATTCATGCATGTGTGTGACGGTGATTCATGCATGTGCGTGACGTAGTGATTCATGCATTTGTGTGACGTGGTGATTCATGCATGTGTGTGAAGGTGATTCATGCATGTGCGTGACGTGATGATTCATGCATGTGTGACGTGGTGATTCATGCATGTGTGTGACCTGATGATTCATGCATGTGCGTGACGTGATGATTCATGCATGTATGACGTGGTGATTCATGCATGTGTGTGATGTGGTGATTCATGCATGTGCGTAATGTGGTGATTCATGCATGTGCTTAACGTGGTGATCCATGGTTGTATGTACTATTTTGTCATGTGTATATGTGTACAGATTGTTATATTGAATGTATATTGCGGTGATAGTGATGTATTTTCTTGTAATTTGCTATACATTACTGGTATATATAGGCCCTCCCCAACCCATTCTGTTAAGGGATGGTATGTACTGCTTGTTTCCTTTCGTGATTTGGGTGCAGTATTGCTGACTGAAGTGTGATTCACTGGCACAGAAAATATATATAATCAGTGTAATTTGACATGTTATGTCAGGATAGAAAATGTAGATAATGTTACAAGAATGTCATATATAGGTAGAATGCTTTTCCTTACCAAGATAGTTTGCTACCGATCAAATATGCCACTGTAGTACAGACCCTTGCAGAATACTGTGAGGTTATCAGTATACATTCGGGTGAAATTGACATAATGCCATCCGAAAATCCTGTGATTGTAATGTAGCTAATAAATATATACTGAGTACATGATGCATTTGTATAGATACATAAATGTATCATAAATTGTGTACAAATTTCATATGATATGTTGACAATGTTATGGTTGGATGGATGTTAATAAACTTCAATGCTGAACCGCCTGCTGTCTGATCAACTTGAGAAAATGTCTGAATAAAGGGGATCAATTATATACGTTTGTATTTTCAAAATGAAATAGACGAATACTGACCTAATATACCTTGTGTTGTGTTAGGTACAAAAGATGAGAATGTGTGAGGGGATTTATCCATGAAGGATTTGAGACATAAAGTAACGCCATAGCGATCGCTTCCATTCCTTTGAAGCTCTAATGTTATTTCTTGAATTACCTTAAAGTTTGAACATACGTCTTTCCTGCATGACATTTTTATGAGTTAATTCTTCGTCAGTTTAGCTTCAGATGGTTAGATTCATAATGACATCATGATTAACAAGAAAGTTAAATGGTCATCATGTATCTTATCCCAGATTATTCTCAGTGTTATAGAGCAGTTGACTGCATGTGACATCTCTACTGTTGTTTCACTCAGTGCTACGTGTCATTTTACTTCACTGAATTATCGATTTCAAATATTCAGATAAATATGCAGTCATTCTAATTTTGATATTGTAAGGATTTCAGGCCAACATTACATGCAACACAGAGGTACGGAAACAAGATGTTTGCTTGACAGAGACAACAACGAGTTAGATTACAATGGAAATCAGATCCCGCGCCACGGGCAGGCACACACTACTGTTAGGGAACCGTTGCGTTTGGGGCGAAGCTGTCAAATACTGGTAACAACCTCACACACTGTAAAATTCTAACTCTCAGGCACAATATTGTAAAAATGAAATAGGTGGAGTAAGATTGAACACAGCTTCAATTGGCAAGCGCTTTTAACTCGTACCGCGTACATGTCTCATCAGGCCACAACTGAATAACGGACAAAAAGAAACATGTAGTTATGTGACGTCATAACATTTAGGAGAACTTTGACGTCATAATACCAAAGTAACCACGGGCAAATAATTTACGCCTTAACATTCTACTCAGGCGCGTTACATGAATGAAATGTTGCTCTTTTTGAAATAATGTAGGTTCATGATAAACATTTAGCTTATATAGTGGGAAAACTAAAAGTATAATGTTCTGTCTACAAAGCACGAAATTCCGTTTTAGAAATTGCAATCGGTCATACTACGAACAAGCATCAGGTGATTCATTTATTAATGAATGTAATAATATTTACCTTCTCCGAAGACGCCAGGGGCCCACACGCCATGACGTCTGACAAAACAAACTAAATTTTCGATAATTCAGCACATCTTTTAATAAGGCTGGCACTCCACTAATATGGTGCAATATTACACTTATACAAGTAGGTGCATCTTAGGACATTTACATGCTATATTTCACTTTTAAGACCTTTTTGATGATTTCTTCATTTCATATGATTTGTGATAATACCTAAACGTATACGGTTTCAAGGTCGATAGGTGTGTTGGAATAGTTTCGTCCCCGTGAAGATACTAATAAAATAATATATTATCCTTATCCACAGCAATTCTCAACGAGAAAACTGCGTTACAATGGACTAGTTCTGAGCATAGCGGAGTAAAGCCCCCACTTCTTGTGTGTATTTACCCTTTGTCGTCTTTTTACGTCATTAAGGATAATCTATGTTCTTCATTTATACAAATCCATTGGATGTACCATTATAATGTTCAGAATAAGGCAGTATTTTGTTTTCGAAAAGCTTTTTTCATTGCTCAGTAATTTTATCAATGTATTTATGCATCAGGAAATATCTGACAACTGTTAGCACTTTCTATTTTTCAAACCAGTGTAAAATATGCCGTTAATTTTACACCATCAGATTGGAAATTTAGTATTTTTCGTACCCGGGTAATTTTAAAGTCAGAGGTAGATCCAGTTCCGCGCAACTGTACTTCTCGCAAAAGTTCAATTTTCAGAACAATTGATCAACAATTGATGAATATATGTACATTTGATAAGAACAATAAAGTCTTTTACACAAATATCACTTGGCCTTGTCCTTATTAGTCTCTGCAGTAGATGATGGAGTTCTAGGGATAAGCTGCTGCATCAGGGTCCACATGCCAGTTATGTCACAGCATGTCAGATTACTGGTGGAGGAATTCCCAATGTCATGCAGGTCTTGTACGTTTAGTACTTTGGTTGTTGTTGGTGTTGTTTGTTGTTTAACGCCGTACTCAGCAATATTCCAGCTATATGACGACGGTCTATAAATAATCAAGTCTAGACCAGACAATCCAGTGACTGACATTATGATCATCGATCCACGCAACTGGGATCGTTGACATGCGTCAACCAAGCCATCGAGCCTAACCACTCAATCACGTTAGTCGCCTCTTACGTTGAGCATATAAGCTAAAACCCATGAGCATGGTATGGTGCATAAAAGGACTCTCCCAAACTGAGAAAATAATAGTCAGGCCTCTGAACCCCTGTGCATCGCTACCTAAACGTTTGTGCTGTCTTGGTAGGGGGACAGTAATGTGTTGCAATTTCCTGTGTACCGTTGCGTCCCTCTGATGGGCCAAAAGCCGGATATGCGAGGCCCGGATTCGACCTTTGTCATGTTTCTACATTTATCACATTATACCAAGGTAGAATCTATAATCTGTGTCACATGAAGTCGACACAACTCACTCACTATTCAGACAACAGTGTGTTTTGTAACGTTCTTTGTTTAATCGAGCGGAAAAGCTATTGAATTGGAGTAAACAACGAAGTTAACAGTATACCTACATATTATTTTATGGCAATCAATATGAACACCTAAGTATGCCAGTTATGTATGTATACATATCTAACTTCAATTGTGGATGTACTTTTGCGGCTTCTTTATATTAACATTGGAAGAACTTTCTGAACTTAATGTATAATCAGCTGAGCTGCAGAGCCCCAGGCCTATATATTACTTTGAGGATATGAATATGAAGATATAATATTTAAAGATAAATATAGAATACTAAAAGAGCTCCCGTGTAATACCAATTTTATGAAACGAGTGAATAGTTGTGGTATCTGACGAGTGAAAGCGAGTCAGATACCACAACTATTCACGAGTTTCATAAAATTAGTGTTACGCGGGAGCGAGTTTAGTATTTTATTTAGGACTTGCCATTGATAACGTTTTTGAATTATACTGTTGAGTATGAATAGGCTGACACCTACACGATCCACGACATACTCCAATTGAGTTTAACAGAATAATACTTCAAACACGTCAAAAGCTGAAACGTATGAATTTCATACCATACAACGGTCCACCTTTAAAATTAACAAAATTATCGAAGGGCTAAGACTATCGCATCTCACATATTTTAACTTAGACTAACGACCTCTCGTTGCGCTACAATACGATCGCCTTGTGGAACGGGACTTGCATCTCAAAGTTTTCAATAACGTCACAATACCCGATGACGTAAATTGTGGAATTTTGTTGCAAGATCCATCGGCGAAACAATGCCATGTGACGTCAGCCTAGCAACAAGGTTGCTGGGGTCATCGAGTGTGCATAAGCTCCTCTCAGTGATCTATCAACTCCACACGCAATGTCGATGAATAAGCCAAGGGATGCTGAGAGCTTTCAATATTTGTTCGTGAAACGTGTTCCGAGAGTACATAAGCACGCGTTTTGGTATTACACAATATGTAATACAGCTGTATGTTTATTAAACGGGTGATCTCATCGCGGGCAAAATCATAAGACGCTACTTAATCTAATCAGGTGATCAGCTTTCTCTGACTTGGTTAATTTTTGTCATCGCTCTAAGACGACCCTTATCGCTGCACGTGCTGCCAGCCACTGGTTTTAAGTGGCACAGGCGTGATTATTTACAAGCCGCCGTAATATAGATGACTGTGGTGAGGAAAAGCATTGACACCCAAGGACCATGAGTCCTTGGTATAACCTTGTAGACGACATACTAGTCATGTTGTCTTTCAGACATATCTTCCCTCAAATGACCGCCTCCGTCCTCTAGTGGTAGGTCGTCTGCCCGGAGTGCCGCCTCCGTCCTCTAGTGGTAGGGCGTCTGCCCGGGGTGCGGAAGGTCGGGGATTTGATCCCCGTCTGCGTCATCAATAATATACGTTCATAGATGGTAGTTGTTGCTTCCCAACCTGGCGCTTAAACAACACACACACGTGCATGCACTTCGCTATTTAAATGGAATTATCTTGTACACGTTAAGCTCCATTTCACTCACTTCACCTGATTATCGGTGAATTTTTGAACTTTCAACATTAATTCATGAGAGAAGATAGTCCTTGATCCCGAGTAGTTACTCATAGTATGTGGATTTCCTGATCTCAAGTGTAGACATTAACTCTCTATTGCTGGGTTGACGTCACATTATATTGTCATGACGTCAAGAACATATATTACGTCATCTACAATTTCATTTCAGATCACCTCACCACCTCATCCCTCAAATGTTCTGATACAAGTTGTCTTTAACAGGTTTTTTCATCGTGCAAGATGTTCGAGGTCCGATGCAACTTTTTTTACAAATGTAAAGTCGAGTTTAACAAGAAATTAGTCAAGATGTATCGGTCTCTGAATGAATACAAGATACACTTTAGAAACAGACAAAAACATGATCACTTGTATATAGAAGCCGTATATGACGTACAGACACAGACATTATCCCAGGCAGCGTGTGTTTGTCAAGTCACAACTAAACAAGACCCAAGAACACGACAATAATTGTACGCCAGTTTCGTGTGGACATTTCATTTTAGCAAACTAAGGTGTCTGTGGAGAAGTAAAATGTGTCAGTTGCTGATTAACAAGCAAAGATGTCCCACCAATCCAGGTAATGACATAGATATTTGTATTGAATATTTCCCCGGGCTACATCTTGTACAGCGCCAAATTACAACAAGGTGTGATTCTGGAGACATTTGACTGCGACCTTTATAGATAAACACGCTCGACGAGTTTTAACTGTGGACGTTTACATAAGTGTTCCGTTTTTGGTTATACTTCAGACAGGCTTTAGAGTGTATGTTTTTTCTATATGAAAAATCTTTGTATTGATTGTACTAACACAATATTATGTCTGGTTGGTACGCTTACACTACACTTTTTGAATGAACTACAATGAATTTGCAACAAAATAAATTATTAAAATATGTCAAGAATGTTTTTCTTTAACACTGTTGAACTGCAGAAATGTACCTCAGAATATTTTCTGATCAATCGACCAGGACATCACATACGTTACGTTTTTCTTGTCGTCTCTGCAAACAATCAACACAACTGAACTGAACTGAACTTTTTTTACTCTCGGGTTGCTAGCAGCGACATAAGAGACGCAATTAAAATACTGGTTGAACAAAAATGTGTATACATAAAAACAATATTACAAACTCATAATCATAACCACCTGTCAAACAAACATGATTGACCAATAAAAAAAATCCGTAATGGCACAGAATCCGTCATTTGGTCAGAAAACTTTAAATCTGTCGGATTTTTATTAAACGCTAAAGGAGTTTCAAAGCAACTTTAAGGGAATTGCTTTCTGTGTTATATTTGATGTGTCTTGCATTTGCCTGACGAAAGATCAAAAGCAAAATGACTTCTTATAGAATATTGTTTAATATGTATCTAGACCTATTGCAGCATACACGGTCGGACATCATGCTTGCAGGGACCCACCATTATTCTGGGATTATTAAATGAGGCGTTGAAGAAACAATTTTGTCAACAAGTAATTTTTAAAGACATCCAGCAAGTCCAGTGAACAATTTATTGTCCTCTCCTTTTTGTTTTGGTTAATGGGACTGAGAAAAAGGCACATCCAGTTAAATTGTGGCAATTATTAATATTTATATTTTACAATTTTTCAACAATTATAAGTTGTTAGGGACCTGTGTTATTACCGGGAATCCTGTAATGTAAGCAAATACACATCGAATAGAAATGACGCGAAGAATTCAATCCTGACAATACAATAAGGTCAAAGAACAAGATCGTCTTCCACGTACCAATACACATTCGTTAACTTTACATCAGCATAATCCATTAACTCGAGTTCAACTACCCCGCTTCGATTAGTTGGCCAAAGGATTCTATTCGACTCAAATACCACTCGTGAGCATCCAGCTGGGTTGAACCACCATGACGCGTTTCCGGTACTGGCACAACCGTTGACGTCATTGTCATAAGTGCCAAAACGTGCTCCATTCAGGTTCTTGGCAGCATCGCCCGCGCCACCAAACCCATCGAGATATTCACCGTTCTTGGATTCCCTAGAGTTATCCCAATGCCAGGCATAGCCTCCACTCGAAAGTTGTTATACCAGACCCTACCATAATTTACATCACGAACCAGTACGAGAGCATACATATCGTATCTGCCCTGTTTAGTTAACTGGTGAAGGTTTTCAAGGCCCATAAAGTGAAAATCCGGGACGTAATTTGGCGTGCCATTTTTTATTTGCTTCCATGACACTTTAAAATTATAATTGTGTGACCATGGCACGGAAGCGATTATCAAAAGCCACAAGATGGCAACTGATCGGAATGCATAACGCAGGAATGTCTCGTAATGCCATTGGTCGGAATTTGGGGTATCATCACACTGTCGTAAGCCGTTTAGTCGAGAAATATGCTCAGCCCGATGATGTACAGGACCGTCCCAGATCCGGAAGACGTCCTGTGACGACACATCGCGAAGACAGGGACCTTCTTCGTCTCATACGCCGAGAACCCTTTTTAACAAGTGCTCGTCTGAAACTGCCCAATCGTCGTTTCAGAACCAGAACTGTCAGGAACCGGCTGAAAGCAGCAGGACTGAGGGCTAGACGAGTCAAAAAGTCCCTTGTTGAGAGATCATCCCAAAGTTGCTTTTTTAGCATGGTGTATTGCGCGACAGAACTGGAATCTGAGACGGATCCCTTGGTCAGACGAAAGTCACTTTCTGCTCCACATCACACTGATGGAAGATCGAGAGTCTGGAGGCACAGGAACACGGCCTACACCCACAGGAACATTAAACTGACTGTTGCATACGGCGGGGACTCGGTAATGGTTTTTGGGTGTATCTCTCATGATCGCAGGTTGGATTTGGTCACCATAAGGGGCAATTGAACAGGGGTTCAGTACATCAGGGACGTTTTGAGGCCAGCCGTCTTTCCTCATTTTGACAACCACCCTCTTGCTACTCGACCACAGTACATGGATGACAATGCAAGCCCTCATCGTTCGCATGCAGTCGTGGATTACATGACGGCCATTGCAATAACGACTCTACCCTGGCCAGCAATGAGCCAAGATTTGAACCCCCTTGAACATGTTGGGGATATTCTTGGGCGATGCATACAGGCACGAGATCCTCCGGCACAGTTGGAAGTTGCATTGCATCAGGAGTGGTTGTTGTTGACCCATCAACAGATCCAACGTCTGACTGGAGGCATGAGACGTAGGGTGGAATGCGTCAACCGGGCACATGGCCGTTACACCCGCTACTGATCTGTTTCACGCGTCATGTCTAGTGGAGACTTTAAGGAACATATTCAATCACAACACACCAAAATCTTCTTTAGCTGTTGTCAAATGTTTGTTCTATCCGATGCCATTGGTATCGCCCAGCTTCTGTGGTCAGTCATCCCATGCCATGATTTTTGCCATTTGTCATGGTTCAGAAATATGTGCGTGCTTAACTTGTTTCTTTGTGTATATATACATGCAATCACATGGACCTTGACTATGCAAATTCATTTCTTCGAAACACTGAAATTGTATTCCTTATGCATGTGTTCAATTTCGAGATGCATTTACACTGGCAGTATTTGTTTCAAGTGGAACAAATTCCATGTAAAACAGAAATATTGTATGACGCTCCTCCTAAAATGCCTGATAGTACCTCAGAATTTATAGTACCACCTCAGTGGTCTAGTGGTACAGCTTCCACGCGA